>NC_090869.1:42536343-42583843 GCF_036669935.1 Montipora foliosa
ACAACGGTTCACCATGGTGAACCGGTGAGATTAACGATTCGAAACCATGTCATCACAGACCAGTGATTGCAAAAGTCTAATTACGTTGTCATATTTTCAAGCCTATACATTTCGTCCTTATAACAAGCATTAGAGGGGCAGAATCTGGAAAGCATTCATTGATGTATTTCACCATTTTGCATACATAAATTAACGTAAGTGTTCAGAGGACAAAATTTACTTATCACACGAGTTTGGAACTGTTGGAATATTGCACGGCGTATATTGCATCGCACGGTTTCATACCAACGCACACCAATACTCAGACAATACTAGAGATATTTAGTTGGCACCCTTAGCGAATGGTCAGAATCATCGTGTTACAAGATCGTAGCTTATACCACATCCCTCTTCCTCCATTCAGGAAGGGGGAAACGGCGATGGGTGTTCCAACAAATGTGACGAGTATTGTAGCCTACCAAAAATATTAAGATGCTGGTTAACTTTTGACAAGGAGTTGAGATTTTGGTTGATTCTACAGGGGCATAAACGTAACGTAAGAACCGTGCGTGTCTGGTCTTCTCGAGACAGAGTTGAGAGATGATTTCATGCAGACTGGAACGCCTAAATTGCTTTGTTGTAAACATGGCAGTTGACAGCACCAGTGAAGTCGTCTCTCTGGCCTTTCTGTGGACGAATTCCAGGACCTACCGATACAATTTGAGCAAGTCTTGAAAGCTAAAAACTTCAATCGATGCTGTATTTTGCCGGTAGTGTAGCGTGGGGCCTGAGCCCAAGCTTAATCGGACTTGCGCAGAAAACTAGAAGTCGGACTCGTGTTCCTCGTGTGAGTTTTCAAAGATCTAGTTTTGTTATTGCTTATCTAGTTTTTATTACATTTGGTGGCAGCGGTGGGGATCTTTTTTGCCATGGAAGATACTGTAAAAGCCTTGGAAGAGAAAGTACGGCTGGTACAAGCGGCAGTTCACCGATCACCTCGCCAGAAAACCCGCTTCGCATCAAACCAGAGAGCTTCTCTGCGACGTCCGGCGAAAGTTGGGTAGCTTGGATACGGAAATTCAAAAGTATTGCAGCCCTTAACAAGTGGAGTCCTGAGCTTCAAGCCCAAATATTGCCTGCATACCTGAAAGGCCTCGCAGAGCAGACCTATTACAGCCTGACCGCCGAACAAACAGCCACCTGGACGGCAGTTGAACGCACTCTGACAGATCGATTTCATCCTAAGGAATCTCGTCAAGTACACATGTCCACTCTACGAGCCAAATTAAGACGTCCTGACGAAGATCTACACCAAATGAGGTGGGACATTTCTCGTCTTGTGGAGCTGGCCTATCCGAATGACCCACCGGATATACTCAATCGCACAGCCTGAGATTTCTTCGTAGGTGCGTTGACCCCCATTACATTGCGCGGGAAGGTGTTGGATTTGGGGCCCAATACTCTGGATGAGGCCCTAGCAGGAGCTCAACGATACGAATCAAATCAAAAAGTGCTAAACAAAGGCAGTGCTCGAGTGCTGTCTTCAACGTCTGGTGATCAGGAGAAGTTTGGCTCCCAACAAGGAACCCAAGAACCCCCAACATGGGCTAAGGAGCTTTTTCAACGGCAAGCTGAAATCTTAGAGAAGCTAAAAAACATTCCTCAAGGGAGGCAAGGTAGGAATGCATGTGTGGAATCTGGACAAGGCCCCAGAGCATGTTTTAAGTGTGGTAGCTTAACTCATTTTATTCGTGACTGTCCACATCAAGTGCGTCCCGACCATGGAAACGGGAGATGGGCGGGGCACAGCAGGAAGTGTCCCCGCCCGAGAATCCAAAGGGGGCATTTTTGCCTTGTGCTGTAAATGGTGTCAAATCCCAAGCCTTATTAGACACGGGTGCAGAGGCAACAATTATCAGTGACGACCTATATAGTCGCTCTAAGACACATTTAAACAAACTTGAACTCACACAAAAGCCTGTCCTGGGGGTCAACAACATGCCACTTGATGTTGTTGGAAAAACGGAAGTAACAATTTAGCTTGGCGGGATCAGGACTCAGCATAACGTGCTGGTGTGCCGAGGCCTAGTACAGCAAGTGTTGATTGGTATAGACTTCCTAACAGCTCACAAATGTATTATAAACTTTGACACTAAAACCGTCAACAGTAAGGGGGAACCCAACAAAATAGTTTTTGGATGCCTTGATAAAGTGTATAGGATCACTGTACGTGGCTGAAACCGTCACATTATCTCCAAACATGGTCGCAGACATACCTTGTGAGGTCCAGGGAATGGATGGCTTAGACGAATGTATGGGGGTGCTGGAACCAGCGGACACATTTTCTGAAAAATATTCTGCTGGGGCCTTTCGGATGGCAGTGACTGTAAAAGGGGGTCGAATCCCAGTTCGTGTGTTCAATTACCTTAACAAGCCCCTCAAAATTTACAGATGCAGTAGTATAGGGGACCTCTACCCATTGACCGGTGAGGGAGAATCACAGCAGGAAACCGATGGGGGTGTGGGCTACAAGGTAGTACCCCCTGGGGCTCGAAAGGAAGATGTTGAGATTGGATTGGAAGCTAAACAGTGTAGTGCGGTTTTTGTGAAGGATGCTGACGTCCACATTTTATCAGTAGAAGAGATGTTCCCTATCAGCAGTAATTTCGTCCCGGAAGAGGAAAAACTTTATGACATGTTGTCAACTTATGCCGACTGCATTTCAAAGGGACCGTGGGATTTAGGTACTGCAAAGGGCGTACGACATACTATCGACACTGGCTCTGCCAAGCCAATCCAGTTACCACCTCGAAGAGTCCCCTTTCACAAAAGGCAGGAAATGCGCAGCCAAGTGGACGAAATGCTTGAAGCAGACATTATTGAACCTTCCGATTCCCCTTGGTCCTCTCCGGTGGTTTTAGTAGCGAAGCCTGATGGCTCAACGTTTCTGTGTTGACTAACGTGCTCTTAACTCGGTAACCAAGCGAGACTTGTACCCGCTTCCTCGATGCGATGACATATCGGAGAGTTTATCTGGGGCGCAGTGGTTTTCTCATCTCGACCTCCTTAGGGGATATTGGCAAATTGATGTGGTAGAGAAAGATCGGGAAAAGGCGGCGTTCGCAACTCCGGATGGCCTTTACCAATTCCGCAAAGTAGGTTTTGGGCTTACGAATGCACCTGCGTGTTTTATGAGGGCTATGCACCTTATCTTGAGAGGATTATGCTGGTCAGACTGTCTAGTGTATCTAGATGATATCCTATGCAGGAGCATAGGGAGAGACTGTCACTTGTGTTGTCACGCTTGACTGAGACAGGCTTGAAGATTAACCCCAAGAAATGCAAGCTTTTGTGTGAACAGGTCGTTGTGTTAGGTCACGTCGTGTCGGGGAAGGGCATATCTACTGATCCAGAGAAAATAAGAGTCATAAAGGAGTGGCCAGTGCCGGCTGATGAGAGTCAGCTGAGAGCGTTCTTGGGGACGGCTGGTTACTATAGACAATTCGTGCCAAACTACGCCCACATTGCATCCCCTTTGCACCGTGCTTACCAAAAGAGGGACCGTTTTAGATGGACAGCTGAGTGCAAGGAAGCCTTCTTGCACATTAAGCACAAATTGAACGAATGCTCCCATCCTTGCTTTTCCCCAACTGGACGTTCCGTTCATCCTGGACAGTGATGCCAGTGACAGTGGGCTAGGGGCGGTGTTGTCTCAGGTTCAATGTGGGAAGGAACGAGTAATAGCATACGCAGCGCGGGCACTATCAAAGGCTGAAAGGAACTATAGCACTACACGGAAGGAACTGCTGGCCCTCGTGTGGGGAACGGAGCATTTTGAGACATTCCTCTATGGGCGACGATTTCTGGTCAGGACTGACCATAGTGCTCTGCAGTGGCTACGGAACTTTAAAAACCCTAGAGGCCAGGTGGCTAGGTGGCTTGAACGGCTTAGTGACTTCAATTTTGAGGTGGAGCATCGTCCGGGTCAGTTGCATGGTAACGCGGATGGCCTGTCTCGATTTCCCTGGGACGAGGGTGCTTTGGAGAAGATAGAGAGGGACACTACCCTGATTCAGCCTGTGAATATGGGACCCTTTTCGAGGGAAAGTATACGTGCGGCCCAAAACCAAGATCCCGTTCTGTCGCAAGTTTGGCTTGAAACTGGTGTCAGACCCGCTAGAGGCGACGTGGAAGGAGGGGGGCGAGGGGGGCGTAAACTGCTGTCATACTGGTCACAATGGGGAAGGCTGTCTCTCAGGGACGGTCTGGTGTTTAGACGTTGGGAACATGAAGTGACAGGCCAAGAGATTTATCATCAAATCTGCTTGCCAGAGAGCATCGTGTCACAAGCGTTGTGCGCCTTGCACAACGACCCTTCATCTGGCCACCTTGGCGTCTCGAAGACTCTGGAGAAAGTGCGGAGGAGATTTTATTGGCATGGCATGCGGGTAGACGTCGAAATGCACGTCAGAAGGTGTGTTCCATGTGCTAAAGGCAACGACCCTTCCAAGCTGCCAAAGGCACCACTCATAAACATGAAGGCCGGGCACCCCCTAAAAAGGGTCGCAATAGACATCGTATGTCCCACACCAAGATCGACTTCTGGTCATGAATGGTTGTTGGTGGTCTCCGATCATTTTACTAAGTTTGCTCAAGCCTTCCCAGTGAGAAACACCTCAGCGGTCAGACTGGCGAAGGGGGTGATGGATGAATACATATGCCGTTTCGGTTGTTTCGAGGGTTTGCATTCTGATCAGGGAGCTAATGTAGACGGAGCTGTGTTCAAAGGACTGTGCGATTTAATTGAAGCAGCGAAGATAAGGACAACGCCGTACCATCCCCAAGGGGATGGGCAGGTGGAGAGACTGAACAAATCTCTGGTGAAGTTTCTTAGTAAGCTAATTTCTGACCATCGCCCGGACTGGGCGGACTTTGTGCCAAAGGCGGTTCTTGCTTACAACACAAGTGTGCATGAGTCGACTGGATTTACCCCTTACCGGTTAATGTTCGGCAGGGAAGCTATCTTGCCACTGGATGCTCTTCTTAGGTTGGAGACAACACCTTCCCAAGGGTCGGCACGGACATACCCCGATTATGTCTTTGAGCAGAAACAGCAATTGGAAGAGACAGAGCAAGTCGTGAGAGAGAACCTCAAGCGAGCACAGAAGCCCCAGAAAGCTTATTATGACACCAAGTGCCATGGTCAGCGGTTCCATGTGGGAGACCGGGTGTGGTATAGAAACCGAACCAGGACGAGACGGAAAAAATTCCTCAAACCCTGGTGTGGTCCTTGGAAAGTGCTGAAAGCTCTGTCTGATGTTACCTATCGCATTGAGGAGGAGAGGCGGAAGCCCGAAAAACGTCGTCAGAAGAAGGTAGTCCACTTCAATTATCTGAAACCATGCTTTTGGCCACCTGAAAGCCACGATAAACCCTCTCAGTTAACCTCCTCCGGCCATGCGGAAGAAACGCCGCAAACAGGAAACTTGAGGGACGCGCGGCAACCGTCTCGAAAAACCTTAGTTGACTCTGGAGATGTCGAATTGGAATGGCTGGAAAATCCAGTTACTACATTCACGGAGGTTTCTCGTCCCTCTCAGGAACATGATTCGAGTAGTACATTAAGTACATCCCCTCAAACAGTTGAAGTGCCGTGTCAATCAGAGGCTTCTCTAGTGAATGATGTACCGCGTCGTGAAGCATGTTTTACTCCTATGAGGCCTAGACGTGAGCGAAGGGAGCCCGTCTGGCTACAAGACTATGTTAGAACAGTGGTTGTTTACCCAAACTGGCCCTTGAACTTTGTAGGAACATTTCCATGCTATTGTTAGAAATTCTCACTCGCACCTCTAACCTTCTGTGGAAGGGGGAATTGTAGCGTGGGGCCTGAGCCCAAGCTTAGTCGGACTTGCGCAGAAAACTGGAAGTCGGACTCGTGTTCCTCGTGTGAGTTTTCAAAGATCTAGTTTTGTTATTGCTTATCTAGTTTGTGTTACAGTAGGACTGGGTAGCTCCACACTCATAAGAAAATCTATGAAATGAGAATCGGGGGTCTTCCCTTGTCACGGAACGGCCGAATTACCCAGAATTCCTTTTGGGCATGAAGGAGGCAAGCGGAGACTGGTCCTCATCAAATGAGGAAAAAGTAGCGAGAAGAAGATTTCTAGGCGGATACTAAGGAGTAGCCAAGGTGCGTGCTGTTAACGTAGACTTTATCATAGGAAATTCGGCCTGGCCTTTAGTAATTTCTTGTCAAAGAAACGGTATAATGGCGATTACCAGTCCTCTTACGTACCACTTAAGTCAAACTCTACATCTCTATGCAATAAGCGCATTCAAAATTTCCTCGTATTATTGTATAAAAGTAGTTAAAGAAAGAAAAGGCTTGTCCTGCATATATGAAAAATACGTTTTCTCTCCCGTTCTCTTCTTATGCATGATCTTCGTAGAAATTACATTCTGTCCCTCAATAAACCTAAAACAACCAGTTATGGTCTTAGTTCTTTTTCTTACGTATTAGCTAAGTACGTAGCGAAATGCGCTACCTGATTTTTCCCGTACCACTGAGTTTACTGGTTTTAAACTAATCCAGGGCCGGATTTTGTACAGCGGCTTTTCGTTTTGATTAATACATCTTTAAATATTATTTAATATTTAGTTATATATCTGTATATATTATGTATGTTAGCTGTAATGTCTCGAAGATATTATTCTGAAATTCGAAATAAAGTTTTATGCATGCATGTATGTTACGTTCGGCAGGGCGCATGCGTGCACTTTGTAATCTGCGACTCCAGTGCTTACCATATGACAAATAAAATGACTTTTCTCTTGAATATATAAGCCATCGAACTCTTACATTAAATTGTAATGACAAGGGCGGTTTGGAGCTGTGAGTAGGTGTGGGATTTGTCTCATATGGTTTAGGGGCCGACATATCCCTCCCTCAATGCCGTACCGGGAGGCGAGGTCGGTAGCAGAAAGCAGAGAAGGGCCAACTGCGTCCAAAAGCGATCGCACGGGCCGAAATCCCGTGATGACTAGTTTGGTACTACGCTCCAGCGCCACGTCTGGAGGTACTGCATATTTTTCTCGTCTCGTCTTCAAACATTCCGTCAGCGCATGCGTGCGTAAATGTTCAGCCTCTCCGATACGTACAATACTAGACATATTTAGTTGGAAAACTTAGCGAATGGTCAGAATCATCGTGTTAGAAGATCGTAGCTTATACCACACCCCCCTTCCCCCAATTCAATGTTGTGTGAGAATTTTTCGGGCGACTACTAGTAGTTGTGGAAATAAACATTGGAGGAAGGGGGAAACGGGTGTGGGTGTTCCAACAAATTTGACGAGTATTGTAGATCGCAAAGACCGAAGGGGTTTGCTAATCTCTCAATCAGTATAGTGTGATCAACCGTGTCGAAAGCGGCCGAAAGATCTAATAAAAGTAAAATAACAGTCCTATTCCTATCAACGTCTAGGACAATATCATTAAAAACTTTAACTAAAGCTGTTTCGGTACTATGAAATTGTTTATATGCAGATTTTAGTATTTCATCGAGCCCATTACTACAAATGTGATTAATGAGCTGAGATGCCACCATCTTTTCAATAAGTTTAGACATGAACATCAGATTAGAAATAGGACGAAAATTCGAAAGAGCTTCAACATCAAGCGCGGGCTTTTTGAGAAGAGGATTCAACAATGCAAGCTTAAAACAGTCTGGAAAAACAGCTAAATTTAAAGACTGATTTACAATTTGAGTCATAACAGGCAAAAGTACTGATCTACACTGCTTCAAAACAGAAGCAGGGATGAGATCAAGAGGACAGGACTTGATGGTCATCTTACTAAGTAATTCTGAGATATCAGACAATGTTATAGACATGAAACATGGCAAGGCATCATGGACAATGGCATCAGACTCCACAACAATATCAGATGTGGAGTCAAGTGAGTTTCGCAGAACTGTAATCTTCTCACCGAAGACGTCAATGAACTTGTTGGCGAGATCACCATCAGACGCACACCCTGAAGGATACTCCGCGGGCACACCCTTGTGGAGGAGCTTATTTACCGTACTGAAAAGAGTTCGGGTATTATTACTACTCTCCTGTATAATGCCTGAGTAATAGTCCACTTTAGTTTTCTTGATCAAAGCATTCACTCTGGGGCATTGTTCCTTAAATCTAGAATAATCGCATTCTCGTTTTGAAGAACGCCAACGCCGCTCAAGAGCTGTGCGTTTTTTGTTTTCAGATCGTAATTCCTCAGTGTACCATAGGGCGGTTGGACGAAGAGTAATGGTCTCAGTCTTCAGAGGCGCGTGGCTGTCCAACAACGACTTTAATGTAGTGTTATACTCATGAACAAGTTCACCGAGACTGAAAGAAGCAGCATCTCTCACTAGCCTGGCGTCCTCCAACTGACCACAAAACTCGCTAAAATCAATATCACGGATTTTGCGATACGAGATTCGTTTATGCTCGAGTGGTATTTTAGCAAGGTCCAACAAACTGTGTAAAATGAGTACTCTGTGTTCGTACGACTAACAATAGCCTAAAGAAATTGCACTCCCAATCTTTTCAAGGTCGAAGGGAATCTTTGATAGTTTATGTGCATGAATGTGTAGTTCAATAGCTTTTATAATAGGAAAGATGTTAAAGTATATTCTCCCGAAAATATAGACCCTCTAGAGATTTTTGAAGTTGTTTATTAACCTCTTACTATTATTATATGGCTAGTGTTTCTGGCCGATATAACCCGCGCTCTGATAGGCTAAGAGCAGCTAAGCGCTAGGGCATTATTATCCCGTAATGCCCACGGGCCGATCATGGTTTATGGAAACTAGATTTTTCTTCTTTAGATCCATTCTGTTAGCCATATAATAAACAACTTCATAACCTCGACCGTTCAGTCGTTACAGCAAAAATCTCAAACCTCGGCCCGGCCGTATTGACCTAGCTGTCGCTCGGTCAATACGGCAAGGCCTCAGTTTGAGATTTTGTTGTAACGACCGAACGGTCGAGGTTATTAACTAATTACTAACCGAGCGCGAGGGCCGTGGTCGTTTCTATACGGACCTCGCTGCGTTCGGTTCGTACTGCCACTACCTCGCCGGGCCAATGTTCCCCGAATTCGATCCCGAGCAAGTTTGTTTATTGTTAGGTATCGTTGAGCGATCGGATACTTCTCCGCTTGGTGAAAGTTCCATCTAGCGAACTTTGAACGGTAACCTTTTAAATGCAAAACTAAATTTCGCTGGCTATAATTGTACCGTGTACAAGTGGTCCGGGTACGGAGCCTTGGCCGGGTACATCGTGTTGTGTTCGTGGGCAAGACACTTTACTCTCACAGTGCCTCTCTCCACCCAGGTGTATAAATGGGTACCGGTGAATTTAATGCTGAGGGTAACCCTACGATGGACTAGCATCCCATCCAGGGGGGAGTAGAAATACTCCTAGTCGCTTCGTTGCTACAGAAACCGGGAAACGCTGCGGCGTAAATAGACTTTACCTTATAATTGTACTGTGTGATAAAAAAATTAAATTCCGCTTTAAAAAAAAAAAAAACTGTTTTTTTCGCTCAACTCGAATTCCCGGGAGAGAGAAAAATAAACGGAAACGGACCGTTTCCAGATCTCAAGGCAAGTGCCATAACCACTGAGCCGCACTGCCTCTGGGGTACAACATTGAGTTAGCCGATTATGTCCATTGAGGTTGTGTTGAGGACTTGAGAACCTGACGAAACATGTAATATTCGCCCCAACCACAACAACAACCACCGTTGATGCCAATTTTATTCGTGCAATGTTGACACACACTTTCCTTTTTTAACGCCTTGGGAGTTATCATGAAATTATTACACTAACGGGGAATAATTATTTTAGACAACGTTCTCGTTGGCGTCGCGTAAGCTCCCTATTTTATCGCGCGATTAAATCCATGGTTGCTCCGTTGTATTTTGGCCGCGAGTGAAAATCGCAAACCTACTCGTAACTATGCCACTAGCGGCCCACTGGATTTATTAACGCGTGTTTGATTAATGCCGCGATAAAATAGCCCGCTAGCTACGAAGGCTTTTAGTCAACTGGATGTAAGCTGCATTTGGATGTCATTTGCATGCATGCACTGAAAGTCCGCGTAGCTTTCTTTGATCACGTTCCGTATTTCTTGCGATACAGCGGCGGTGGCAGCTTTTCAACAATGGACTTCCATGGCCTCTCCGTCACAACAAGAGAAGTATCCTTAGCAAATCCTGCGTAAAGTAACGGCTGAAACAACAACAAAAAAGAATTACATGACGACTCTGTTCCCGTTTTTGGACTCCTATAGAAAAGAAAGGAAGTCAGGATATTAGTGAGAGCTACTTATCACGCTTTTCTCTTGCTCAATAAACTCAGATACTGTGTTGTACAGAATCAGCTAGCCCTTAGAAACACGTCGAAAGTCCACATTTCTACGCCGAAACTTCAAAGCATTAGCAAGTGTGGGTGAAGAAAGACAGGAGCGTTTGGAGACCAACCGAATACTTGATGCAAACTTTGACGGCATGTTGTTCGTTATCTTTATTTGCGACATCGTTTGTTTTAAGCTTCCTCTTCTGATATTTCACCAATTTTGATTCATACAGCACCGTATCCACATCCGGTAAAGGCTGCAAAAAAAATAATGCAACGATCAATAATCACAACCTCACACCATAATGAAATAAGGATAATGATAAAAACACCCCCTTAATATAAATTGTAAAATAATTAGGATAGTACACGCACTCTCGTTGGTAAATAGCTGTGTTTAGATGAGAGTACATTTAAACACGGCTGTGACATCACACGAATTTTGATTAGTTATGTGTTGTCAGACGCGCGTTTTGATTGGCTGCTTGGAAATATCAGCGTCTATCAAGAAAATCTGTTTTCAGGCAAAAAAAAAACATTATTTTTCTTCATTTGCCGAATTATTTTTGAGAAATATTTCATAAAAGCAACAGAAGACTTTTTTCCGAATATACATAGCCTCATCTAAACACTCGGAAAAGTTAAGAGAATTCTCGACAGTTATGCAAACCCGAGACGCAGTCGAGGGTTTGCATAACTGTCTCGAATTCTCCCAACTCCCCCTCGTGTTTAGACGAGGCTATGTAAACACGGAAAAAAAAATCCTCTTATTGCTTAATTCTCAAGCTTTAAGACCTCGTTTACACTCGCGAGCCAAGGAGTTGCCACTCAGCTGTCTTTAACGAGGGTCAAAAGGGTTTTCAGCTGAGCGCGCGCGCGCGTGAAGCCACACACGCAATTCTAAAAGCTGCTCGCGTCATTTCATGATTCAAAATGGGTCACTAGAAATAAACAAATAACGCTAATTTCGCTCACCTATCCTCTAATTCCTATATATATGGAATATACATAGACAACTCCTAGTCACGAAAACTACGAAAATTGTACACAAACGGTTTAATGGTCACCTAAATACGTTTAAATACTCGAATGAGCCGGTGACGCATGCGTAAATGCTGATCTTGTAACTTCACCCGTTTGTATCTCTGCTTCCGAACCGTGAATTTTTTTCATTTTTTTGCATGTTGGCTTAGATTAATTTGAAACGTTTGTCTTTCAAATTTAAAAAAATTCTGTAGGTGAAAAAAAAAAAATTAGAGACATTTAAAAAACTGATTTTTCTGAAAAACTGACCTACAGATTTTGTTGAATTTTAAATATTTTAGAGATTATTTCTAACATTATCTGGGAAGATTTCACCGTCCCGTTTTTTTTCAAAAGACAATGCATGTTGAGTTTAAGGCTCAAATAAATGCTCAGTATCGTTGCCATGGTAACGTTATTGTGTTGGAAAATGTGTTGCGAGGAATCTATGATGGGTACTAAAAAACCCTGGCCAAAGTCATCTTTTAATTAGTGCATTTTTGTTCTACCAAAAGTATCTTATCTGGACAATTGAAGTAATTGTCTCAAATATACAACTTAAAAATTCACGTGGCTTCAAAGTGATTCGAACCTCTGCGATGCAGGTCACTTGGCAGAGCCTTGCACCAGCGTCGCAGAGGTCATGGGTTCGAATCCCGTTAAAAGGCACCTGGCCTCGGTTGTTTAAAAGGTGGATAAATGCTATCCACCGGATAAATCACTATCAAGTGGATAAGCAATAGCAAGACCAATTGACTGTTATCCAGTGGATAGCGCTATCCACTCTTCGAACAACCGCAGCCTGATTTTTTTCAGGTGTCTAAATGAGACAATTGCTTAAATTGTCCTGATGAGTGCAAGGATCACTTCAACATTTCGTCTACAACCCACACTTTAAATATACATTTCTTTCATTATTATCTATTTGAATGACATAATTGGATCGGAGAAGACGACGAACTAAAAGAGATCAGGCTTGTAAGGGCTTTGAACCTATGACCACAGTACCTAGAGTGTAGACTGGGGAGGGAGGGGGGAGGAATTCGGCCTTTTTGTTGAAATCACCTCACTGAGATCCAGAAGGGTGAACATTTCGTCATCTTGGAGCAGCATAATCTCATGATTACTGGGATGAAACTCAATGTTAATAACTTTATTGGGGCGTGTTGTCCATTGTTTGGGCAAACCATGCTGTAAGGCTTGTCTTGACCAATCTGTTAGCTTTCCACTTGAGGGTACAAACATGTAGACCTGTGAAAAGAAAGGCAAGCATTTTGCCTAAAACCACTCTATTTGTAATTTTTCAACGGAATTGACACCTGTACTGAGCCAGGGTTGCTACGAGACCATATAGAACGTCATATATTGAACTATTGAACTCAAAACCTCTTAAAAAGAACGTGGAGATAGACCTGTCCCCAGATGGTTTAAATTAAAATAACTCCCTAGTAGGCCGGTGTGGAGCGCAATCTCAAGGTCATGTTCGATTCTCGCTCGAACCTCTATTTTATTAAGCTTCTTTGCCGCTGCGATGATCATTCTCCACAAAACACCGCATTTTCGCAGTTCAACAATGTCATTTCATGTATTCTTCATCATACCCTTTCAACTCGCTTCGCGTTCGGCGCACGATCAGCGGGATGTTTAAGTTTCCCACTTGAAACAGAAAACACTTACATCAAGTTTTATTTGCATGGAATCAAAACATTTTTCTTCTCCGACCCAGCGTGGCTCTATGCGCCTTGTTGAATATCTAATTGCGAGTTCAAGTGACGACGACGGCAAAGTCAACAAAAAAGTCATTTTAAAATATAACTTAGCGCTGGCGTTCATACTTTGTGCTCGTTCCATCTTGTTGAGGTCGTACAATATGGGCGAACTTTCAAACAACTGGCGTGGTGCGAACCACTCCGTCTGTCTCGAAAGACAATGGACTGCGCCGGAAATTTCAGTTTGCTGCGGAGCAGAGTTGGCTGTGACTGTAAAGTCCAATTCTGGAATGACAGTCGCTGTCACAGTTGCTGCAAGTGTAGGGTGTTGGTAGCGAAGGTGCTGAAGCTGCTCTCGCCCTCTGCCGCTCCCTTCTATCGTGCCCCTGCTGTTTCCAGTCCTCCTGCTCTCTTCACCCCTGTCCTCACCACGTAGTTCCAGTTACTGCCGATCAGCAGCGGCTGCTTCCCATGAGTCAGGGTTGATCTCGATGGACTTCATGTCTCTTTTGCATACGTCCTTGTAGCGCAGCACTGGGCGGCCAACTGGTCTGCAGCCTGACGTGAGCTCGCTGTAGAAAGCATCCTTTGCCAGGTGTCCATCCTCCATGCGCCAAACGTCGCTGAGCCAGCGCAGGCGTCTCTGAGACAGCATTGCAAACACGCTTAGGATGTTCGCACGCTCAAGGACATCCATGTTAGGCACTCTGTCCTGCCAGGATATGCCTAGGATGCGTCGCAGGCAGCGAAGGTGGAAAATGGTGAGGCGGCTTTCCTGTCGGCCGTAAGCTGTAAGCTGTCCAGGTTTCGCTGCCACTGTTTAATTTATGCTTCTCGAAAACAATCAAGTACCAAGTCGCTGATTGTGATATTGCTGGCGACTGTGATAAAACAACGAAATTACCAAACACAACCGAAGGACGAACCAAAAATTTGCCTGGAACTCCGCTAAACGCATAACCACAGCACAAACTAAAGCTACCGACGACTTCTACTAGAGAACTGGTTTACAAACTTTGAACAAACCACCGAATAGTTGCCAACCACTACCGGTATCATACAAACGGCTTATTGAACAAACCAACAGCACAGTCAATCAACGACACCGCTACAGAACTTCCACGGATGGAGACGCATTAATCACAGTCTTCCCAGCCAGCAACATCACGACTGGCCAGAAAAATATCATCACGATTCTGATGACCAATCAGGTCAAACAGCTGAGAGCTTACGGGTGTATACGATTTATTGATACAACACAAATCACGCGACTCTCAGTCCGCGGATGACTTCCCTCCGGTTGTCGCTGAAACGTCAGTCAACATCACCAACAGGACTACTACTCTCAACCGCACGGTCCTATTTCATCAAGTTTTGATAAGTTCGAACCATTTGCTATTTTGCCTTCTTAAGATATCAATCTCATTTATTAGTGCTAGAGTTACACCAATCTCTAAAGATGACTCAAGGATTGACCCATAGGTCACCACAGGCCCATCTCTGTTCTTTCAGTAATTGCCAAACGTTTTGAAAAAGCCATTTTCAGTCAGGTTTTAAATGATTTGCCTGGGAATAACTAACTTTAGAAATATCAATCCGACCTTAGACTGATGTACTCTACCTTAATAGCTCCCATTGATCAAACAGACAAGTGGTATTACTAAATGTTGGCAATCCCATTAGTGACACTTAAAAAGCAGCTTGAAAGTCTAAAAATTCGTCACTACTTTTCAATTGCTGAGAGAAATTCCAGTGAAACAGATTTGAAATTTCTTCGCTGTCTACTCTCAATAAGTTAAAAGCTTGTCTTGCAAATGAAGGAATCGCATGATGGAATCGTTTAAACGACAGAGAAAAGCTATAACCTTTAAATCCCTACCTTATGGTTACAACAAATGACGGCAAGATTGTTGGTCTCAGGTTGGAAAGCCATTGCTGTTACTCGAGAATCCAAACGAGGCAAAGTATTCTTTAACTGTGGAATGAAAACAAAAAACAAAAAAAAAACGTTCACTTTCACGACACTTCAATGTTAAAGCTCTGTCAAAATTGTGAGGTTGAAGTTTATTGATTTTAGTTAACATTTAACAGCCCCCGCCCCCCGCCCCTCCCCATAAAGAGCTTGCCGAGGATGTCCTCGTTTCCTTGTTCCATTTTAAAAGCTACCCTTTACTTAATTTCTTACTTCCAACTGCTAATAGTTCCCAGTTTATCGGAAGCTTTTTTCACCCAAGACTATTCCCAGAAATAGTTCCTGTTTGTTCCCCTGATTCCTCGACCAAACTGTCATCTGTGACCATAAATCATACTGAGTCAGTCTTAAAGAAAGATGGATAAAGCAGACAGCCGACCATTACGTAGCTACACTGTCCATGATGATCGTGACTAGAATGGTTCCGCCAATGTATGGGACACTTTATAACGAATACATAACAAATAACGGCCAAACAAGACAAAAACCGGTCTTTCCACACACTCAAAGTTGCAGTGATAAGAAGTAATCTGCACTGTTTAAGCCTAAGGACTTGTTCGAGAATGGCTACTTATTAATGATCGCCAAGGGTGACATGTTAGGTGCACTTCACCTCGCCAGTCGAAGGTCAGTTTACGTATTTGTGATAAAGTGTCCCTTTTGACTGTGGTGGATCCATTTGAATCACTTATCACAATAAATCCCAAATCCATGACACAAACACAAAAGATCTTTACTTCGCTCATGGCCGGGTTGCGCGTACCACTTGATAATCAAATTGCCGTATTTTCTGGGTTGTCATTGGACACTGTGACTACATCAAATGTTGGAAAAACATCAGCCAGGGCAAAGGCAACATAGTTAACAACAACAGTTAGCAATTTGAGCAAAGACATCATCACTACGATACTAAACCAGTACAGTGAGCGAACAAGCCAAAGTGGACCACAGGGTCTTGAACAATAAAAATATTTTCCTTGAAGTTTGAAGTCCGTTAATTTCATCAGTTAGGTAATTTAACATTAATTATTATTTACCAAATTAAAATACCTTCAGTTTGTTTAAGCTGAATATGCTGACAGTCTGTGCAGAGTCTGAACAGGCTAACCAATGCATGTCATTACTAACAGCAACAAGATAAACTGAAGGAGAATCTGAGGAAAGATCATTTGCTACAATAAACAAAGTGATTCATCCTACCCAGTCGGCCTAAAAAGTATTAATATTTCCTAGTAACCAATTAATCTGTGTATTCCTTTAACAGGAAAGACTTCTACAAAGACTCACAATTACTTTCAGTTGAAGAATATAAGAAACCTACACTATATTGCAAAAGTGCCAACTACTTAATGAATAAACCGCTTTAGGTTGCTGGTATGTCGGCTGATAATGTCCGCGGCTGAGAGATGAATGAATGATCGGCCGAGAAGCGAAGCTTTGAGGGCAAATGTGAAATTATCCAACACGATCGCTTCCTCAAATAAAGGATTATCTATCCTCCATTGTCAGTTTGATGCAAATGCAGTATTATCCTCCATTTAGATTACTCTGTCCCAGGACTTATGGTAGCAGATAAAAAGAAAAAATTAAAAGCGGTTGAATTATCAGCCGACACATACCAGCAAGCCAGGGAAGGGTATATTTATTTTATATCCCTCCTATTTGTTACTTTCGTTATACAATAATTCGTTTGTCAATATTTAGCCGTGATTCGCACCTTATTTCTCTTTGTTCATTTATTTATCGCACCGCTGTACACGCTTGCATGATTGTTTTAAGTTATCGGATTTCGTTTTTTATATAGTCACGTAGTTTTACACAAGCCTGATTGTTGCAACGCTATACTTGCTGGTGACTAGCTAGCTACCATAGTTACTCGGAGCCAGACTAAAGTAAGTCGATTTATTCATATTTTCGTTGTTATAGCTGTTAGTTTATTATCGTAATGTAGCATGATTATTTTAGTTTTTTTACTTAGTTTTGCATCGCAATGCCACGTGTGCGTAAGTCAAGTAACATATCTAAGGCGTTGGCTCATTTAGGCTTTTTTCTTTTGCTTTGTAGTTCGAACCACAACACCACAACAAATTTTTGCTAAGCACTACCAGAACTGTAAATGTCACGTAAACTTATAAAAAGTTAAATTATAGCAACAATCTGCATGCATTGCTTACCTTTGCTTTGACATGGTACCTTCAAAGTACTCAACAGGTGTGGCGCTTCCTCAACAGCTAAGATCTAAAGAGAAGAAACCATGGCAAAAATACCACAACATTCTTAGTCGTCTGAAAAATGATTTGCTATCTTTATTGGATGAATACGAAGGACTCCTGAGAACAATAAACACAAGTAATTTACGAGTTCTGTAAAGCAAACATATTTCTATTTAGAACTAATAGAGATCGAAAAATTCGGGAAACAACGAACAACTCGAAGAAATATCAGCTTAAAGTGCCACTGTGACCAAAAAGTCAATTCTTATTTTTCTTTGGAATTCAAAACTTTGTTAACTAAACACTAAGCGGCCTAATTTTTAAGCCTTGATTTAAAAAAGACTCCTGTTTATTTTTAACTGGAATTTTTCTATTTAATAAGATCTTGAGAGAGCTAGCTGGATCGAGGAGAAAATGACGTCAAAGGCTCACTAGTTTAAGAATGCAATGCGTTTGTATGCCGCAGAATTACTATGCAGCACAGATGTTTTGGGCTTCCACACTTTAAACTCGCGCTTTGCATATATAATAAGCTGCATTCCTCTGAGGTCCAATCGGTCAGTTATGAACGGGAGTAATGGCGGACCGTGGAATCCAAACCTTACACACAAAGTAAACGGCCTTTGGATGAAAGTCAAAGCTCAAAAATCTGACAGTCAGGTGTTAAGCAAACACACTTTCAAAATCTGAAGTGATTTTTTTTATCACAGGGGCACTTCAACAATAAGCTTGGTTAGGGAGAGACAAGTGAACACACTGAAATCACTCAGATAGGGCCCAATGAAGGACAAATAAGAGAAATAAATCGTGGCCTAAATAAAAAATATATTTCAAAGTAACCAGTCTGTGACTAGATGTGCTTGTGCTCAGTGGAAATGAGTTTTCTCACTTGGACAACTACAGTGTAGAATCAATAAACAGGCTTCGTTGTGTCAGATTTGTGACTTCTGTCGGTCTGAGGAGATGTGTAACTAGCATACTACCCTTCATAGCCCGCGAGAAGGCTCTCTCTCTCTCTCTCTCTGCGAGTTCTACCCCCAACCCCACTCCGTCGGAAAGCCTGCTCTCAGACTGTATCCTACATGAATGTGCATGAAGGCTAGATAAAGCAATCTAAATTTCCGTCAGGCCTGAAGCAAGTAACATTGCACACTGTTTTTTATTCCTTGACACAGCCTCAAGAGAAGGACTATCTTGATGGTTATCACAGACTTGTTAGAACAACGTTTTTTCAGTTTTCTAGAAAGGAGTAACATATTTCAGATTGTTACTGCATTTCTATAGATGAAGTCAGCTATAAACTAATTTGTAACCGGGAGACCCCTGATAAAAGCCTTGTGATTTCTGGAAGTCTCCCACATCTCTTATGTTTGAACTATTTATTTATTACCTCTATTTCAAATAAATAAATAAATAAATAAATATATAAATTAATTAAATTAATTAATTAATTACATAAATAAATAAATAAATAACACAACAATATTATTGCCTTTCCACTAACCTGAATCAAACCCTGACAAGTTGCAACAATGAGCTTTGAACTGTCAGGAGTAAACTCTAATTGCTTAGCTGGTAAAAGCTCCACAGGTAACGGAGATACCTTAAAAACAGCAACACATATCACAATGATTGTCAAGATAGGATTTACACATATGTTTCGATCGAAGTACGGAGGAATTGTCCGTTTTTCAATTTAAAAATGAAATATCAATAGTCTACTGTTCTTTGGGGCAAAGAAATCCGAGCAATAAATTTGAAAGCAACTTGTTGTCAGTCTAGCTATATTATGAGAAACAAGTACTTTGATGGACCAAAGTACAAACCGGCTCTTCAAAACGGGTTATCGGGTATTGTTGATGTAAGTACATCTTACCTTTGTTATTTTGATTTGCGATTTGTCATTTGTTCCCTAGAATGTGACAAGAAGTAACAGAGGCTAGTGATGCATACCAAAAGTTTTTCTAATTCACGGTCAGAGTTTTTCTCTGTCCTTGTGTGGGCCCATTTCCAATAGTAGGGCGAACGCTCACATGGTTCATATGGGGTAGAAAACTAGCACTTCACATTACACTCTAATCAGCTAAGTCTGTTGAAATATAAAGTGCTACACGGCCAACGTTTGTAAAAACGTAACCCCTCCTTCTAAAAATTTAGACTTGCTAAGGACGCTACCTTGAATTAATCACCTTCACACAAACCCTGTAGGATGTATTCTCACACTCTGAATGCAAAGTAGAAATTTTATCCCAAAAGTGTCAGCTTTACTTCCAGCTTAACATTTCTTCGTAAGATCTGTTCTGTGCCTCTGTCATCAAAATGACTTGTCTTACAATACATCATATTTATATGACGTATTCCCACGCTACATAATATTGACACAGTACTGTGCAAAAGTTATGAGTCAGAGCAACTTTGGACAAAATGTGGCAAAAACCTGCGATATTTTGAAGACAGCGAGTTTTTGGCAAATTTTCCATGAAATAATGGCCCTTGTGCATTGCTAAAAATGTGGATACTGGTCATGTAATGGATCATTGTTGATTGTATGTGGCCATTTACTAACATCTTTAAGGAAGATATGATGAATGCCTATTACCAAGAAAATTATACTAACATCATCACTTACCAAACTTAATTTAAATAGACTGATATGATGCACATCTGAAAATGCCGCCCAGGATGCACAAGGAGAAACAGCACTGCACAGAATATGATAATCACCCTGAAGATAAGAAAGCAAGTAAACACATAAGGGTATATCTTTCTTGAAACTACATTACAGAAAGAAAATATTGATTGCAATAATTGATCAGTCAGTAAATAATTTCCACAACACCTTCTTTTTAATATCCGCAAGGTGAACAGGCAATCTCAATGAACTTGTACTTTCAACACCTGTCAAATTGATATCATAGCATTATAAAAATAGTGTTAAATTAAATGCAAAGAAAAGTTTGTGTGATAAAACGACATTATCATAATGTTTTAGGGCAATACCATAATCATGAAATGAAAATGTATCGTAGAATTGCGAATGTAACGGCCCCCGCTACTTTCGGATTTAACAGCTTAAGTTAGTTCGGGTAGAGGAGGCAGTGTGGCCCAGTGGTTAGGGCGCTTGCCTTGAGATCCGGAGATTCCGGATTCAAGACCTGCTCTGACCATTCGTTGAATTTGTTCCTGGTAGTCCCTGGTTCAACTTCCCAGCTGCACTTGTAAACAGCCAACTGGTTTGCCCCCGGCCAGTTGGGATTCTCATCAGTTGTTGCTGTCGTGTTCTGTCGTTTCGTTAATTGTATTTCATTGGCCCTGCATTGGGGGAGCGGTCAATTAAGTATGTATTGTATTGTATTGTATTGTATTGTATTTCGGATAATTAAAAAAACCTTTGTAATTCGGTAGCCGTCTCACGCAAAAAGGACACATAACTTGAGATCAAATGTTCTTTAAATTTAGTTGTTCAGATTAAGTGCTGGTTACGCAACCAAACAAAAACAACAAATGTGCTAAAAGATAGACGATGGATTCTGGACGATAGACGATGGACGAGATAGGACAAATTGTCACTAACTTTAATTATTATACGAAATTTCAAATATCACACTTTTAGTTCAGACATGTATTTTATCTCAAGAGCGAAAAAGTAAGCGCTTTCATCACAAAGTAAACTCCAGATATTTTCATTGATAACCGGCCGCCATATTGGTTGACCATTTTCATCCACCAACATGTCGTCTCCACACAAAACTCTGAGAATTGGAGAGGTGGTTAATGAATATTTGTCTCAAGTTCTTGGCTTTTTTCGTTCAATGGTTTCGATTTCATTTTTTTGTTGCGTGACATTGAAAACCGATCTACGTAGAACGTCAATCCGGCGGTGCCACGTGGGTTAAAAAAATACCGGGAAAACTTTTAATGACTGAAAATGATTAAAAGTGTGATATTTGAAATTGTCCAATTTGAGAATTGTGATAATTTGTCCAATATCGTCCATCATCTGTCGTCCAGAATCCACCGCCTGTGTTTTAGCTCACGCTAAAAACCAGCTGCAACAATCTTAATACGTTTCTAGCCTGACAACGTGAAACCGAGACGGGTTTCCACATGTATTTTTCGTTCGATTTTCGTATAGATATTCGCAGGTGTAAATGAATTCAGTAGCAAATGCGTTCGTAATGTATGGTAGTGTCGTAAATTCTTCAGTAGGATAAACGAAGGATCCCAAAGGCTTCTGGCTTTGCTTAGTCCACTCAGGTTGTTCCATCTGCATTACGCTTATTTAACAATAGGGAGTTTAAGCAAAGACGACAGCTACGGCTACGGCTACGGCTACGGCAACGCCACAACGCAAGAATATGAATGGTTAAAAAAGGAGAAATAATCGTGCATTTTTTGCCGTACTCAACAAAACAACAACGTAAAATCACCAAATTTACGACAACGTGAGCATACAGCGGTTTCGAGAAAGGATGTCCAAAAGAACCATAAAAGCGTACGCGACAATGCCGAAAGGCATTATGGTAAACTGTTAGTTTGAGTCAACAAAAACATCATAACGGCAATGCTATAGAAAACGTCACCTTGAAATACATGCTCGTGTTTTGTTAGTGACATTGAGATATGAGAGAGTTTACTTATTTTATTTCATATTTCGCAGAGAGTTTGAGAAATGTACCAAAAATCGTGGCGCACGTGCAGAGCCATCGTTTTTGCTAATGAACCCTTTTGTTTTTGGACGCGTTTTGGTAGCATGATGGAAGGGGAGAGCTTCAACAAAAGTCTGTACGTACTGCCAGTTCATGAACACTATATCCTAAGAAAGAACTCTTTCATCCAAATAGCTCGCCATCGTAAGTCTTCACCGTGTGCGGTCGTGGCATCTTCGATTCTGGACATTCACTTCATACTGAATACTGTCCCATACTACCTTTCAGCATTGTCGCGAACGTTCTTACGCTTCTTTTGGACAACCTTTTTCGAAACAGCTGTATAACAATGAAACAGTCATCTTCTGTTTTAACTTTAACACCGTTCGTACCCATCCAGTTACAGGATAGTTAGCCTGTATTGCACAAGGCGAACAACACCGAATAATTGCGAAATACGTGCGATAAGTTATATTTTAGACTGACGCTTTCGTTGCCATAGCCATCGTCTTTGCTTAAAATCCCAAATTATTCCACGAGGGCGCGCTGGATATGAAGGGATAGATAACCATTTTATATCCAGCGAGCCGAGTAGAATAATTGTTTTTTTAAAAACTCCAGGATCAACAACTCTTTCATGTTGATTTCATTCCGGTCCAAAACGGCTTTGCCGGCTGCAAAAATGTTTTCAGCTCGCTTTATTGCTGACGCGTCCTTGACCACATTAGGTACTGCAGGTATATGAACTGATAGCCTTTGTCCGGCGAGCCAATGAAAATGCTGGAATCTGATATCCGTAGTTCAGTTTTCAATAAAAATCTGTTATTTTGCCCGCTGGGAGGTCCGTATAGCGAGAAACTGTGATCTCGGTCTTGAAAATGCTGCCCGAGGCAGCAGGCTGAGGGAAGCTTTTTCAAGACCGACGTCACAGTTTTTCGCTATACCGACCGACTCTTAGCTGGTAAATAACTTATTTCTTTTTTCCTCTCTCTCTTCCTCTCTGAAATAACTTTTTTAAAAAAATGCTTGATTCGCACCGGGTTTGATAGCGAATGCAGTAAGCGACTTGCAAACTGAACGTTTCAAAGAGAAAAAAATGTATTTGAAACATCTGTTTTGAAAGACTTAATTCTGTACGTAAACGGATTCTGTATCAAAAAATGGAAATTTAAAGTCATTCCACAAGCTCACGCAACCAGGGCTAGGATTCCGCGAGGAACATAAAAAAAATTCCGCCCGCTCCCAGAGCCAATCACATTGCAGGATTCGCAGAATTCCGCCCGCTCGCGCATTGAGAAAAAATATAAATAAACCTTACGGTGCCGTATTAGAGTTTTCCCACGTTCCAGTTGCTGTATTCCAGGAGACAATTGTTTGATATTTCGCTGTAGTTTTGTTAATCAATCGATCCTCAAGTACGGTGTTACATTAAAGACAATACGATGTATATTTTACTGTTTTAAATGACATTATTGAAGGGGCTGCTACATTCGAGGGGATTGTTACTTTCGGTGGGGAGAGCGTTACTTTCGGAATTCTCGACGGTATCTCATCAATGAGAGAAATAAAATAACACAGCTTTATAAACCTGTTTGTTCCAGCTGCCAGAACTGTAATCCACTTGCCATTTGATACATCAAAACATTTGCTGTTGCTGCCAAAAATACAAACGGACTCTACAAAAAAAATGGGTCGGGCAATGTTTCGTACTTTCAATACTTGTTACTATTTAAGCTATTATTTGTGTGGTTAAGCAAAATGTGAAGTATGCACAATGGTAGAGGATCCATCATCAAATCCTTTTTGTAAAACAATGAATTCGATTACAAGTTTACACTTTTAAAACTTGTGTCTGTATTTGTGTCCTACCCACCAACATGTCTCACATGTAAACCATGTTAAGATTTATGCAAGCTTCTCTCTGCTTAAAAACCCAATTTGCCTGGTTTTACTGTAATGTTCAAACCATAGATGGCACTGTATTTACTAACTGGATGATGAAGAAAAACAAGTAATTTTTATGAAGGGTTGCAAGGTTACTCGCAGAAATTCAGTCCTTTTGCTAGGCCTTCATGTTTTGAATGTAAAAAAAAAAAAAGACCAGTCACGTCTTGTTGTACTTACATGAGGAAATGGTGAGATTTTTCTTTTAGCTGATCTACCAAACTCGTTTATGGAATACAGCATGACATTAGGGTCTAAACCTAGATTAGAAAGGGAAATAAATGTACAATATTGAAAAGTACACACACTGGAGTCAGCCTTTCAAGAGGGGACAGGTTAATAGAGTTTTCATATTCCTCTTTTGGCACTGATCTCCTTTCATGACTGGTTGCTTACATCTTATCTCCAAATGAGACAACACAGGTATTTGAGTGGGGTATGTTTTGTAGCAGGGGCTGACCATAAGTGTTTCTCCAGCCAAACGTTTCCATTTTTTGGCAAACGTTTGTGCATATTTATCCATTCAAGATCTGCAATGTCTTAGAATATGCAAATATAATAAATACATATAACTACAAAATTATTATGCCAAAAAGGTTTCTGCCATCTCAAAATCCACATACCATCAATGCAGGTGCAGTATGAAGACTTTCATGACCACGAAATTCATGGCTTAAAATCAATGACTGCATCATCAACTGTTTTTTGAGCAAGCACATTACAAAGCTGTGCAGAACATCCAAACTGTCGTTTTTACTTTGACACTTTGACACTGTTTTGACTTTTTGCAAGTTTTTGCGCATGTGTGGCCAACAAAGAAAAGAAAATACATATCTACACATTCACTTAATTCCATAAAAACAAGACACAAACAAGACAAAATGAGGTTATTAAGTTTATCTTTGTTTTACTCGTCGGGAACTTATTCAAGGTCGAGGGGTTTAAGACCATAAAATATTAATAGTCAACAAAAACTGTATTAGTCTACACTTCACTCAGTTCTGTTCTGACAAAACAAACACATTGATAGGTGATCTTACCTCCAGAGATCAAAAACTTTTCATTTCTGCATGTACCAAGAATAGCTAAGCAACGAACATCTTGTGAAAACATGCGTTCTGAACCTGCCTTGACCCAGGTGGAAACACCATTCTGTGTAGGTAGTCAGATTTCTTAATTTCAGAAGAACATATACATGTACCAAAAGAACTCGTTTGTTCAAACAAGTAAATGCAAAATGGTATGCACAAGAAAATTATGGAATAAAACAATACACTTGCATTCAGATTTACAGTCAGAAAAAATTGATTGTATTTACCTTGTTAGTAATCTGTCGAAACTGAACAATCTTACTGTCCACCCCACCACTGAAAACAATGTCTTCCTCCTAACAGAAAAAAAAAGAGTTTGTATTTCATACTAATATGTGTACACTGTATGTGGATCAGAGCATTTGTGGTCTAGCCATAGAAGATGACAACATAGCATTCACTCAACAATAAATTATTGTTGTCATTAATTTTTAACAAAATCTAAACGAAGAAGTAGCTTTCAAATATATTTTGCACTATCATGTTCAGAGATCTGAGCATCATTTTTGACACAGCCACCACTCTTGAGTTAGGACTATATTACTGAACTGTTATGACAAAAGGATAAGAATCTTAAAGATACGAGCACACCTCATTCAAACAAACAGCAAGTACATCTGCCAAATGAGCTCTAAAACTCTACAAAGATAACAAAAAAATTGAAAACCATTTTCAGTACAATTTAAGCTAAAAAAAATCCCAGTCCATCCAATTAATGTACAATGTCACTGCAAATGACCAGGGTTACGAAAGATATGATTTCATTGAGTTGCATGAGTTAAAACATGTCAAAGGATGATCAGAAGCTAAATTAAACACATTACAAAGACTACACAAATAAAACTTCAAAGGATTTACCAGAATGCAAAATGACATGGTAATGAATGTACCAGAAATCTAGAACCTACAAAACCATGATAAATTATGCAGTCAACCAAATGGGATACTGATTTTAATGAAAAGCTTGTCACCACTAAAGCTCAAGGGCATGTGAGTTGAGAGGATCCCAAAAAAGACTATTCCAGCCACTCAATGTGATAGCTATTTACTCTAAATCAATGAGCCTTTCTGAAGCTTTTGCTCACATTTTGTCTTTTTACCTGTAGTAGTGTTCCATGTATGCCATCCCAAAACTGGGTATTCCCTAGAGAATCGCCTGTAATTATCACAAAGTTTCTGAAAGAAAAAAGGCAAATAAAATAAAAAATAGCTACCTATTTTTTAAAGAAAGTCAATAGATCGCATGTAACTACATTATTTGTATGAAGTATTCATTATAACCATTAATTACTACATTTTAGCAACAAGACATAAGCCATTCAAAAACTTTCTCATCTAGTACCTACACCTACATGCAATTACTAATCTACATAGGCCATAACTATATTGTCAATAACAATAGACAAGAAAGATATTATCTTAGAAAATAATATGTAATTTATTGATAAAAGAAAACGAGAAATTACTGAAAAAAAAATGAACAAAGAAGACCTTACAAGCGTGAAGCGTGAAGCGTGACTTGAAACCAAACCTGTAATCTAAATGAGTGTCTTATCATGGCAAATTAGATAGTGCAGACAAGGAAAACACACTAGATGTCTTTCCTGGCAAACTCTATATTACTAGGAGATAATTACCTTGTTATACATATAGCCCATATTAGAGTGCTTCTTGATTGAAATTCATCCATGGTGATTCGTAAACTGCAGTTCCCTAATAAAATAACATCCAGTTAATTAGGTTTCAATCCAGAATGCCCAAGTAAAACAAGAACTTACTTATTATTATTCTCATTGTTATATGGTCATCTTGTTAAATTAATCTAAATTGCACTTAGTCTAATTTTCAATCAAGTTCAGCAAAATACATGTATGCTGTTTATCACAAAAGTAAGTTACAGTACTTGCTGCTAAAGTCGTACATCTATTACGGTATGCATCACCTTGTCTGTTTCTTATTTTCTTTTATTGTTAGTCCTTGTCTTGTCCACAGGAGTGAGACAACGAGCACCTTATCCTAATTTTAATCTCCTTATCTTAACTCCTTTTAGCAGACTTTGTTGACCTCATTTTGCCAACTACATGAAATTCCTCAAATTTGTTGAGAATTTGAAAGCTTTTTTGTCACTGACAGTCACCAGAGAGTTCTAAGCACATTTTTTGTTTCATGTTCTCAGCGTCATGGCCACATTCACATTCACATTGTCAATTGTGTAAAACCTGTGCAAATGGTGACGATGCTGACAACAAAGCTGATAAAGATGAAAATGAAGATGATGATGCTGGCAAGATTGTGGGATATAAAGGAAGTTATAGCAGTACCAATTATCATAGGAGCACTTGGTTGTGTCAATGTGATTTCAACAAGTGGATGGAAAGACTATGAATTAAACTGATTGTGCCATTGGTTAGGAGACAGCATTACTTGAAACAGCCTCAATTTTGAGAAGATGAAAGAGTACAGTCAAGAATGTTCGGTCAACTGTTATAACCTTCTAAGAAAAAATATTACAGTATTTATAAAGATCAGTATGGGAAGTGGAGGTACATGCAATAATGATAAGAATAATAATACATGCACATGTATGTTAAATTGACATTTCCACATGCAAGCCTTTTATTGGGCCAATGTAACAAATACAAGTAAAGCCAAGGAAATGAACCATGCATTACTCAGAGTAACTCAAGTCTGCATGAATATTATTATGAAACATCTCTGAAAAACTATGTGTAAACTGTACTCATAACCTTTGATCACCAGTAAAATAAATTCATACCAGATGAAACATTGTAGACCCTTACTGTACTGTCAGAAGCTCCAGTAACAAGGGTATAATCATTGTGGTGCCAGCTGATACACAATACCCTACCTAGAAAAAATTAAAAGTTCTTAACAAAACACAGTCATAACTTGTGCTGCACATGAATAGCACAATTTTAAGGCACAAAGAGTTGTCAATGAGTAAGTTTGCCATACACGTAGGTGGTAAGTGTTTCCTCCTGAATGAGAATCTGTGTTTAATTTAACTTAAAAGCAACTAGACGCTCCATGAATGTAAACTGGGTTGAATGTTGTATGTGTTACACAAAACTAGAAGGCACTGAGTTGGGTGGTATTGAACTGCAGAGTTCCAGTTAATTTTTTCAAGTGGAGTGTCATTTAGGCCATTTGAGGGGTCACCCAGACGTCACGCCAGCAGTGGCTCTTTGGCTCACATGTTCTCATATTGATTATTTTGTAGTGCCTTGTCCCATTTTGAGGTCTTTTACTTTTTTAAGCTTTGGTAATAAATTCAGTTCAAAGATAATGAGTAAAACTCATTCAATTCTCCTTTAAATAGTCCGCAAAAGAACTAACTTCAAATTGCTCTGATGGACGTTTTCCTGCATGTAATGCATGTCTTGCATTTGCACTAAGCAACAATTATTCCACACACTAAGGAAGGACTGAACATGTTATTTCCAGTTCATAATTCCTCTTCTTTTTCATCTAATCTGATGCCAGGTCAAAATGTTTTTGGGTTAACGTTTGCACCAAAAAGTACCCCAAAAGCTAGGAATTAAGAGTAAAATGCAAGCCAAAAGATACCCTGGGTGCCAGTTTGCAAGGTCGGAGAGAACACTCCATGATTCCAAATCAACGGTCGAGGACGAAAAAACCCCAGAACCTCATTTCCATGTGTAGAGACAGTTCAAATTCTCATCATGAAACTGAAGCTGAGACTGCTTCCCATGGGACACAATGAAGTGCACCATGGACAAACATTCCTGAAAATTGTGATTGCAGTGATGGCTATTGATTTCAACAGCTTTAATAATTTTGGAGCAATTTCAACGATATTGTATTGTTGTCAATCTTTTCCCTCAAAACAGTGATGGCTATTTATTTCAACAGCTTTAATAATTTTGGAGCAATTTCAACGATATTGTATTCTGTCAATTTTTTCCCTCCGAGCGAAAATTTATTGTTGAACATGTTTAAAACAGGATACTGCAATAGCAAAGAGCTGTAAATCACTGAATAAAGTGCAGAATAGACGACTTCTAAATGTGAGAAACTTTTGCCTGCCCTTACCATTTTTTGTTCACGAGTCCTCCGTTCCTAGATACAGTTGCAACAAATGTTGCAAATTCAACTTTTTCAGTTAATTTCCCTGACAAAGGAGCTTGAGTATCTGCAAATGCTCTCATGCGCGAATCAAAGCAAAATAATTTAACTGCAATTAAGATGGGTCTTTCCACGTTGCCAAAGCCGTTAAAGTGTATGAATGCACTGAAGCAGCACACAGACCATCGGAACAGTTTGCCCTTTTTGTCTGGGGCTGAAGTCATGCAATGCTGCTTGTCGCAGCAGGTGTTGAGAACCGGTTTTTCAATTTGTCCAATCAGAAACTCCCTCCAATGCAATGTCCAATCAGCGAACTAGGACAAATTATGTCCCAATTTGATGACATGGAAATGAGGTTCTGGGGTTGTCCGACCAGAGAAAATTTTTTCCGTCCTCCACTGTTGATTTGGAATTGCAGAGCATTCTCTCTGACCTTGAAAAAATCCTCTGGCACCCAGGGTAGCCAAAAGACAGAAAAAGAAAAGGATAACAGTTTTTTACATAAAACTCTGAATTTTTAATTCCCAGTGAAAAACTAATGGCATTTGATCATAAAAACACTAAAATTTCTGCAGTCTGACTTCTCTAAATCAAGGGGAAGGTCATGATGTTATGTCAAAATGAAAAAATTGATCATGTGCTAGGCAACCACAAAGATGCATGTGATCACCTTGTGTCAACGTTTTTGTTTACGTGGAATGAACTACAGGGAAGATTGTTAATCGTTCGTCGTTTTTAGAGTAAGCCAAGAAACTTCTCTCTTTTGTTAATAATTATTTAACTGAATATTAATTTTACACTTCATCTATTTGTCAGGAAGCCTTCTTTGTCTGTTTTAATCAAAACAGGGCTTGTAATTTGAAAACCTAAACATCTGTGGGATGCAAAAACAACTTGCGAACATGTGAACCTGAATTGTATCACAAATCACAATGCTGACAAACACAAAAGCGAAGGAAATGGTTAATCAATTTGAAGTCTTTCACTGTCTGAATGTTTTTGGGTTAGATAAAGCGATATAATAATATTGTTGAAAAATATTCGTGTTAATGATTAATGTAAATTATAATCTTCACACTAGTAAGTCGTAGCAATAAATTGGATTAACCAGGAACTTAAAGAAATATTTTGGGCTTCCCAAATAAACTTCATTTACACCATAGTGATAAAAAAGATCTTTTTCTGACGTTAAAAACTATAGCTATCTATTAATTATTTGCCAGAAAGAACAAGACTCAAACTACTCTGACTTTGTAACCTTAAGTTATCAGTATGTAAGTAGAGGTATGTAAATGTGTAGTTTAGTGTGAATTAATAATAATATTGTAATAGTACAGTACAGTTGCCAATAAAAAAAAAGAAAGAAAACAAGAAACCCAATCCGTGTCAAACCAACCATACACAACAAAATAAATTTCTCACAGGAGTTCAGGATGAAACCCTTTTCTGAAGAATCTTTGCCTTAAATTTTTTTAAAAAATGGACAAGGGTTCTTTCAAATAATTCTTGACTAACAAGAATTAGTCAAATTTTTACCTGAAGACTGTGCAGAGTTGAGTACAAATAAATGTAAATAGCCAGACAACAGAGATCACAGATCCACTAAAGGTGTTTGTAAAGATCTTTATTATTAAAAAAACATCCCCACAGAAAAACGTGTGAGTTTACAATAAGAATATAACATTCTATACTAATATTCTATACTACTATGCAACTAAAATGGACTTAAACAAATTTAAATAGGCATCTGGTAATAAAGCATCACTTGAACCTCTCAGTTCTCACACATGGCAAAATAAAATCATGGCCCCTGCTTCTTAAAAAATGTGATCTTTGTGGAGGAAGAAGGTCATAGAGAGGATGAGCTGCATCGGTTATGATGTTGTTCCATAACTGGCTATCTCTTAAAACGATGTAACTGGTCATTGGGGTGTACTTGGAGGTATATCCATATCGCAGAGCAAGCCTACAAAACTTATCAATGTGTGCACTGTATTTGCCCTGGTGGGCACAGGCCCATACTTCTAATGCATATAAAAATAATGACATCATGAAGCTATCAAATAACACAGTCAACTCCGATAAGGAGTAGCCAAAGTACTTGCAGACCTCAAAATGTAAAGTCTAGAATTGGCCTTACCAAGCATATGCTCAAATTGAGTATCCCAGTTGCACGGGTCTTCATTAAATGTTACTCCTAACAATTTGAGCTCCTTCTTCCTAGCTATCCCATCAATATCACCTGGAGGAGTTTTCCTGGTTTTCCCTCTTACTACCATTTCAAAGGTCTTCTTGAAATTTAACGTCATCTTGTTGTCGTCTGCCCAGAGTTTGATGCTGCAAACTTCTTGATGTGATAGGTCAATCTGACCTGGGCTTGACCTGATAGGTACACTAACTGTGATGTCATCAGCATATTTAATCAGTAGTGAACTTGAACTAACAGGCTTGATGTCATTCACCAAGATGGAAAATAGGATGGGACCAAGAACAGTCCCCTGTGGGACACCTTTGCTAATGTCGAGGAACTCTGTTACAACACCATCCACCACGACTCTTTGTTGGCGGCCACACAGGAAGCTGATCACCCAGTTGATGATAAATGGGTTAATGTCATAGGACTTTAGTTTGTCACACAAGACTCGATGGGAAACAGAATCAAAAGCTTTACTTAAGTCAAATGATAGGACCCGGACAAAATCTGCATCCTTGTCCAGCCAATCCAGCCAATAATGTTGACACTTGATTAGAGCCATAGATGTACTGCGGCCTTCCATATAAGTGAAACATTTGCTAGTTTCCACAGTGTTGGAACAGCTTGATGAATTAATGAACTGTTGAAGATTGCCGTAATCACGAGAGCAAGATGATGGGAATAATCACGCCAGAACCAATATGGAAACTCATCGGGTCCAGATGCAGTTCTCTTCTGGTGTGTTAACAGTTTTCTAACAGCATTTTCATTCACAATTGGAATACGAGTTCCAACAGGTACATGTATTTCAAGAGGCTCAGGAGCTTCATAGGTGCAATCCGTATTAATGAACTGAAAATATGCCTTGATGACATCTGGAGATAATACTGAACTAACAAGTGTTCCCTGTGATTTTCTCCCCGTAATTCGGTTAGCAGTTTCCCACCATCCTCTGGAACCTCTACTACGCTTCTCCCACTCCTTGTTAGTTGCATTCACCTGGTTCATGCGAATGAGGGTATTTTCTCCTGGAGAATCAGGTTTTCCACATGGCTACCTCGGTGTACAGTGCTATTTCTGATATTACAAAGGTGTTTAACCAAGGGGGACATGTAAGGAGGGTCTCTTGATGACATCTTGACACAGATTAGTGGGAAGCTCTCGTGCAACATTGCATAAAACCTCGAGTTTAGCAGCTGGGCACTTTCTTCTTGATCAGTCAAGATAACTGACCTCCAGTCAAAGGCTTTTAGTTTTGATTCCATATTAATTTGATGATGGTCTCTTGTGTCCCGAAAACTGACGTATTTTCTTTGAGGCTTTGTTGGAATTAAGGGTGATACAGTGATGACGAGATGGTCAGACCTCACAAGTCCCTTATGTGTTTTGCCTGCCTTCCAAATTAGTGGAGCGTTAGTCAAGAAAACATCAATTATATTGTTTTTTCACCTCTAGTTGGACCCTGACCATCTGATGCAAGTCATGCTGTTGCATAAGATCCTTTATCCTTAGCTTGTTTATATCTCCAGCGATCGCAATCTTTGCATTTGGATCGTCTAACAGGATCTGATCACAAAGTCAGATACATGTATAAATTCCAGGAGATCGTTAGCATTATAGATAGGGTCAGGTGGGTGGTAAACACATGCTACATAATATTCAGAATTATGAGAAGTGTTCTTGCACCAAACAATTTCAGAATCAAAATCCTCCTTGACATTGAGCGGCTTAATTGTCCAGTCATTCCTACAAATAACTGCTACCCCACCTCCAGCTCTTTCTCCTACGTGATCTTTACGAACCATCACATAACCATCGGGACAAATTGAGTGGGACAAAATTTTCTTGTGCATCCATGACTCAGAGATAAAACAAATGTCGATATTATTAGCACTCAGTTCAGCATACAAAGCAGGGGCTGCGTCAGCTTTTACCAAAGACCGGGCGTTGAGGATCATACATTTAGGCACCAGCCTTGGGACAGTTGCAGCTTTCTCTACGTTCACAGAAGTGAGTGTGCGAGATCATAAACACTGCTACAGGTGTTGCGTGATGACCGACGTGGTTCAACAATGGGAATATTTAAGAGCAGATTATTTCACCTTTCTTTGACTTTCCTTCCAGCTCTGCAATCTCGATAGCCTCTTTTAATTTTGTTGTTATTTCCAGTCGATGAAAAACTTGATGAAAAACTTGAGATCGTGTCCTCCATGTACAATTGAGAGCGGTGAAACACATCCCAAAATTGTACAGAGTGACTTGATAAAATGTCTTGAGAGTTATTTGCGTAGCCGTGGCGTGAAACACAAAAATCTTCTTAAGTACCAGAGACCTGTGTTGGAATAATACTTGCAAGGTTCCGTATGTTATTTCCAAGAGCATCTGGCCCAGGGTTGGTTTCCACGTCCATGGCCACTGTCAAATTGACTCGAAAGGGACGGAATAGGCAGATATGTCCACGCTTTGTCCAGGCACTAATTATTCGAAATGAAGTACTATGAAGGACTATGTAGCTTGTGTGGTAAACATTGTCCTCGAATGACCCTACAAAATCCAAAGTAGCCTCTTAGGTTGTAGAAATGCAGGGCATTTTGAAACGAAGTGGGTGCCCCAAGGAAAAAGGCAATAAAAATTGCAGCAGTTCGCAACGTGGCAGCCATGATAGGCGCTAATTACATAAGTTCGATTCCTTCTCTCTCCAATCGGAAAAAGTTACCAGAGAATTTTCCATTTGGTTTCAGTGTCATCACAAGTTAGTAAAATACTGGAAATACAGCTCACTTTGATACGGCTGGACGAAGTCTATTACTCGTTGCTTTTTAAGATTCCAGATATTTATTTTTCACCGCCTGTCTTGTTTATCCAATTGATCTTCCATTCTTGAGCTCCATAAGAGTGTATTTTGTTTAAAGATCCACTCAAATGCCATTCGTGTTCCAATGACTTTCGATGCCATTGCAGGTTAATAAAATATTCTACTGTGTCCGCTGGATAAAATCTACGCACTTCTACTACTCCCAGAAACCTACCACAAATATGCACAGAAGACTCTATGCACAAAGACACTACTTAGCAGGGGAATGACAGGAAATACTTTTCCCGACAAAAAAAGAAAACGGATAAATTTAACTCAGTTATAAAATAACGCAGTAATGAGTTTTAAGTTGGTATTTCACAAGAATATGACATTATTGCTTCTAACTAGGAAAGGACATGTCCGGCATGCTTCCACCAAAATTAACGCTAGCTAAAAAAAAACCTGATTTTTCAAAGCAAAGTAATGACACTGCACATATCTACTTTATGAATGTAGAACCTTCCTTTTAATCAAAGCTCTACTAGTTAATAGGCTAATCTAGTCCTATGCAAAGTTGTCCAAAGCAGGTCTAGCAATTATTATCCTGGGCCCGGTTCCTCGAAAGCCGATTAACTTAATCCAGGATTAGCGTAAACTTTTGTTTCATGTTTTCAACTTTTTGGTGAAAGTTTCTTTTGCTTATTTTTGTTTTTCAGGATTGACGTCTTCTCGTGTAAAGTTCTGCCGAAAATCTGCGTTGAACAGCATTTGGGAGTAGAGAAATAAACTGCTTGGTTAATTTTTAATCTTAGATTAGCGTTAATTGGTTTTTGAGCAACTGGGCCCTGGGTCTTACTACCAAAACTATTATTGAGTTATCACTTAATGGTTTTTGTGGTTTTAGACACAGATACATCTGCTCAGTCACATAGCATCTACATGTATGTGATGTGTTCTTCACAAGGAAGTCTTATGTTGTCAATTGCTATAGCAAAATTAATGATTGGTACCAATTGATTCCATTGGGAACTGAAATGAGAACCAACATACAGTAGCACTGAAAAAACTGTATGCAAATCATTCCGTTTTCTGTTTTGCTAGGTTAGGTTTTGGTTCTTCTTTACATAACTTCTGTTACATTAATAAAAGTTTATTTTGGTGAACACTACACTATGGGCGCTTTCCATTTGACAGAACTGACTGGCCAGACCAGGCATTTGGAAGGACTAACTCTACAACACTCCTCCAGAAGAATATGAGAGATTATCATGCAAGTGTTCCTTCAAAATTGTTGTAAAATTGGTCTGGCGGGCTAGTTCTGACAAAAGGAAAGCGCCCTACATGTATGTATCAAGGTAATCTATTGTCCTTTGTAATACGATAGCATTATGTCAGGATTGCATAGTTCTAGTGAAATGCTGGTCATCCGAGCAAGTTTGTGAAAGAAATTCTAAACACTAAAGAGTAATTAATTTTTGTACCTTGCTGCTGATCAAGGGATTTGCTATAACACAAGCCATCATTTGTGACATCAAATAATCTCACACTACCGTCCTCACATCCTGCCTGCAAACCAAGCAATAACTGCATTATAATGGTATCCACCAAATTGGACACAGCATTACGTCAGGCAAAATTAAACTGAAAGCACATGATTAATAACATCATTTGTAGGACAGCTGATTCTCACAATATTCTCATATTAACAATGTATTAAATTGGACATGTTGATGTAATCCCTGTGCACTTGGCGAGAAATTTGGGTTCCTGGTTTGACTTGCACAAAGATATGGCAATGCATACAACAACAACAACAACAACAACAATAAAACTTTATTAATATTTAACAATTAAAAGAAGGACGTGTACAACTCGCGTTTAGCGTAAGCTAGTCGAGGCGAGTTGTGCAGGGAAAAAAAGGGATAAAGAAGAAAATAAACCAATTTGTAAGCTTCAAATAACAGACTATGAAAAATGACAGGAATAAACTATAAATAAAATACAATCATTAGCATCAGGAGATAAATATAGTTACACAATTGATTGATAATAAGTAGCTTAATAAACTAAACAAACTAAACTACACTGTACATACACTGTGCATACACTGTATAACAAACACTGACACACAAAAATACCTTACTAGTGAATATAATGAGAAACTGATTCATGAATTTATAACCAGTCCCCTCTATGGAATTCCGGACCATCACTTGCAAAAACTCCAACATGTCATGATTCAATGCCAGTGCACAATTGATCTGCTGTGCACCTAAATACCGGTATTTAAACTCGTAGAAGGCTGAAAATCAGCTGTTGACAGAAAGGAACTGGTGTATATCCTGACTACAGATAATATGAGTAAAGCCTTCGATTCTCTTTGCCATTCCCTTACTGTAAAGAAACTTATGGCTTTAGACAAAACTCTCTTTCAGTCCCCTGCTGTGGAATGTGTTCCAAAATGACAAGTCATTCCATGTAAAAAACGCTGATCTGAGTATGTACGCCAATGACCACCAGATGTATGCAATGGGGACGAAGCACAACAAAGTTACACAAAGTATAAAGATCCAAGGAGAGCAAGCTCTATCTTGGTACAAGAACAACTATCTTTCAGCCAACCCAGAAAAGTTTCAGCTACTTACAATCAACCCAAGAAATGTACACTCTAACATTGATAATGAAGATATATCTGTAGATGGACATGTTAGTGAGAGAATGGGGGAAATAAAGCTTTTAGGACTTCAAATTGATGAAAAACTAAATTTTACCAGTCATAAGTGAACTACAGTGTACATGTATACACCAAGCCCAGCCAAAAAGTAGGGGTCCAAGTGTGGCTATGCAACTTGATACCTTGTAGTGCTAAACTTATCACTTATTACAAGTCATCAATTCTGTCCCATATAACCTAATGCCATCTAGTCTGGAACTTTTGCAATGCATTGGATCGGAGAAAGCTTGAGCAGATTAAGGAATGAGTGCTTAGAGCAGTAAACAAAACAAGATCAGTGTCCTATCAAGAACTGCTAGACCGCGCCAAACTACTGACGTTGTACAATAGATGTCTACAAGACATTAATTGCCACGATGTTTAAAGTTAAGCACTGTATCATACTCACGAATATTTCTGACTTACTTAATTTAATTTAAAGAACACTCAGTATAACTTAATGAATAGTGACTTCAAACTTAACCAAGATTCCAAACTGTTAGATTCAATAGGAATTCAATAAAATTATATGGGACCTCTCATTTACATGTACATGTAGTTGAAGTTGCCAAGATACTTCTTAATAAGAATGATTGAAACTCTGGACTTGTTGAAGAGGGACATCAGGAAAGTTGATCTTTCATTTCTTGTTTTATGATTTGTATCCGGTATTCAACTATTATTGTACAGTGTCCCCCATTAGCTTATAGCTTAAAGACATTGACACTTAATAAAGTTCTCATTTCAACATTAAATGTGGCTATATGGCATACTTGCTGTGTACCAGGTCTGACCCTTTCATTAAGTAAAGTTATGTGCACTCTTGTAAAGCCAGTGCTGTAATTTAACATGTGAACAGATTTCAACATTTATTGTCACCAGTGGCACCCAGCCTTTCCAGCGGCAGCAGCACCTTTCATAATAAAAGTAAAGTTACATATACTTACATTTTGTAGTGTAGCAAAGGCAGTGTTGCAACATATGAAAAGACTTCGATGTTGACTGCTAGTCAAAATTACTGCAAGTAGAGCACCTTTAATTGAAACTTAGGACCATATTGGTTTGAGGTACAGCCTGTAGCCTCTCTTTTGTTGAAATGTATAAGGCCTGAGGGGCCAGCATTTTTTGATGACTAAAATACTTGAACTGGCAACCATATCTGAAAACTTAAGGGCCAGCTAACCTCTCGGTTTTTTCCTGAAAGTTGAGCACTGCCTTACCTTGTAACCATTAGAACAGTTGATATATCTGTTAGCAAAAATTTGCACCTTTAGTCAAGTTCATAGAGGTTTATACGACCGGCATGTACAATATTATAAATTTTTTAAACTTACTGCTAATTGAGTTCTTGCATGATTAACTGCCAAACACCACACTGCTCCACCAAAAGAATCTACTGTTGCCTGAATTGTCAAAAAAACAGCAGCTGTAGTTAAATCCCCTTGTTAAATGAGCACAACAATAATTAGATATTACTGATTGATGACTTCTTTAGCTTCCAAGTTGAGACTGGTGCTGTATAATAAAATTTGTATTTTGCCTTGAAATACGTGTAATTCTTGGAGAGGAAACTAGATTGCCTTGTGGATAACTCTTATCACACAACTCTGCACAGTAAATGGTCATTGTGCCAACTATAGTAAAAAATGAAATCCTGCAATTTGTCACCATGTTTTCATGGCTGGACAGTGGACAAATTAATTGACCACTAAATTAACAAACTCTGCAGGCAGAATATGACAAAACAAATTGATTTAACTGTATGAGCATCATGATTATACAGCTTGCAAAATCAGAAATGTACATGCAGTTTTGTATTTTTTTCCTGATGATAGATGTGACCCTCCACGGGAAAACAGTGAATAAGGTGTTTGCACGTGCACAGCACGGTCCTAACACATTTGCACGGTACTTTGTCTAAGACGCTTAGCATGTGTATTTGCAAGAACAAACAAACACAGTAAATTCCTTTGTCCTTGACACCGTACTAGCTCTGTGCTTTTTCTTCAAACACAGTTTGGTCATAAACCCAAAGAAGAGTAGTTTACTGTTCTTTATTATAAACAAGATGTAAGATTAATCAAAGATCATGAAATCCATTCTGCATGCTTACTTGATTTGTCAACAAATGGATGTGAAATTTACGCAGTCAACTTGACGTGTAACATATGTTCATTTCCAGCGTCAGCATCATCTTCTGTTCGTTGTTTGTCACTGATTTGCCGATGATAAACCAATGCTGGTCGGTTTGCCCACTGAGCTAGAAACTCCACTGATCCCGCTTACTTAATGTATACAGCAGAATTATGTGAAACAGCAGAGGGTCTCTTTGCTCAAATTTAGCGCTTCTATTGCACTACCCAGAAAAAAGCCATGCTCACGCAAATAAGCAAGGTCTACCGGTAGTACAAAACTTTCCTCAAGCTTTGACAAAACGCTTTTTTAAACTTATGGTGCGAAAAAAAAACACAAGCGATGACAACAACCTCAGTTTGGGTAGTTAAATACCGGAATTAAACAATAAACAGTCTCCACAGTATGTGACACAACGCATCACAAAACACACCGACTTCAAATAGATACATGTACAGTGACCTCGCCTCTTGCCCTTGTTTCTGTCCTTTGTATTTAAACAACAAATCAACATGACAGACCACATGGACGATGGACAAATTAGTCTTAAAATTTGTCATTTTTAACTGAAGTCTGTCACACTTGCTTTATTCATAAGTTTTGACCACTTTAATAGACTGCTGGTAGAAGTGCAATCGTCACCAGGCGCTGTTACAAGGCAATTGTTACAAGGTGCTGTCACCTTGGTCAAATGAGACTGTGTCTGCAAGCTTTTGCCACTAGTGAAGTTTACTTAATTAAATGCCAAGGTCGTCATTTAATTTACAACCATCGTTCACTTCGTTCACTTCGAAAGCATCCATCGTTCACTTCGAAAGCATCCATCGTTCACTTCGAAAGCTATAGCCAGAAAAACAGAAGTATTAAACTGAGAGACGACTTTGCCGTTAATGAAACTTCACCAACGGCGAAATATTTACAATGTAAATTAAATGACGACCTTGGCATTTAATTAAGTAAACTTCACTAGTGGCAAAATAGCCTTCCTTATAATTATCATAAACTAAGGGATAACTATCGAATGGTGTTGAATGACATTTTATTTCCATTATACTAACACCTGTCAGATTGTTTCCGGACTGTCAGATTGTTTCCGGACTCTAAATTTTTCGTTTATTACACAAGTTTGACCGTCAAAGTTGTGTATTAAACAACTTTGACGGTCAAACTTGTGTAATACACAACTTTCACGGTCAAACTTGTGTATTACACAACTTTGACCGCCAAAAGTGACGGTCAAAGTTGTGTAATACACAAGTTTGACCGTCAAAGTTGTGTATTACACAAGTTTGACCGTCAAAGTTGTTTAATACACAACTTTGACGGTCAAACTTGTGTAATAAACGAAAAATTTAGAGTCCGGAAACAATCTGACAGTCCGGAAACAATCTGACAGGTGTTACTTTCAATATTATTTTGGCCCATGTTGAATCTTCTGTGCTTGTGTGACATCCGCAGTGGAATATAGCAGTTTATAGTTCATGCGACCTGGCCTCGATAGAATTATCAGCGTGTTCAGAGTGTTAGAAGTTGACACAGTAAGTGTGTAAGCACACGGAAAGCTCATCGCATGCTCTCTTGTCTATAGTGTGTAAAAAACAAAGGCTTCAACTTTAATAAGAAAGGCTATTAACACGTAGCTAACGTGTTAAGTCATGAGCACTCCTTTTGTTTCAACGTGCTAATGTGCCGTGCGCATGCGTTCACCTTTAATATTCACTCTTTTCCCTTGGAGGGTCACAAATTATCATCCACCAGCTGCAGATGTGTCCTCAACACACCAACAAGCTTTCAAAAGGCAAAACTTTTCGCATACACAGCTTTTCAACCCTCTCACGAGATGAGAGCCCTACCTCTTGAGACAAAAGACTTGTATTAAAAGAGAAAACATTCATCTAGAGAAAGGGTGGTAACTTGCTTCTGAGCACTGAATAGGACACATGTACCAGTAGAGTTGTAAAAAGAAGTTTTTGCAAGAAACAGGAAAAAGTAATATCCAAATACCTTGGGACAAAGGCTCTTCAAGTTCCATTCGGTAATTTCAGCATTAAGGCCTCCTGTAAATAGCCTTCCTTTACACCAATCGAGTGATTCCACTGATGTGCCATTACAGCCAGGAATGATCTAAGAATTAAACAAAATCATGTTAACAATCACGTCACCCATACTGAGCCATAACAGAGTTAATAGTGATTCAAGATAATTGTACTTACTTTTTGACTCCTAATAATAATTATTATTATCATTCTCAAGAGCAATGAGTTGCTACGATTTCCCTAAAAGGTCCCTACTTCATTATACAAAAGTCATACAGTGTACACTGCTCCCTTTAACAAAACAATAGCAGTGACAATAAAATGATGACTGCTGCACTTACACGTAGTTTTTAGTATTTTTTTTTTTTACCGAATCTACAAAAAGCTGACGTTTCGAGCGTTAGCCCTTCATCAGAGCGAATCGAGGAATTATGGGTTACGTGTAGTTTATATAGTAGAGTGGAAGCTACGCTATTGGTGGTAACATGGCAACATGAAACTACTCTACTCTACTACATTGTATACTCTACTCTACTATATAAACTACATGTAACCCATAATTCCTCGATTTGCTCTGACGAAGGGCTAACGCTCGAAACGTCAGCTTTTAGAATCTCTGTACGGTGGCCAATTTACATTATCAACTCCGTTGATAAAACCAAATTTTTGTATACTACTTCCCCACGGACGCAGCACCACAGTTTCTTTAGAAACTACCCCCTTCATTCAATTGTTCCACTAGGGCATGCATGCTAGGTCCACTTGTTGTGGGCCAGAGGCATGGGGAACAAAACATCGAAATGTTGCGTTGAAACTGTTGCTTGCATTTGCCCAGCCCGTTCAAACATGTCGCAACATTATGCAACAATTTTGCATGATGTTGGGTTGAAATGTTGCGAGCATTTGGCCAGGCCTTAAAACTTAAAACTTTTAGTCTTTAACAAGTTTCCTGTGGAGTCGAACAAAGAAAAGGAGAAACAGTGGAGGTTTACCAAAACAAAAATAAATGCCAGGTGTCATGCGAGTAAGTTCTGTCATAGGGATATTTAATACAGTTATATTATACACTGATTGTTGATTAACATTTTCACACTCTTTTAGCTTTTTTTTTGTAAGTGATTGGTATGATTACAGTAAGAAAACATGAATTTTGAACATTAAGTAGAATCAATAGCTGTGATAATTAAGCCGCGTGTGCTGCTTCCAAGTAGATATGAATGCCACAATCGAAAAGTCGCATGCAACTGTAGTAAATAAATGTATTTTAGATCTTATGCCTTCTAGTCATTTCATCAAACCCTACGAAGGCCTTTAATTCTGCGCAGCTAACTTCATGAAAACGGGCAATGTGCTCGGGGGTATTTAAGAGCTTTAGACAACATACCTACGTTTCGGTTACCATTAATTCCCATAGATTATCTACTCCTAAGATGAAATGACAGATGATTGGTCAATTATCCTACCAAATCTCCATGACAACAAAAAATACAGTTTTACTAAGGGGGAGTGGGTAGAGGCCTAAGATCAAGCCACCATGTTTGTGGCCGGTTATGATAATTCAGAGGTTGTCGCGCGCAGCCAGTTACAGCCGGTTTGGATGTGGATGGGTCAAAAATTTGTTCGCCGGTTAGGCTTGCAGTGCAGCTCGGAGATAAGCGAACCAAAAACTGCAGATGCAAGTCAAAACACATGCAAAAAGGCTCATTAGTATTTATGAGCTCCCCTTTTGTCTTTCTTTTGTTGCCTTGTCTTTGCGTCTTTGTTTAGTCTCAATTGTTTGCGGTGTGGTGAATGTGAAAATCATTTGCTTGTTCGCTGGTCGGTGCATAACTAAAAGAGCAAAAAATCTCACCATATGCTTATTCTAATGGCGCCAAGTCCTTCTGATGATCAAGTTTGCTTTTGAAGAAATATAAACCTAGCGACAAACTGCACACAAGAACCTTTTTAACATCGAAATTTACATGAAAGCGTTAAGAGCGATAATAATTATTATTAAAACAAACTTCGTGCCGGTGCATCCGTTTAGTCGTAAACTAAAAAACACTACTTGTAAGCAAAGGGCTCGTCATTAACAGTTTTGTACAGCCATTCATCACCTAAAATTGAGTATTTAACTCCTTCTGTCGTTTTGGACGTGAATACTTAAGTAAAGCGTGATGCTCAGCGATAGGTGAAAAAATACAAACAACTTTGGTGTCCAAGGCCGTTGCGTCTGTTACTCGTAAACTTAAAAACACAACTCATTAGCAGTTTTGTACAGAAATTCATCATTTAAGGCTGAGAATTTTGCAGCTTGAGTTGTTTTGTTGTAAATTCAGCAGTAAAGAATGATTTATTGGCGTGGAATTTCAGCGCGACAATACGATTTTAATTCATGTAATATCCACATCTTCAGTTCTGTTGGGTACGATTTCCTGATTTCAAGGGTACAATGCTTTCACTTCAGACACAAAATTTTTCTTCAAAGGCTCAATGATGCGCTGATCACATTTATTTGATTTTTCTGCAAGGAAAAGTATTCGGCTAATTATGGGCATGCGCTGGCAAGAGGTCATCATGATGTGATTCCGGACATAAGTCGCTGATGCAAACGGTGAAATGCTCTCAGTTCAAAGAAATGATTTTTTAAAAACTTTATATGATATGCCGATCGCATTTATTTTTGCACCCGTCAGCAAAAAGTCATCGTGACATGACTGTAAAGACAGCGTCACAGCAAGCACTGAAAAAATCATGTCCATTACCAGTCTGTTAGTTAGCAGTTAGTTTTGTCTGTTTAACATTAAAACGTTGATGTAAATTTTCCCGTGTGAGGTCACAACTGTCTTACAATTACACAAAAAAGTGGCCAGAGAATACATGTAAGTTCACCTTCTAAGTACACATCCTACACGTATTTCACAGGTGGGTGCGTGCGTTATGTCAACTGAAACCTTACACAAGCCATGGGACCTGAAACCCCCCGCACACCTGTGCCCAGACTCCCAGCCATGTGTGAGAAAAATGTTTCCCGCTTCTTTCGTTTCTCAGCCAGTGGAAAACCCCACTTCTCACGCACCGCCGGGAGCCATGCCAAGCCGAACCACACAAATGTACATAACATACTTTCTACTCGCACAAAAAAACGGCAACACGCACAATTTCAATGGCAAAAGTGGAATGTAATGATCGAAATAAAGTTCCTTGGATGTCTAGTAATTAAACACGAGAAAACAAGCTGTTGGCACGAACAACATGGGATCAAAGGCAATGGCAATGTCCATCCTTAATTAACTTTGAACAAGTACAAGCACGTCCAAGGACTCATTCTTTATATGTAAATTGTTCCGAGCCTTCTTACTACACCAGCGGTTGGCATAAACAACAGAATTAAACACAATGCCAAGGTCCATCCTCAATTGACTTTGTAATGTTCAAGTAGAAGCGAGTCTGAAGACTCCTTTTCATAATTGTTCCCAGCCTTCTCACTTCTTCAACCTCCATGTCTCTCGAAGAGTCTGTCTGGCACACCGAGAGCTGCTGCCGCAGAAGCTCCTTCTGAACGCAGGCTATGGGTTCCAAACATACAGAAGTGGGGTCCAGACCCTCCTTGCCAAGTTCCTTCTTGATCAGCTCCTTTGCCCGACTGTAAGACAAAGCCTCTTTCCACAGATGAACTCCTCTTTTGGTATGCAACACGCATCAAAATAACGGAGAGCCTTTGGAGTGGTTCCCAACTCTCAAGGATTTCTCAATGATTTTGACTGGGCAAGGGGTTGAACTGCAACGGGCTACCAAAACCCATGACCCTTTGAGGAACTGATTATTCTTCTGTTTTTCTAGAAAAATAGCTACATGGGAATCAGCAAAATAAAAACTGTCTACTGACAAATATGTAATTGTGCAAGTCACCCCATCGAAGGAAACCAAAGAAACCCATGGAGAACAAGGCTGCCAGCTGGAGGTCACCAAGGTTACCCTTCTCAAGGCAACTGATCACTTTCCGCACTACCGGATACGCACTCAGCTCCTGATAGCCACTCTTTTTATGAACCCAACTCACAGAGTACACTGCAGAATTCACCAAAGACACTGACTGGGTCTGTTGAATGAGAGATATGACGTACAGCTTGAAGACCACAGAATCTGCCGGCAAAAAAGCAGCATTGTGACGACTGGCAATGACTTCCAGGATTTATAAGCGCGCAGATTTATAAGTCACAACTGTTGTAGCAGTGCGATCACAAACCAATATAGCTGGTAACGCCTTTGATAGCTGTTGCAATTCCGGATGGTTAAAATGAACTGCATGAAATTCAGCTGGGAAGATGACCTCCTCCACCATGTGCTGTACAGCTGCAACACAATGCCATAAGAGCAGGGACAAATCCAGTAAGCTGACGTACCATAAAAGAGGAGTAGATCCACATGCATGTACACACACTAAAACTTGGATCCATAAAAGAAGGATTAAGGAAGCCATAACAGCTTGGTGCCCATAACAGGCCTTATGAGCCAAAACAGCTGATAAGCCATAACAGCTGAGTAAAAGCAAACAGGTGCCCATAACAAGCTTGAAACTCAAACAATAGCAGACATGATGATGTGCATGGCACCAGCCGCCAAGGGCATGAATGGGTCGCCAAGGTATCACCAGCGGCTCTGTCATTGTAGCTAAAATAAAGCGTAACATAAGGCAGCAAGCAAGCCTCATAAGTCCCAACATTGGAGCCACAGAAGCAAAGCTGAAGTGGCAGTAGACCAAAAGGTGGCGCACTAGTTGCAAAGACACAGCTGGCAGCTGCTCCTGGAATAAAGATGCCCTCATAAGGTTGGATCCTAAGGGAATTTGTTACAAACCCCCTCCACGTACCACGCTTGGTAATAAGCAGGGGCCACCATGGTGCAGAGTGCCATTCCAGGACTAAGAGGGTTCCATCCTCCCTTCCATCTGACATGTGGCACAAAACATGAGGGACCAGATATGGTGGAGGAAACAGCCAATTGTAATCCCCTGCCCATGAGACAGTGAAGATATCAACAGCTTCACAACCAGGGTTTAGTGAGGAATCTGCTACAAAACTTGTCCAACTGCTTAGTCTTCACACTTGCAAACCGGTCACTTACAAATAGATCGCAGTTGCTTAAAATAAGTAGTGCTATCTCTGGTCATGTTGTGCCTAGGGGTGGTATTCCCCAAGGGACTAATTTGGCCCCCTTGTTGATTGCAGTACTTGTTAATAACCTTGCCAGGCAATGGAAGATCAGGGCTACAATGCAGACCAGAAATAAGCATCCCAAACAATGCGTATGAAACGAGCATAAGAAAATTGCGCACACGCGTCTGCGTTTATAACACACGCATCGAAAACGTGCCTTCATCAAATATAATTAGTATGTATGAATTGGCTCATTGTGTTTTCATTGTTTAGGTTCTTTTGTTAGTTTCAAAGCAACACAATAGCTGTGTCAACTGTAGTGAAGTGTTTCACAAAATTGCAACCCGCGTTTCCAAGTGAAACGCACTCGCTTCCGCTTCATGTTTAATTTCCAACATTTGAAAATTACTTTCGCTTCTCGCTGCATCACAAAATAACATATAAGTGAGTGGAATAATATATCCCTGTGATTAAAATGTAGAACTGGGCCATTTTCCATTCGAAAGACTTCGCTTTTTAGTTTTACCAACAAAAATTGACGATCAGTCAATCGACAACAATATAAAATCATCAATATAAAATCACAAAGCAAGACTTGAGCGAATGGCGCCGTGAAATGCGGCATGAAAAACGAAATAAGGAATATACTCAATCGCAAACAAAACGCCATTTAATGTCTCTGTTCCTTATGTTTGTGTGCTAACTACTAGTTATGATCAAACATTGACTCCAGTTGGCATTAATGGGGGAGCACTGCCTTGCGTTAGGTTAGCCTGTGCGACTTCCGGTGATTGTGTGACAAAGGAACTTCACTTATCTCCCAAGCACTACGAGCTGAATTGAAAACAGCACGTGCTGGATCGGAAAAGAGTATCGGTTAGCAGGCACTATTCAAAAGGCGTGAAATGCCGCATGGAAAACGAAATAAGGAATATACTCAATCGCAAACAAAACGCCATTTACATCATGTGTAATACTTTTGTAGAGTATTTCAAATTGATTGTTTTCATGCGTGCCAGAAATTTGCAAAGGCGCTTGAATACTGGCATTGTGTCCTTTTGATCAACGGGGCTGGTTTACTGTAAGATATCTGCTGCATCAATTCCTTTCTTTAGTTTAGTTTTATGGAGAAAAGTTACTGCGGGTTGGCTGGAGGCATACGCCATGAGAGTTCAAGCATGACATCGAATTCAAAACCCTGTGTGAAAGGAGGCCGAATTCATTCAAAGATACAAGCACCTTTCAGTGCCGGCTGTTTAATTTTCTTTCAGCTACGCATGCAAAATATTGTTTGTTCATACGGATGGCGAAGGCAGTGAAAAAAATTAGTGGAACAGAACGGACTTCCCTTTGGTCTGCTTTTACCAACATCTGTTGTTGAAGAACCTGGAACCGTATG
>NC_090869.1:42593843-42596343 GCF_036669935.1 Montipora foliosa
CTTAATTGGCCACTCCCCGTAGTCGCTTTTGAGGGCCAATGAAAACAATCACAAAAGAACATAACATTCAACAGCAACTGTTAAGAATCCCAACTGGCCAGAGGCAAGCTAGTTGGCTATTTACAAGTGCAGCTGAGAAGTTGAACCAGGGACTGCCAGGAACACATTCATCAGTGACCAGAACATGTCTTGAACCTGTGATCCCCAGATCTCAAGGCGAGCGCCCTAACCAGTGGGCCACATTGAGTCCTCCTATTTCATCTAAGTAAATTCCATTTACATTGTATGAGTAGACTTTTATATTTTATTGTCCTCTCTTGGTGGGGGATTTCTGTACATATATGAGGATTCAGTTCTTCTCTAGTAGCACCCTTTTTGCATTATCTTAACATCCTTATTGTGCAAATAAAGTTTTTATAAATAAATAAATGAAAGACAATGAATCGAGGAAAGAAATATTTTAAGATTTTTAGATCAAAGCTACAAATGCTACTTTTAAATAGCACCAACAAAAGAAAAAGGTTGAACAGGATTGAAACTACATGTACATGTAAACCACAACCTCTGCAATACTAGTGCAGTCTTCTACCAGTGATATTGATCTATTAATTAAGCCAACTGAGAGCTGGCCATTTTGTGCATTTGTAATAAACACAGAGAGGATATGGACATGGAGACTATAAAAAAGACGTACATGTGTATATTAGGGGTGGTGAATGGTAAATGCGAGACTTTGCGAGACGGCCAGACCAGCGTTTTTCTTTGCGAGCCCGAGACATTTTGACTTTTTAGATTGCGAGACCGAGACTTCAAAGTGTTTGACACCTTCATATAAAAAACGAGACTGCGAGACGCACATAACCGCTCAAAAGACGAGACTGCGAGACCCGTGAAATTCAACTAAAATTTTGCGAGACCCAGAGTTTTTGAAGAACCATTCGCCACCCCTTATATTGAACTGCAGAAAGAAGATTTTGAATTCCTTTTGAACAGTTAAGAACACTACTGAAGCACTAACGAAGGAAAGGCTTGAACAGGATTTCAATCCATGCATAACACTGCGATTCTTAATACTGTGAAATATAAGTGCTATAATGAGCATTGTTTGAAATAATGTATCCTTCCATTGACATTACAGAGAATGTTTTAGTGGAAACTTTCAGGCATCTATAAGTACAAAGTGTCTTTATGTCTAACAGCCAAAAGGACTTAAAATATTTAATGACTTTCTGGTGGAGAGATATGTAGATGCAGCCATAATATTACAGACATTCCAACCCCTTTTGAAGGAAAATAGGGAGTATTTTTTAGAACCAATGGCACTTGCATGAGCGCTTAAGTCTCAAGCTTGTAGGGGGGTCTAGGAGCATCCCCACCAAGAAATTTTTGCAAATTTAGTTTCTCTCAAGTGACATTTCCTGCATTTTGACATCATTTTTGCAGTATTCTAGAAGGTCTTAATTATCCATGCTTGTCCACCATTCTTGGAGCTGCTAAATGGAGTAAGACTGCTGGCCTTATGAGTATCAAAACACGGAGTGTTCAACAGAGAGGATAAGAAAGTTTAATACGTAAGGTTTTAGCCTCAAATCAGGATAATCTGATAAAAATCGGGAGAGCGGGAGGCAACACATCAAATCGGGAGGCTCCTGATCAAATCGGGAGGGTTGGAATGTCTGATATTAAGGGTGGATCTTACCATTTTATCAAAGCAACTGACGTAATTGGTATTGTCCAGTCTCAAAGCATGGAAGTGGCATTGCTGTCATCCATACCTACCGGTAACCCTTCTCTCCTCTATCTCAGAGAGCTCTAAACAAATCTAATTTACAATCTGTACCTTTGTTACACAGATTTTTTTCTCTTTTATGAAGAAACTTTTTGATTCATGTTGGCATTGAAAGGCTAAATGTAAGATTTAAAGACAAGGCATATTATTCTTTTTGTTTAGGCACAACAAAGGAGACAGAATAAGTTACATGCTAAAACACAGTGGGTAAACATTATCAGGAAAAATGATTTATTTGAACAATATTACAAGGTATACATAATAAGAATAAGACTAAGAATAAGAATAACAATAATAATTATTATATTTCTCTCTGTTACTTTTTGGCAATCCAGAATTTTGATTATAACTGTGTGGGATGCCCATTTGCCAGATCACTTCTAAAAATCAGTCAATTTCAAATCGAACATTTATAAACCTTTGATGTGGTTAAAATTTTTCCATTGTCAAACAAAACGTTAGCAACTAAAAAGCTTTCATCATTCTTTATGCAAGGGCATGCCAAAAATCTGAGTAAATTATGCAAGTGCTGTTTGGCAAAGCAGATAAAATACTTACTTCATTTTGAGGTTTTTTTTTTTCAGCAATATATTAATTTCATCAATGTATGCTTTGGTCTTGTGGATTGAGCTGTGAGTAACCTCATTTAGACCGTGGTTTCAAAAAACAAACACCAAGAAACAATGAGAAACGGCAAAGACTCCACACAGA
>NC_090869.1:42603843-42611343 GCF_036669935.1 Montipora foliosa
GGGGATACGTATTGCTTGCTGCGTTCTCAGTTATAGAGTATTAGGGAGCTTAAGCACGTGAGTTTGTGAGACGCGGACGGCAACTGGAAGAGGCCATTTCTCGTACCAGGACAGTGGTGTCTCCCAGATTTTTATACGAATCATTTCTAATGGAGAAAAGATAGTTAGCAATGTAAATGTGGTTGTCTCATGTCGGCGTTCCATGTTTAAGTATTCCCGCGTTCCGTGTTTAAGTATTCCGGCGTTCCAGGTTTAAGTATTCCGGCGTTCCATGTTTAAGTATTCCGGCGGCATTCCATGTTTAAGTACTAGCCCGCAGTTTATAGCATGTAAATTCCTACGAAACGACCGACATTCAAATAGGTAGGTCTGAGATCCACTGATACCACGCGAATTTCGATGTTCAACTGACAGCCGATAATATCCCAATCCCATATTTGGAAATCACATCTTGGACCCAGTCTTCATGCAATAAATTCCTTCGATTCACCGTAAAGTCGTTAAGACATCGTTATGTTGAAATCGTTTGGCTATTTTTGCACGTTTCCCGTGTTGACACACTCGCCAAATACATCAAAACTTTCACTGTGTTATGTCCAGCTACAGGAATGTAATTTACAAGGAAGTTGGGGTCAATTGCTTCTGTGATAAAGTTAGGCGCCCGTTCGGGCTCCTTGTACAAAACTTTGGTCGCCCACGCTCGCAACCAGGGCGCCCCAGGCGACCGGGCGCTGCCAGTCTTACTGCCATAGCCGCTTTTATCATTATTTTTTTCATTTTTATTTTATTTTTGTGAACTTAAAGGGTTGACTAGGACATGGGAACATGTGAGGTGGCAACAAGTCAACCCACCCTACCTACTCTTAGGCTTCTCTTTTAAATAAATAAATATTAAGTAAATAAAGCAATTGAATGCTTCTTTCTGTTGTTTATTTCATATCTGTACCACCATCTTGTCCACCTTGAGTGATTCCACATGATCTTGCATGATTTTTGCATGCTCTTTCACAATGTCCTGCCATTTTGCGTGACCTTCTCCTTCATCGTCTCATCAACATATGGACACAGCCACTTTCCCATGGTGTCACCCATCTGTCTGAAGCTGTCACTTATTCTCCATCAATACCAATGCCATGCATCTCATTACTTCGAGACCCCAAAGAAGCTCAAAATCCAACCTTATGACTACATATTTTCCTGTACCAGTCAGAACAACTTAAAATGTGAATCCAGCCAATGAGTAGCCACAGTTTCCAACCATCACACCTAAGTTACGAAAAAACAAAAGGCGTGTACTTGCTGCCAGCAGCAGAACATCCTGTGTGGTTGGTCAATGGGAAAACCGTTACCATGTCTGGCCTTATCAAAATTAATGGTTGGTGACAGTTTACCTGGTTGTCAGTTCTTGGGTGGGTCGTTCATTGATATCATAATCACAACAAATCTCATTTCCTTTTCTCTTTGTTTTTCTGTTTGTTTCATTTCCAATTCTTGTGTTTTTCTTCTGTCTTGAACTTGTGTTTTCACCACTTGTTTGTGAATGAGAATGCAGTGGACATGCCTGTTATATGTGACCCTCCACATGATTTTGGGTAAAAAGGTGATGACACGGCCACGCATGTCATGATACGACACGCTTTCCGTGTCACAATGTCATGGATATGCGCATATTTATTAGACTGTCACAGTAGGCTTTGTTTGGCACGCTGAGGCTTTTGTTTCAAGCAGCGTGCTATAAGTCACAGCTAGCGTGTGATATGACATGGCACGCATGCCTTATGACACAAGACAAGCGTGCGATATACATACACAATAATGGAATGACACGCCAGCACTGGATAGTCCCAGGCTCATAAGGCGTAAGATCAGACTGGAGTTTAAAACTATTACAAACAGTCTAGCTTTTTCCGGTTGTTCTCTGCTTTCCTTTAAAAGATGGTACACATGCAAACAGAGCTTCAAAATTATATGGTTTGAAAAACTCAATCGATAAAACGTCTGCTGTAAATAATTGTGAATACGTAAACGATGAACTCAAGAAGAAATTGGATAAAAACAAGGATATTAACGTGGCTGGTAATAAAACTGTCAGTTATAGAAATCCAAATGATTTAAATGAGCTCATAAATAAATCCTATGTCGACCAAAAACTGGGGATGAACGTAAAAGGTGTTTCCATTTACGCAAACTGTTTGTGATCAAGCTCTCAGAAGGTGATTGCAATTGTTTGCGACAGAGTTACGTGCATATGGTAACAGCAGCCGAGAAGTTCCACATAATTTCACACATGATTAATGGTTTGTAACGTGGCGTGGGGAAACTGTAATCGGCGTTGGTTTCCTCCTCAGTTTTATTTTTTCAACTTATCATTTTCTAAGGCAGTAAATTCCATAGAATCCACTCACAGTTTCTGTTGTTAGTTTCTATTCTCTCCTTTTGCCTTAGCCATAAGAAATAATTTTTATATTTGTTTTCATCCAGAACTCCACTGCTTCACAATATTTACTAGCCCCAATGGCTAGTGGAAGCTCAAAATCTACTAGCCAAAACTGAAATTTCACTATCTTGTGGCTAGTTGGCTACCGTTAGTGTTGAGCCCTGGAATACATGGCATATGGATCGAATGATCACTCTCAGTATTGGGTAGTAACCTGTTGAGGCCTTTTTGTGTTTCAGGAAGGTGACGAAAAAGTTCCTTTGTTATTTGACAGAGTACTTTGTGATGTACCCTGCAGGTCAGTTTATAGATTGTTGGACAAAAAAAAGAATTCCAGTGTTCCATTTGCATAAGGCTGATTTAAAAAACATAACAATGATATATTTTGTTTTGTAAAATATTTTGTAACATTTGGATGACTGTTCTTCCAAGTAAATAATATTTTTGTCTTTGTGTGACAAATGTTGGGTGTAATCACAATGGTTTTTGAGCATTATCATTGGCCTGCAGGCTCCTTTGGGTTTGGGGAGCAGTAAACTTCTTGGCTGTAGAAAACTCCATACTGTCCAAAATATGAATTTTGAAAGCATCTTCACACTGTTACAAGGATTGGAATTGTCTGGAAAGTTCGCGAAGGTGTTGTTTCAAGAATTTTCTAGAACTGCGACTCATCAATTTCAAAATACCGGTAGTCTGTGACTCGTAAGTTTGAAAATAGAGTTTATTGTAATAGCTGTAAATAGTACCTTTTGGAAACTTCTAGACTCTCGTCGGATACTTATATAAGCGACTCTTTAGTCAGGTGGTTGTTGTTGTTGTTTTTCGAGACTTTGTTCCCTGTTTGTGATTTCCAAGTGATAATGTGTGACAAGTGAAGGGATTTCCCCATTCATGTATGATTCTGACATTCTGCTGTCAAGGTTACGGTTGGTTACTGTGGAGTGTGATACTGTGAAAGAAGTCTTCAGGAGATTTGGTCAAAGAGAAGGACAGTATTTTGCCTGTGGTCAGATAAGCTTAGAGAAGTATTGAATTAATTGTAGTGAGAGTTAAGTTGTCTCCCATTGTTTACAGTTAAATAAATTGTGTTTCGTGGAAATAGTGAGGTTATTATCTTTCTGCTGGTAATTGGTTACCATAACAGAAATTGGGGGCCTGTCCGGGAGTGAATTTAAGTAAAAGCAAATTTAAGCATTTACCTTGAGAGTATTATCGTATTCAGTAATCTAAAGTAATGTTTTAAGATGGCGGACTTTGATCCAGAGAAGTTTATGTCAGAACCTTGCGAGGATACTTTTTATGACTTAAAAAAGAATGACCTTATTTCATTAGCAAAACATTTAAGGTTAGAGGTTAAGAAAGCAATACAAAAACACCAGATTCAGGATATCATTGTTAAACATTTAGTGAGTTTACAAGTTTTCGAATAGACAGTTTAGAAACATTTGAAACATCTGATTCAGAGTTAAAGAAACTAGAGCTTCAGTTGGAGTTTAAGAAATTAGAAATGCAAGAAAGATTAACACAGGAAGAAGCAAGCACAAGTAACTAACTTGGGGCACGTGGTTGGACAAGGCAAAGTGAAACCAGTCGATGCCAAGATCAGTGCTATTTATGAATTCCCACGACCAGAAAACAAGAAACAAGTAATGCATTTTCTCGGTATGACAGGATATTACAGGACATTCTGCCCAAATTTCTCTGCAGTCACCGAACCTCTGACTCGATTACTAAACAAGAGAGAGAGAAGTTTGAGTGATGCGACAAGTGTAAAAGAGCATTTCAAAAACTAAAAGCATTACTGAACAGCACCCTAGGGTTGTCAGCTCCTGATTTCAATGCCCCATTCAAGTTAGCTGTAGACGCAAGTGATGTTGCTGCTGGTGCTGTGCTTTTACAAGAAGATAAAGATGGAGTAGATCATCCTGTTTGCTACTTCGCAAAAAAGTTTAGTAAAAGCCAGAGAAGTTACTCAACCCTTGAGAAAGAATGTTTTGCATTAGTGTTAGCCCTCCAGCATTTTGAAGTCTACATCACTTCTTCGAGTCTACCAATCAAAGGTTTGAGTGATCATAATCCTCTTATTTTTCTTCACAAGTTAAAGGACAAGAATCAACAATTGCTGAGGTGGAGTTTGATGCTTCAAGAGTACGGCTTGGATATAACACACATAAAGGGAAAGGATAAGTTGTACAAACTTTCTTTTTTTTTGAAGAGGGGGATTCTTACAAGGATTGGAATTATCTGGAAAGTTTGCGAAGATCAATGTCACACAATGTGTTGTTTCAAGAATTTTCTAGAACTGTGACTCATCAAATTTCAAGTCGGTGACTTGTAAGTTTGAAAATAGAGTTTCTTGCAATAGCTGTAAATAGTTAATTTTGGAAACTTCTAGACTCTCTTCGTATACTTATATAAGCGGCTCTCTAGTCAGGTGGTTGTTGTTGTTGTTGTTGTGATTTGGGACTTCGTTCCCTGTTTGTGATTTCCAAGTGATATTGTGTGACAAGTGACAACTGAAGGAATTTCCCCGTTCGTGCGTGTTTCTGACATTCTGCTGTCAAGTTTACGATTGGTTATTGCGGAGTGCGATACTGTGAAAGAAGTCTTCAGGAGATTTGGTCAAAGAGAAGGACAGTATTTTACCTGTGGTCAGATCAGCTTAGAGAAGTATTGAATTAATTGTAGTGAGATTGTACTAAGAGTACATGTAGTCGCTAGCTCGAGTTAAGTTGTCTCCGGTTGTTTACAGTTAAATAAATTGCGTATCGTGGAAATAGTGAGGTTATTATCTTTCTGCCAGTAATTAGTTACCGTAACAACACTGATTACAATTGAATGTTTTTAGATTAGTAGATACATGTAATATTCACTGATAGCTTGTTGCTTGCTTGTGTTAGCACCTGTACATCTTGTCATTACTTAATTACTGAATGAAAGTATTACAAGCTCATTTATTATAAATTAAAATGAGTTATCAATTTGTTGCATGTTCTAGTCACAAACTGGTCAACATAATCATGATTTTCCCTTTTTGAATTTGCAGTGGAGATGGGACATTGAGGAAAAATCCCTTGATTTGGAAAAAGTGGACACCTCAACTTGGCTCAAGTCTATTTAGGTAATGGTTCTTTAATGGTGATTTATTTATCAGTAATGACTCACTCATAGTCATAAAAAATCCAGCTGTTCCTGCGCAATAGGCAAACAAACCATCACCTTCTGATAACTAGTCAGGACACTATATGTCAAAGCTACAGGAGACTCTTGGCAGGTTGGATATTAAACAAGGTTCAGGTGATATGATTTATCATGTAGGATTAACTACTTGAGGGTAATGTGAAGTGCTAGTTTTATACCTTTGTAAACCATGTGAGCGTTAGCCCTAGTAATGGAATTGGGCCCAAACAAGGACAGAGAAAAACTCTGACCAGGTGGGTCCCACCCAATTCCATTAGTAGGGCTAACGCTCACATAATTTACCTTGGTTTAAAACTAGCACTTCACATTACCCACTAGTAGTTAATCCTGTTGAAATATAAGTGCTACACAGCCAACATTTGCAAAAACGTAACCCTTCCTTGTGATTAATCATGTAGTTTGCAGGAACAAGAACATTGCCTATTCTGCAATTTTTGGCCCTGCTGCTTTTTCAGTAACATTGCTTTTGAAATTTCCGGGTTTTTTCTGTGAATAATTTTAGTATCAATGAAATGACCTGTTGTAAGCCAGCTGTGAGAGGAACATGGGTGGCATAACCAAACATGGAAGCAGCAGACCTGAACATCAACTCACAGACTTCAACACACCACTATAACTTTTTCTTACATTTTTGCTTCTCAGAATCCAACTGCGTATTTTAGCTAGAGCAGTAGAGATGCTAGCTGTTGGAGGGCGTATTGTTTACTCTACTTGTACAATGAATCCAATAGAAGATGAGGCTGTCATCTGTAATCTGCTTCAGAAGGCTGAAGGTATGTTGCATTCACTACTTGCACAAATCCCATAATACACCTCTTTTACCCCCCAGAAATCTGCAATAGGCATTGTTTTCAACTTTTCTTGGGACCTTTTTATGTACCAGGAGAAATTGCAAACACTGGTTATGCAAAAGTTTTGGGGGGTAATAGAGGTGTATTATGGGATTGTGCAAGTAGTGAATGCTTGAATACCATTTGTGTGAGGGGGTGGGGGGGGGGGGGGAGCTGCTGGTGCAAGGTACATGTACATAGCATGTCAGTTTTCCTGCTTTTTCATGTAAGTTTTTGTCTTGCCATTTCTGCAATGGCTTTCCCACCCTCCCATCCCGAATCCAATCTACCAGTAAATGTTGTGTTTTGTTTGGTGACAATATATGTAACAAGAGGTACCCTACACTCTGTTCAAATGTAATTTTAGCCAATTGCCTTTAAAATTTACAGTATTTCAGTATTTTTTTATGTTACAATATCTTGGTCTATGGGCAGTTCAATTCCATAGTCCAAAGTCCACATTCCGTGACCCAACCATTTTATGGTTAAGTAAGATCGTAGAAAAGTTGTTCACATTTGTTATGTCATGTAAAGTTCCATCTCCTGGGGAGGTAGGAGGTCATGTGATACTTTCTACATCCTTACACTTCCTAATAACAAGATTTTCCTTTTTCTGATTGGTTCATGCGCAAATATCATCTAAATTCATTTTTCTCTGTAGCCCTCTTGCGTTTGTTCCTTCAACTATCCCTTTCATGATTACTCTTAGCAACTCTTAGCAACTTCACTGTGTTTTCACCTGTCCAAAATATTGTAGTTTCTTTCTCTGAATCATATACAACAATCTGCGATTTTCACCAGCCATTCGCAACACTCTCAAATTGGTGACCTTCTTTTTCCAGATAATGTTGAACATTCTTCTCCAACACCACATTTCAAAAACCTGCAGTCTTTACATAGCACATTATCATGCGTTTTATTGTTGCTGAACTAACTTTTGAATTGGACAATTCAACTGAACTTTTTTTCTTAACTGACCAAATTGAGTCTTCACTTCCATCATCCTAAATTGACTCCAATCAAAACCAGTAA
>NC_090869.1:42618843-42633843 GCF_036669935.1 Montipora foliosa
AGATTTATAGCAACAGCGACCCTACTTTGCAACTAGTAAGAGAATTCGAGGAGAAAGCAGCTGAAGAGGTCCACCAGTCACTGGTCAAGGAAGTGAGGGCGAATGCAGAGGATATGGGCATCTCTTTAGAGCTCAGCTTTCCAGATCCAAAGTGTCGAGACAAGACCGGTCAAGATGTTCCACAGGAGAGCCTCAAAAAATGCTTGAAGATTGCAATTCAAAGGCGCTGGCAACATGCGGTTAAAGAGGGTAGATTGCAGGGATGATATATGAAAGTATGTTGGGCTCCTGAATAAGAATGTACGTTTTGCTTGGCTAACAGATTGGCAGACAGCGCCAATGCATGTAATCGCCGGAATTATGGAACTTTATGAGCAACTGATGCCAGCAAGTTGTATTATTCACTGAAAACTCACACCACTAGAAGTGATGACAGCTACTGTAGGTTATGTGGTAAAGCACCTGAGAGCCTCCCACATGTTCTAGCTGGCTGTTCGTGTTTGTGCATTAGCACAAAATAAGTACCTGCTGAGGCACAATGCTGCCCTGCAAATGCTATTCTTCAAAATGATCAGAGTGGAGGGAACAGTGAGTACTACACCACTATGGTACTCACCAGTAACTCCGAAGCCTCTCTACGAGTCTCCAGAGTCCCAAGTATTTTGGGATATCCTAGTTTATACTGAACACAGCCATGTACGACAAAACCGTGTTGATGCAAGATTCATAGATCACAAAGAGAAGGTGGTACATACAGTTGAGATGAGTTGCCCATGGATAGATAACAGATCAAAGAAGGATGAGGAGAAAACCATCAAGTATGGTCCCCTTAGATGGGAACTAAAATCAAGCAGCATAATATCATTATTGACGTCTTAGGAGGATGGTCGAGGGATGTTGACGATACTATTACAGAGCTGTTTGGGGAAAGGGGGAAAGTGGTTCTGTCGTGGATGCAGAAAGCAGTTATCTCTTGGACATTGAACATTGCCCGCACTTTTAAGATGTATTTGTAGCTTTCTCTTTCTGATTCAGAGAAGTATTTATCTAATTTTAACCTTTCTTAGATAAACATAGAACTGAAATGGTAGCAATCTTCAGAACTATGAACATTCCTTACATTTTTGATGTTTTTACATCTATAGTAATTCCCACCTTTTATATATATATATATATATATACATAAATGTGTATATATTTTTTTAATTTTATTTATTCACGTACTTTTTCTTATTATTATTTTATTTATATGAGTAATGGACTGAAGACATAAGATTTATATGCCCGGTAGATATTTAAAAATATAGCAGATGGAAAGTTTTCCTTATTGACATCATGAGCTACGCTCTGCGCCCCATGATGTTGTTTTCCTGTAAGCATTCTTACGTGTAACACTGCTGCATAATAATATTATTTTGGTTTTACGTGGTACCCATAACATAGCTGTTGGTGACACAAGAGTCAATCCGTTTGAATGGCAGTTTCTTGGAAGTGTTGAAGCTGGTTTGAGCCTCCTTAGTTAAGTGTTACCTTTGGAGCCAATTTAAAGACATTGTTTAGTGTTCTTGTCATTTATTGCCATAACAATTTTTTGCTTAATAAGAGAGGTTTTTCAAGAGATCTGAAGGTGAAAATGACGGGTAATAAAAGGGACGTTTTGACCGCGCTTCCGCCATTCTCAAGTTTTAGTATTGTAAATAACAAATTAAAATATAAAAAGTAGATGTGTAAACGTTGCTTAATATTTACATAATATAAAATGTTAAAAATGTGAAAAAAGAAATAACTAATTGCATACAAGAAATAAAATGTCAAAAATGTATCGTAAAAGATTGTTTAAGTATTTTTACACTATTTGAAAGTATTTAAAAAATATTTTTCTTATTGTACTTTATGGTTCATTGTTGACATTTTGTTTCTTGTATGTAATTAGTTATTTCTTTTCTCACATTTTTAACATTCTTATATTATGTAAATAATTAGATACGTTTACACCTCTACTATATATTTGTTAATTTGTTACTTGCAATTTTGAGAATTACCGAAGCGCTGTCAAAACGTCGTTCTTTTTTTTTATTACATGTCATTTGTATACGTTAAACATTTTTGGCTGTTATCTACAAAGATGACGTCATAGTGAGTTGCCGTTGTTGTGTTTGATTTAATTGCCTCAGTGAATGATTTTTTTGTAGTGTGGAACCTCCAAGAAAAAGGGTCAAAAAGGAAGTGAAAGGGTTCAAAGAGGATCCATTTGTGTTTCTTAAAGATGATGACGAGCACTGGCCTTCAATAAAGTAACTACAAAAGTTCCTGTTAATTCGATTAATCCCCTTTACTTTTTAACTTATTTTATTGCATTCTCGTCACCAGAGCCTCGGATCGCCCTAAGGCTCTGGGAAACTCTGTGTAGGAGAACATGCGCCGTAGGGTTCTTATGGCCAAAAATTGGCTATTTGAACCTTACGGCGCCTGCTCACTCCTCGTGCTATCATGAACGCACCAATTAGAGACGCTTTTGATTGTTTTTCACGAAAACCAATGAGAAGACAGCGCTCCTTTCTCCCTCAATCGAGAGAAGAACTCAGGGGTCAAGATTGGTTTTATTGGTGATTCAAGTGGCAAGTTTCTCTTTGCCTGATTTGAACTGGTATCATCAATCAAGTTTTCTTCTGTTTTGAAATCCTAATTTGTAATATCCGTTACCCTTGTAAATCAATGGAAACAAATTTCAAAATAAATGAAAAGTTAATAATGAATGCAGTCGTAAAATAACACAAAGTTTTTGGTATTGTCAGGGAATTCTACGGCATTAATGATTCTTTCCCAGTCAGCCAGCTATTTGTGCGATCTGTTTTTGGAAAGAAAAGGAATGTTTATCTCGTGTCTAAAGCAGTGAAAGATGTAATGGGAATGGTTGATAACAATCACAAGGTAAGTTCATAAACAAGAAAAGTATAAATGGTATGTCAGAATTTGTTGGCGCGATTTGAATCCAATTTGATTCGCTTTCTTTGCACTTTCCTAGTTTTTGATGATTATTTGTCAAACTGAGTTCCAAAGTAGCATGATACTTCCAGCCATTGTTCCGTGGCTCTCATTTTACCCTTACCTCGCAGAAAACTTGATAAGCTCTTTTTAGCACAATTTGGCAATTGAGACAAAATTGCACTTAAACATCTTTTAGGTTGCCATTAAATGGAAAATTGGTTAGGTGTTGATTATTAGATATTTGTCACAGGTTATAAACACAGGAATGAAGGTTATTGCCCGTGCAGAGAATGACAATGTCAGCTGTGCTTTCAGACTAATGCAGGAGGTATGATGAGCATGAATCAAAAAAATAAAATTTACGCTTGAACTTGATATAGAGGCTTGCGTGGTTCTTGATGGTTTCACGCCATCACATACATTGTACTTAAATATGTATGATCTGTTAAATCCTATAATAGGGTATTGAAGCGATGGTGCCATTTATAAGCAAGCGAAAAGTATCAATAACTCAGGAAGATGTCATAACCCTCTTGACCCAGGACAGGCCATTTTGTGATCAGTTTTCAAGTACAACAAGGGAGCAGTTTAATAAGATTGAAGGTTTGAATTCATTGATTTAGTTTTAAACAATTGGTTTCGACCAAACCTTGTGTGGTGGTCTTCCTTTGATAGGCTGTTAATTCATACTGGGATTCCTTAAAGAACAGCACCACTAGTTTAAATGTGTTGACCAAACAAACTTTGCTCAACTTACAAGTAACGAGAGGACAAGAAACGCACGCCACGCAACGACAGACAAAGTATCTTACTTGTAACTCTGACCAGTTATGAGAAGGTTTACGTTTTGAAAGTTCGAGTACTTCAAATTACACTCTGATGGATACCTCTCTGTAAAACATAAGTGCTACATGGTTAATGTTTGTAAAAACGTACCTCATGTTGTTACTATTGCATGTTCATTGCCGTGAAATAAATACACCGTAAGCATTGAGTGGTTTAACATAGAATACGCGCGGATATTTTCCGAGTTGCGTCGAGGAAAAATACGAGCACCGAGCAAAATGTCTTCACGTAGTATATGTTAAACTATTCAATAAGGGATTTATTATTCCAATATTACGCTATTTTGTCTTTTTCCTGCACTGACGGAGAATCGTATCAATTGCCTAATAAGACGCGTGCGATTGACGAAAACAACACAGATGAAACCATTCGAATGTCCTTTACTTGAATGGATAAACGAAGAAACGAGTGACAAGCGATGACAAGCTAACTTCTCAGGCTTTGCATCGTGTTGAAAACAATTTCTTTCAATAAAAAACCCTTGTTTCGTCCGTTTTTGCTCTGTTCTAAACCGGTCAAACCGGGACGCTACAGTGTATTACCGTCTCATATTTTTGCGCGTTGTCTTAACCAAATATGGTAAAATGGCGTAATAGTGGAATGATAACTTCTCGAATACCCACGGCCTACTCTGGCCTGACCTTGTAGTTTAGTCGGTAGAGCAACGGTGATCTAATCCGGTCTAGTCGGGCCCACTTCTATCACACGGGCTAAGGCTCCGATGGATTTTATTGAAATTTAGATAAGGCTTAAAATTACACTCTAAAAAGTATTTGTGCTTTAATAATTTATGTGAAGTGTGAGTTTTTGTTTGTATCTGGTTGGTTTTCAGGACAAGGCTGCATTGTGTATCTTTATGATCCCAGTGGACCTTACAGGTTAGTGTCTATTCTTGAATTCAAAACCCTGCAGCAATCGCAAGTTTCGATTTCACATCGCATCCGCTTCGCATGCCCAACGCCGTCCTCCAAAGTCCAAAATTGGCATCGTTATCATCATCATCACCCTTATCATCATCATTATCTTCACTTTCACTCCTCCATAAGGTCCTCGTCGTATCCACGGACAAACAACAACAACATTTTATACAGCAACAACAATCTTTATTGGTACCGATGCAATACAAATGTGCTATTTACAATTAATTTAATTGACAAATATAATATCATAACTTTTAGCAAAGCACAGGATACTATAGGATGCCAGTTGATATTCTGTGGATGGAAAGCCAAGGTGTCAACTCGACTCCAGATCAGCAAGTTTGATAAGGCACACTATCAAGTACTGTGTGGCATACCACCATCTGATGACAGTATCAAAGGTAATTTTAGGTTACTTATGATTTTCATAAGTAAGGATAAATATCTCGAACGGTTTTACGCCCTATACATCCTGATGACGGAAGCCTGACTTGCTTTGTGATTTTCCCTCATCTGAAAATTGCGTGAATTTATTTGAAAAACAAGATCTCGAAGAAAGAAATACGGCTATTTGAGCTACTTTGGCAATTACTGCGCACCAATTTATTTCGATTTTATAAATGTAATCCAACGTATAACGCAGAGCAAGGTGTCATTCCATGGTTAATTCAAATACGTAACTGGAAAGTATCCTTGAATGCTTTTGTGACTACTTTTAAGTGTTAAAACACCCCAAAATAGATTTAACTTCAATGTGGGCTGTTCGACTCGTAAATGGCTACTTCTGTACAATTTTATCAAATTGCCAAAAAAACTGGCCATAGATTTTTGCTCATTTTTTCACTACTCCATGAAGAGAGTGTTCTCAGCAAACATATGAAATAAAAAAAATGTATGAAATATGAAAATCCGCCATTTTATCAATGTGCCCTCGCTACTGCTCGCGCCAGCGACGCAAGAAATTATGCGCAGTAGGGTTGCGCAATGCAAAACCAGGGAATTACCTTAAATGTTCATAATCCAGTTTTAGAACCAGCTCTGACCATCTACTGTGTTTGTCTTTAGTATTCCAAATTCACTACGCTTCGTAAACGGCAACCAGTTTCGTCCTTGCAGTCTGTAAGGTTTCAGTCAATTGTTCACTACTTTCTTAACGTGCTAGAGTACTTCTCTTGATTCGCTAAGATATTTCGAATCTTAATCCGTGCAGACTAACATTGTGCAACTTTAAAATCAGGGGCACCCAACGAGAATATAGTTCAAAACCACCTAGACATAGCATTGTTAAACGTATTTTAGTATTTAAACGGTAGATAGAGGCATATTTTTATACCCTAAAATTTTTCATCTGCTCGGATTTCCTAGTTGAAAGTCTAGTGATCCGAAAATTATAGGGATCAAAAGTTACCTTTTCGAAAATTTCAGCCAGAAAAAAGGCTCCCGAAAATTCTAGGAGACCTTTTTAGGATAAAAATCCGTTAAAAATGGGCAATTATACCATCTTTTAGATGCTCGAAAATCCTAGGACAGGCAGGCAAGCAAGAAATTTGACAACAAATGTTCCGAAAATTCGAGATCTCAAATCGTCTTCCGAACAGATATTTTCCGAAAATTGACGTTGGGTCCCCCTGTTAAATGTCTTTTTATTTTTTTGAATAAGGAAGAACAAAATTTTTTTTTTTTTGCCCGTAAACAGGTTCCGAAGGATGTGAAGTTGAAGAGGCGGACCAATCGACACCAAAAGTTGAAGTTAAAACAGAAGTTAAAACTGAGAAAGAAGAAGAACCATCGGGTTTTATCGGAGATATTCTAATTTTGGAAGCTCCAAAAGGATCGCTTGATGTAGGGTTCATATAATACCATTGAGATAAATCAGCAGACGAAAATAAAAAGAAAGTATTTAACATTCTCTCATTCTTGGTTTCAATGTTGTTTTTGTCGTATGCACTTGTAGCTTTGGTTTCGTTTGTATCTCTTATCTTAGTTTATGAATAATGCTCAAATAGATGAAGCCTTTTCTTAAATTTGTATTAAGAGGTATTCTGTAATAAATGTTTAATTCTGTATTTCCCTTTTTTTGTGAAAACTTTATGTGGTAATCCGTTTGTTTGCAATTGCTTTTTCCGCACATTTGAGAATTGTAAAAAACCTGAGTTGTGCCAATGGAGTTTTAACATATTTGAGAATACTGATAAATTGTCATTGCAGATTCGCCATTGTTTACACACCAGGGCCCGGTTGTTGGAAAGCCGATTAACTTAATCCAGGATTAGCGTAAACTTTTGTTTCATGTTTTTAACTTTTTCGTGAAAGTTTCGTTTGCTTATTTTTGTTTTCAAGATTGACCTCTTCTACTGTAAAGTTTTGCCGAACATCAGTGTTGAACAGCATTTGGGAGTAGAGAAATAAACTCCTTGGTTAATTTTTAATCTGGGATTAGCGTTAATCGGCTTTTGAACAACCGGGCCCAGGCAACGTAGATTCGCCATTATTTAGACGCCGGCATCACAGAAGTCATAGGTTCGAATCCCGTTGGAGCCGGCACCTGAATTGTGTATCTATAAGAGACAATTGCTAAAATACATATTAGTATCACTCAACGAGTGGACTAATGCAAATTCTGCATTGTGATTGGCTACGCTACTAGAGGACTATTGGTAATAGTCCTCGAGTAGCGAAAAGCGTGACGCTTTCTTTCGTTTAATTCTCAATTAAGGACGGTGCCTACTATTGTTATTGCGCATCTCAAGATACTCGGATTTCCTATGGGTGATGCTTATTAATACAGGGATATTTTTGCGCGGTTCAAAACTATGCGGAGAAAGCAGAAGTTAGCAAGTGCTCTTGGTATCCAAAAAGAAAACTGGGGGTAACCGTGCATTTTTCAGAAATAATTAAGCTTCAATTTGGAAAAGAACGCCATACATTGCTTTGTATTTTAAATCTTTTTACAAATATTGTTGATTAATTATCTTCGACAAATGCGTGGTTACCCCCAATTTTCTTTTTGGATTTCAATAACACTTGTTAAGATCTGCTTTTCCCGCATAGTCAGTAAACTGCGCAAAAATACCTTTGAATTAGGAGGCACCGTCCTTAAATATTTCTTTAACTTGCATTTGCTAACTTTATTATTGCCTTTCTGTCCGACTAGTTGGTTGGTCCTAAAACAATTAGACCCTTCGCCCTCAAGTGCCACAGGTCAATAGCCCATCGGCTTCGCCTCGTGAGCTAATTGTTAATTAGTCTGTAAAATAGGGTCTCGTGTTTTTTGGTAGAGAGAAAATTTTCGGTGCAAGAAGAGTGTTGCCGGCAAGCAAGCCGATTTAGAAGGGAACTCACAAAGCGGCAAGTTGAAACCGTTTCAAATATAAGAAATCCACCCGATGAAGGGTCGTTCCACAGGCTCTTAAGAAGACGATAAAAAACCTGATAAATGTAAAATATATGAGGGACGCATTTTGAACTGTGATATTCATGACCCTAAATCAACATGTATGTCTTTCCATATTTTTCACAATCCTTCATTCGCCTCGTACGGGATATAGAGAGCAAATTGTTTACAGGGAGAAAGGGGTACCAACTTTTCTTCTCCAGATATTACCAATATATCATTACTTATACAACCCATTTTATGAAAACATTTTTTTTTTCAAATTGGGCGAAACAAAGTATTTCAGTTATGTAAAGGTAAGGCTCGAGCCACAAGAGTTTTGAATAGAAGCAAACATGTCACTTCAGATTCAGAGAAGAGTGGATATGGTCAGTAAGAGCTACAGTACAAAACCTAAGCTGAATTTGGCAAAGAGCTCTTGCCTTTCCAATAACAGCTGAGAAACGGAGAAATTACAGGCGTTTGAAATATGGTGTTACCGAAAACTCTTTAGAGTGTCATGGAAAGATCATGGAACAATTTAATGGGTACTAGAGATTATATAATCAAAGCGGACGATGTTAAGCCATACACCGACTAGGAAGATGAAAATGTTCGACCATGTTACAAGGAAAGGAAGACAAGAAGAAACAATTATCCAAAGGAATGTACCACTTGAGAGGAAAGGTGGAAGATCTAGAAAACCCTGGCAAGACGACATTACAGGATGAAGAAAAAAAGAACAGCAGGAAACAGCAAGATTGGCAGAGGAGTGTGATCTTTGGTTTAATTAAACTGATTACGACCTCACGAACACAACTGGCGTCATTTGAGTGAAAGAGGGGGTATTTTTGCGATGTTGAACGAGGGGATGGTTGGGAAAAATTCTTAGTGGAATCTTGGAAGGCTTCGGAAGCTCTGCTAACATTAAAGGTTCAGGGCCTGTTTGACAGTTAGGAGGATCTGGAAGCCCTGCCCGAGTTGAAGATTCTGGGGGTACTGGGAAAACTTTCTGATGTATGGCTCAGAAGTTGTATCCAGGTCATATCAATGTGAGGATGCCAAATTCGGCCATCATCTAACTGAACACAAAACGAGACATGTGCCGTTTGGTTCACAACGGTTCCTGTCTGCCAAAGGCTTGGAAAGGTAATCTCCGGATAGAACTCTGTCACCAGAAGAGATTGTCCTTGCTTTGAAGTAGCGGTCATGGTAAAACTTCATCTTGGCTTGGTTGTGAGCAACATGCCGACGGATGTCAGGAAAGGATAAAGTAATGAGATAATTTTACGAAGCTTTCTCTGAAGAAACAGTTTTAAGGTGTGGCATCTGTTGTGGCATTCTGGGTGCAGCAATAAATAAGGAATTTCTGGATACGCTGACGTAACGAATGAAGTAAAGTGAAGAACTTCATGAACGTTTGAACAAACCTTTTGGCTTGGCTATTGGCAGCAGGGTAATAGGCTGACACAAGCACACGCTCTATACCATTTTGCTTTGGGGTATTCTTCAGACTGAAAAAGTGGCCCATTATCACTACGATCTGTTCAAGGTAACCGTATCTATTGAATAGCTTGGACAGGGCACTGATAGTAGTTGCTGAGGTGGTGCTTATCATAGGTCCAACCACCTCAGTCCACTGGAATATGTGTCTACAACGATGAGGTTGTGCCTTTCGTCACATGTAGCGAAATATTGATTTTATTCCCTGGGGCAGATGGCCATATGCATATCTAAAGAATTAGAGGTCCTGTAGGTGGTTCATTATGCATCTTGATGCATTGTAGTCATTGACGGGATGTGGTCGCAAGGTCAGCATTTAACGTTGGCTACCAGACATGACTTCGGGCCATTGACTCTGGCAACCACTGGATGAGACCAATGGAGCTCCTCTATAATTGGATCTCTCAGGTTTGGGGGGATGCAACTCTCATTCCCCACATCAGACAGCCTCGTTCGACTGCTGTGTGAGATGGTGTGCGAGGGTCAATACCTTGGAGAGGGTCTAGTGAACCTGACCCTAACCTGCTGAGTCTTAACAGGGTGTCGATTGATTTGCTGGGTGAGTGACTGACCACATGGAAACTGGGTTTTCAACACCTGCATCATGTTGAAAATCGAGTGGGAACCTGGATAGGGTACCAGCATTGGGAATGTCTCTTAATGGCTTGCATTTGATATCGTAACGGTAGCATGACAAAAAAAGGGCCCAACTCTAGAGAAGGGAGGCAGCGAAGACTGGAGTAGCGCTGCTCGGGAACTGTTGAGTGACTTTAGCTGAGACTCAATTCCCTCAACGGCATGAATGCGAAGGATTTCATTCCAATCCAAACGAATCTCAGAAAGCCAAATTTCTCTTTATGGGCTCAGCACCGGCGTGCAACTTGGTTGTGCAAGGCTCAATCTTTATTCTTCAACCACAATTTAGGTCTATTACAGAATGTGTCTTAAGGAATTTCACTTCCATTTTGTGTATTGATTTAGTTAGGTAGAATTTATGGAAACACGACCACATAAGCTGTACTGCCTCAAACACTCAGCATCGTGTATAAATAAAGGTATATCTATCTGTCTAATTGTGTCTTACATCACTTGGAATCTATGGTCGTGTTGCCCCAGAATATAAAGCTATATTAAATAGCCTTTGGTGTCCGGGGTCCTTTGCAAGGTTTTGGGTGTGATGACCAATCACGCTGACGGAGGCGAGGCAGTGATCCCAGGTGTTTTCATCCTCCGAACCTATACCTTCAATTTATCTTCTCCTTTTCTTTTTTACTATGAGGGTAACAAAAGGATATTCTTCATCAATAATGGAGAGCACCCTTACCATCTTTTCCAGCACAACAATATTACAGGCTATTTGTTGAATATTATTTGAATATTATTTGAATTTATTTGAATATTACAGTGTGAGACAAATGCAGACTGCAGACTTGCAGACTTCTGCCTCCGTGATTTTTTATCACCTCACCTGGAATGTGTATCGCCATCACGCAGCTATCTTTTTTTGCCGAAAAATTTGTCACGTGGTGAGTAGGTTGGATAAGTGCTCTCGAAAATCGCTTATTCTGCTCGAAATTCTGCCGGCAGAATTTATCCAAACCTATTCTGTTAAGTGTGCTCAAAATAGCTGAAGGAAAGTGGGCTTTGTTTCTTTGTCTTGTTAGAGATTTTGTACTCATGGTCGAATGTAAGAACCCTTTGTAGGAACTACGACCGGAACTGTGACAATGCACGTGATTTGAGATTGTATGACCAAAATGACTGTATTCGAGAGGGATTGATCGTAATGCGAGAGATCGAGAGAAAGAATCAAAGGGTACTTACCATTTAGCCAAAAAATCCAGAAATTTCGGTTTGAGGTCAAATGGAAAGGCAGAGATAGAGCTAGTCCTCTTTTTCCGTTGGGAATGGAATGTGGGAAAATGCCCTTACCATTTGCCAGGATCGTTCCGTTTCCAGGCCCTTTCTCACGAGATCGAGTAAATATGCGGGATAGAATGCCGGGTTGGAAATAGTAAGCGCCAGTCTCACCCGGTTGGTCAATAAATTCGGAAAATCGCTTACCTTTATGCAACAATCATTCAGTCCGGACTATTTGGCAAAATGGTAAGCATCCTACAAGTCCAATAGGCTTAACGTTCCCAAAGATTACATCAGATTCCAAAGGTTCACAATCCACACTAATCTATGGCCGCAAACATGTAAAAAAAAATAGGCACGCAGTGCGTACGTGTGGTAGTGCAGTAACACAGCGCTTTATTCCATATTGTCAAGTGAGCTGCGTTTTGTGTTCCAGGAGATTCAAGTTGTCTTTGCGTAATATGTAGCTCTAATAGTACACGATATTATTGTTTTGGTACAGTATATCACTGAAGTAAGTTCACTGAAGTTAATCCCCCCTGTCCAGCGCGGTTAGTATTTGGATGGGTGACTTCAAAAATATAGTAGTTTGTAACAGAAACATAGAACCGAAAATTTTATTTTAACACTCAAAAATGCGAACTAAGCAAGGTACAGATTTTGTTAGCCTGCTTTATGCAAAACAAATATTGATGCAGAGGTACAAAATAAATGTTGATACACAGTTTTTAGGAAGAGCAGAAGGAAGTTTTCAGGACGGTCGATCGAGAATAAGATATTTTGCCATCAGCACAGGCGCCCCAAGCTCAGTGGGAGCAAGCCTTCAAGGAATATATATTAACACGCAAATAAACTTTGTTCGCGTAGGATATTGTGCTACGAATATTTTGTGGCTGGATTTACTGAAGCCAGCCCAAGCCGACTTCGCGAATGTGTTTGAACTTTGTCAACACGAAGGAGGCGTGACTGTGATTGGACGAGTCAATGCAATCATGGCTGGAGTAAGGGTAAGTTTGTTATCAACGGTCGAAGCCGTGGCCACTTTGGTGATAAAGCACCGCCTTCGAACGCTGTTTTGTTGCAATATTCACCACCTGACGTTGCTCGCAGGACTGTTATTGCGTTGATGGTGGGTTGAGATGAAAGTTCAATCTTTTTCAGTTGATTCTGAGGTGAAATTGTGACCGTGGGGATATTTTATCCAGGAATATTTGACTCAAATTGGTTGCACCTGAGAATTTAGTCTCCAGCCTTGGGATTTTATTATAACCGTTGATTACCAAAAAATTGAGAAATGGCTCAAACCCAAATCGCGTCGGATCTGGAAAATAACCACACAGGAAGGAAGCTGTCCACGATGGCAATAAGGTTTAGCTTTTTAATTGAGATTTTTTTCATATAAGTATCTTCTTGAGCTTTTTATCGGGATTCTCATACAAATCCTGACCAATCCTTATATTTTTGTCGGCTATGCTCACACTGAGCTTGTGGCGCCTATGGTCACATCGAAATGAGCGGGCGCCGTGATCAAGTTACTTTGCGTGTTTACTCGCGAAACAAGTGATACATCTGTATCAAAATGATTGCACGGTTTTTTTCTTTCAAGTGTTGAAAACGTTTGACAAGAAATTTGTCGCAGGCGGAGTGCTAGGCCGAAAGGAATGGCTTTTTTGTGTGTAGAGGATGACAGGAGGAATAAAGTAAATGTTGGTGTTTGTTCGTAGGTTTCGTGTATACAGCTGTGTATAGGTCTGTATTTATGTTTCCGTCACTAGTTAGTGAGACGTTAACGTCAAGGAAAGGAACATTGGTGGGAGAGTGTGAGCTAGTGAATTTTATGGTAGGGTGAATGTTGTTGAGATAATCGATGGAAATTTTAAGGTTCTCCGGACTTTCAGTCCAGATCATAAAAATGTCATCGATGTATCTCAACCAAGTATGGGGTTGAAATGGGGCGTTCCTTAGAGCATTTTTTTCGAAAAGCCCGAGGAAGAGGTTAGCAAAAGAGGGGGCCATTTTAGTGGCCATAGCTGTGCCGTGGATTTGAAGGTAGTGGCTATCAGGAAAAGTGAAGTTATTCATGGTAAGAATCATGCGGATGAGGTCGCAAATAGTGCCAGTAGGATTGGTGTTGTGAGGATCAGTGCGTAAAAAATGATCACAAGCATTAATACCTTCATTATGTGGAATATTATTGTATAAAGAGGAGACGTCAAGTGTTACTAATAATGATTTAGAGGGTAATTTGCCAATGGTATGGATTTTGTTGAGAAAATCGTTAGTGTCTTTAACATGAGATGGTAGTTTGTGGACAAGAGGTTGAAGATGGTGGTCAATAAAATGGGATATGCGTTCAGTGGGATGACTATTAGATGAAACAATGGGGCGTCCTGTGTTACCGGGCTTGTGTACTTTGGGAAGGATGTAAAAACGTCCTGGTTTTACGTCACGTTGTATTAGGTATTGTTTTGTCTTCTCGTCAATGAAGTCGTCAGTGTACATTCTGTTTACGTATACTGTTACTCGTTTTTGTATGTCAACAGTGATGTCTTCATTTAAGCGTCGGTATAATTTAGAGTCGTTAAGTTGTCTGCATGTTGCATTTGTCAATGTACCAGGTTTTATCCATAATAACCGTACCAGAACCCTTGTCTTCTGGTTTTATTACAATGTCTTGTCGTTGTTTAAGTTGAGGTATTGCCTGTCGTTCTGAGGTGGTAAGATTGTCGCGAATAGAACCTTATCTACATGATTCAATGTAACAGATGCCATCTACAGTACATAGGAGAAACTAAACGACGTTTAAATGAACACCGCCACTTTAGATAACGCTAACACCAAATCCAAACCTACTACAGTCGCAGAACATTTCCTCTCCTCTCCCCACAACATCTCTAAGGACATGCAATTGATTCCTGTCGAAAAAATATTTTCTGACAGAGACTCGATCCGTAAGGCCAGGAAAGCTTTTTTAATTTCAAAAGACAGGACAATTGATCCCAACGGTCTTAATATCCGCGAAGAAACGTATTAGATTTCAGTTTATTATTTAGAGTCATTTCCGTTATTTTTCCGTTACTCTTAGTATTTAAATTCAAATTTGTTGTAACTGTCATGTTTTATCACATTGTGTTCAGTATTACGTCAACATCCATTTACTATATATATGTGCATAGAAGCGATCCAATGTAAACCCTCACTGTACCTGAAGAAGGCTGGTTGGCCAGCCGAAATATGGTACACCACTAAAATCAAATCTACGTTGTGTTGGCTCTTGCTTAAAATGTTTAGTTTCGGTACTATTTACCCTCCATGTATGCAAAATAGTTAATGCCAAATCTCGTATTCATGGCTTAACAGACCTGTAGTGGCCAAAATTCACTTGATATGTCGGGGAAAAGGGAAAGAAAACTGATTCTGAGGTCAATGGAATAAGAATTTTTAAAAAAACTGGCCTAAAGTAACACAACAAGTTCTAGACAACCAGCTGAGATTATCGAAGGAAGCTTC
>NC_090869.1:42638843-42661343 GCF_036669935.1 Montipora foliosa
GTAGCTGCTCTGTTATTCTTCTCATGTTAGTCCTAAGTGCCGCATTCGACACCATTCCACCATATTACATGTATACACACTATCTAACAGATCTGGTATCGAGGGGAAGGTTCTCCAGTGGTTTGAATCACATCTACAGTGTATTGCACCATCGTCAAGCTGTAGTTGTAAAATAATGCCAAATCATCATCTTGGTTTTATCAACCTTTCGGAGTCCCACAAGCCTCCGTCGTTGGACCAATCTTGTTTACCCTGTATATTTCTCCAATTGGTGATATTGTTTGACATCATGATATACCGGTATCATATCAGACGTATGCAGATGATACCCAGCTTTATCTATCTTTTCATTCTCAGGATCATGCATGTGCATACCCCCTGTATATGGCAGATGTGAAATCTTCAATAATATTGTGTGTCAATGATATCAAGATCTGGATGCAGTCTAATTTTTTGAAATTAAAATTAATTATGATAAGACTAAACGTCTTCTCGTTCATCCTAAACACAGATGCCTCTTCTTTTCGTTGCTGTTGGAAATGAATTGATTCTGCCTACCAAATCTGCCAGAAATATTAATTAGTGTCATGTTTGATCATAACTTGACCATGGATTAACAAAAATTAACTACCTTGATCTCCAAATCTACCTTTTTTCATGTAAGTACATGTAACTTTAGGAAAATCAGGAAATACATAATTTTCTCAACATACTGGTGAAATCATGGTCCATTCACTAGTCACGTCCAGACTTGATAATTGTAATGCCCTGCTATATGGTGAATCTAAGAATCTCATTACAGGATTTCAACACGTCCAGAATTGTGCAGCACGCTTAATTGTGGGATCCAGGAAGTATGATATATTTGTCCTGTGCTCAAGAGTCTTCAATGGTTGCCTGTCAAGAGTAGGATCGTTTTCAAGACTCTAGTCTTTACTTTTGAGGAATGTGAGAGAATTTATCCCAAGTATCGTCAAGATCTCATTACTATATTCCAACCAGAAATCTTCGATCTGCTTCAAAGTGTCTACTACTTGTAAAAGTTCCAAACTACAACCTGGAATCGTACGGAAAAAGAGCCTTTTGTGTTGCAGCGCCATTGTTGTGGAACTCTCTGCAAATTGATATTAGGTCTCAAGGATCATTAACCACTTTCATGAAAAAGTTGAAGACATTCCCTTTTATTAAGAGTTTTTCTTAATTTCTTACATCATTTCATTCTATTTTTACTTTTGAATTTCAGCGCTTTGGGTATTGTCATGGATACAGCACTATATAAGAGGATTATTATTATTATTATTATTATTATTATTATTATTATTATTATTATTATTATTATCATCATCATCATTCCAAATTGAGGCAATACTTGAATAAAGAATGCTGTAGTATATTAAAGAGAGAAGTGATCTGTTCATGCACTTACTAGTATCTATACAAATTAAGCAATTGTCTCTTTTTTTAGGATTCAAACCCATGACCTTTTTGATGCCGGTGCAATGTTCTACCAACTGAGCTATGAAGCCAGTCAGTTGGGAGCAAGTCAGTTTTGTTGGGCTCATGTGTTCCCGCTAAGAGACTTGAAGCCACCTGAATTTTTCAGGTGTCTACAGTATAAGAAACATTAATTGCTTAAGTTGTCCACTCTGATAAGTGCTATGACCACCTCTACAGATGTACCTTTCATCCTTAACCCGTGAAGTGTGAGGATCTCCTTTATTTTTATCTGTAACCTGCACTTCAAATATAACTATACAGTAATACTGTGTTATTACATTGTTACATTCAAGCTCACCTGTCACAATTCTTATACCACATCTTTGTCCCACTCACAATTCATACCTCTACCACAAGTGAAAAACTGTCTGCAAGATTTCAACTGATTTTCATTTTTTGGTGTAGAAAAAAAGGTGGCATAAGATTGGATGATGATGGAGACAAAGATGATGATAGTGACAGTGAAACAAACAAAAGGAAAAAGGAATTGGAAGAGGAAGAAAGGATGATGAAACAACAAAGAGAGGAAGCAGCCAAGAAAGCAAAAGAACAAGAATTGTGGGCTTCATTTCAAAAGGACACAGCATTTAAGCCATCTTCTAAACCAACATCATCTAAAACTGTAAGATGTGATGGTGATTTGTGTTACAGTTGTAAATTACACGTTAGTGTTGTTGTTTTATTATCTTTGAAAACACTGTTACAAGTGAAAGAAAAAAAGTCTAAAACAGAATGAAATGCATGTAACTTTGTTATACTGGTGATGACTGATGGCCAATGTGCATCCAGGAGTTCTCCTGCATACACAATGCAGGTGATGCTGAGATTCCAAGTTCTGCAATTGTTTCTCTGTGTTTTAGGTTCCATCCAGTTCTGAGAGTAAAATTTCCATAACAAGAACCTATGATTTTGCTGGTGAAGCAATAAAGTAAGGAATACCACTGTCTTGTTGTTAATTTCTTGTAAGAGAGAGATTAGGATAAGTAATTTCAGTTGTCACACTGAGTACAACCTTTAGCATTTGCTTTTCTTTTTTCAGAGTTACAAAGACTGTAGATTTAGAGTCTAAAGAGGCCAAAAGTGCCAGAACGGTTGAAGACGTAAAGAAGAGTGAAGCATCACCAGTTGTGAAGCCAGTGGGGCTTAGTGGGTGGGTACTGTACATGTACATAAGGATTATATGAAGTCAATTATCTTATGCTATAGTATTAAGCAATTAGTCTTACATTGTATGCTGCAAGATAATTATTGAAAACGAGATGCTTCCGTGAAGCATACACTGGGTTGCCTGTGGTACGTGTTACAGAAAATCAGAAGGCACTGAATTGTGTGGCATTGAACTACAGCATTCCAGTCTCTAAAAAATAACAAATAAAAGAGAAGCAAGAAACATTGGCTTCTGATAATTTTCAAGTTCCCTCACAACTTCTTTTCACCACAAATTTAAGCGTGCCGTCTGAGCATCTGACAGCTTTCCTATACTAAAGTTCGCTAAATTTCGCTGAAGTTTCCCCGTCCGGCGGGGTTAGTGCCTGGATGGGAGACCAAAACAACATACCCCTCAAAACAGAAGCATTGGACCGAAAATACTATTTAACGCTAACAAATGCGAACTCAGCAAGATACAGATTTGTTAGCTTGCTTTATGCGAAACAAAATTAATGTTGATGCAAAAGTAAATAACTATTGATACACAGTTTTTAGAAAGAGCAGAAGGAAGTTTCCGGAACGGTCGATCGAGAATAAAATATTTACGACATGAAAACAAGATTAATTTTGAACCGTGAATATATCAAAATCACTAGTAAGAGTGGTAAATCTGCCGTTAGAATTTTTAAATGCGGGCTTCAAAAAACTTATAACGTGATCCGCAAAAGAAGTCGTCACATGACATAAAAAAGTTGTCACGTGGTTCGTGTAAAGCGCGTTGGCAGTCATGGCATTCAACAAGAAACACTTTTTTTTGGATCACGTGACATCATTTTTCGGATCACACGACAATTTGTTTAAGATCACGTGTTTAAAATCGAACCGCTTCGGATTCAAATTTCCAACGGCAGTTTTACCACTCTACTGGTTGTGATAGTAGAATATAAATAGCTACGATCAGCGACAAACATTTTGGGAGATTTTTGCTATGTTCAAATAAATCGCAAAATCGAAAGTGACATGGCCGGAATTCAGCGGGCGCCGTGATTAAGTTACCGCGGCATGTTTACTTGGAAATTATCAGCTCACTTTGATTTCGGCTCGACGGGCGATAGATTGTTGTCGAAGTCCATTACTCGTCGCTTTTACGATTCCAGGTATGTGTTTATCCAACTGACTTTCCATCATTGAGCTCCATAAGGGTATATTTTGTTTAAAGATCCACTAAAACGCCATTCGCGTTACATGACTTTCGACGCCATTGCAGGTTAAGTTTATCATTCCACTGTGTCCACCGGAGAAATCTACGCATTTCCACTACCCTCTCTATCCTAAGAAAATACGAGCAGAAGGCTCTATGCACGAGGATACCACTTAGCAGGGGAGTGACAGGCAAGACTTTTACCGACACGGAAAAAACGAGGAAATGAAACGCAGATTCCGACTGGGTTTGCCATACTGGCAACCCAGTAATCAATTAATTTTTCAATAAGATCAGTGAAAAGGTAGTGATACATGTATTCACATTATAGTTGAATTGTCATGTGATTGTGATTGGTCATTATGGTTTTGTTTTATCAGAATCAAGAGAATTGGAGGACTCAGTAGTGTTCTTGGGCAAATTTCAAAGAAACCCAAGATGAGTACTTTGGTAAGAATGTAATGTAAAGATCTTTATTTGAAAAATAAAAGAAACACGTCCAGAAACAAAACGTCTGAACTTACAATTTCCTACATATATCTATCTATTATGTATATACAAGACTAAGTGTATAAGTGACTAAGTGACTTGGAATGACTGCCCTGCAGGGATGGCACAGTGGTGAGAGCACTCACCTCCCACCAATGTGGCGCGGGTTGTATTCCCAAACTTGGCGTCATATGTGGGTTGAGTTTGTTGGTTCTCTTCTCTGCACCGGGTACTCCGGTTTCCCCTCTTCTCAAAAACCAGCATTTGACTTGATTTGTGCTATTTGTTAATTTCAGTTTATGGTGTCCCGAATTAGTGCTCCAGCGCTAGAACGACTAGACAGTTCCTTTCCTTTCCTAGCCTGGGTAGCGGGCGGTATTGTTGACGTGAAGAATGAGGAGGGCGGTGTGAAATACCAGTAATTTCACTGTAAGCATCCCTCCCCGTTCGTCGCTCGTTTATTTGCCTCTTGCACTAAGAATACTACCAGCTGCGCAGGCTATTCCTCTCTTTTCCCTGTTTTTTTTGTTATTCCTCATGAAATACATGTACATGTAGTTCAGTGCATCAACAAGTTTTTGGTGGTTTGAAAACTTGCGAAGATATTTATTATTGTAATACCATCAAGAGTATGACTGGACTACAAACCACTGTTGAAGGCTTGATAATGGTCACCTCTGCCCTCAACTGTAGTTTTGCATTGATGTTTTTTTAAAGCTCATTATGTACTTGCATCTTTTATCTTTTTGCTGATTAGGAGAAATCGAAACTCGACTGGGACACATTTAAAGACCAGGAAGGAATTCAAGATGAGCTCCGAAACTTTAACAAAGATGGGTGCGTTGTGTTGCTCATTACACAGTACTTTATGTAAACTAGTGTGTTCATTCTTATTGCCATGACAAGTGTTGTGAGGTGATAGGGTCAATCCCTGCTCCAAGAAGGACAGTTTCGCTATATTGATTCAGTGAATCTTAATGTTCATCCATCTCCTTTTCGAAGCATAGAATCTTTGAAGTAACTATTTGTCTGTCAGGGATTCATTTTTAAAAGGGACCCTCTATTCCAACAATGAAATAACCTTAAGCCTGTGGAAGTGTTTACAATCAAATTTGTTTGAACATTTTTCAGGCGACCAATAATATCGGTACATGTATCCAAATTAAATGAACTTGAGAATTGCCTATGTTTATTTTCAAATTTCTCAAGTGTGGCCATCTTAATAGTGATACATGTATGTTACTGTTACCCTGTTGTTATGAACAAAAGCTCTTTGTTTCAAAACGATAGGAAAACTGTCAGTGCCTGGGAAATTTGAAAACAGAAATGAACAATTCAGAAGCTCATACACAGTACAACCTTTTTTTCAGATACAAGCACTTTTTTTGTAAAATTTCAAACACATTTTAATTGCTAAGTTAACGTTATTTCCAGCGGTAAAATAAAGTTGTTCTTTTGTAGCAGTGGAGGTTCTTCAAAAAAGCAAATGTGGTTTTGTTTGTTTTCTTTTCTGGCCAAGAAACACATAAGAATGTGAAGATACAATTAAGTGACTGTTATTACACTGTTTCAGGAGTGAATTTTTTTTTAATATTTTCATGCTTGTCACTTAGTGGACACTTTTGGGTGCTATTCTATATATCATGGAATGTCTTTTTAAATTGCACTTTCAGTTATTTGGAAAAGCAAGCATTTCTTCAAAGAACAGATGAAAGACAGTTTGATATTGAGAGAGATATGCGCAAAGGAACAAGGAGAAAATGATCCTTTTTATTTTCCTGTTAACTAACTTATTTAAGTCCAAGTTTGTAATGTCGTAATCTTATTTCCGACTCAGTTTTATTAACAAGTAAGCACAGGTTAATAAGAACTGTCTGCCAGATAAATACAGCATAAATTTCAGATTTCTGGAATGTCTTGATAACGGAAAGGAACTTGGTACATGCAGCAGCATGAAAAGGCTTTAATTTTCTTTGTTTAGTGACTAGTTCTGCTTTCCTTTGTTAAAAATACCCAGTTCCATATAAATTAGATGTCACTGAAAGAAATATAAATGAGTTAGGGAGTGAATTTGTCACGCCTCCTAAAGGTAGTTGACTTCTTTTCACTCTTTTTCTTAAATGAAAACCATTGTTGTTGACTTTAGTCAGTAGAACTGCAGACACGAAGTGTAGCCTTTTTCATTCATTCATTATTGGAGAGATCAGTTTCGCTTCGCGTCTGCATGAAACGTCAAATAGCAGACTGTTGTTTTTTATAAAAGGTTGACAATTTCCCTATCCTAACTCGTCTCTTTTCTTTGAGCAGTTGCCCTACAGTATGTACCCTGCCGGTGCCAGAGGCCTTCTCGCTGTCTTACTCTCATAGACGCTAAATCCGGCCGACAATTCGGAAAGCGCGCCTCTAGAAAACCCAGGTTATACTGTATCATAACAATTTTTTTGAAATAAGAAATGTAATTGAAACAAATTTTTATTTTTTGGCAAATCTCAATCAGTGCCTGCATGGCGTGTGCCCATAATATCAATTTGAAACAAGTACAAATATTAAACAATTATTGGATGAGGTTTTTGTGATATTCGGAACAACCGATTTGTGATATCCGGAATAACCGATCATTAAAAAGGACCCTATCTAAAGAGGCAACCCTTAACTATCTCTAAGTGAACAGCTTTTCAAAAACTAACTTATTTGCAATTTATTTCTTTCTTAACCACACTAAAGTATCGGTTGCTCAAATGCAACGCTTGATCGTTTCTTAAAGGCAATGCCTCAAAGTAATCTTTTAACATTTAATATTTAAAGGCAATACCTTTAAATATTATTAAAGACTGTGCCTTTAACACATAGTTCAAAGCAGCGTCTTTAACATTCTATAAAGGCCACACTTTAAATATTCCTTTAATAGCAGGGCCTTTAACTTTTAATATTCCTAAAAACCATGGACCTTTAACGTTCATTAATAGCTAGCACGGCCTTTAATCTTTAAAGGTCATGCTTTCAACATTCTTCAATGGCCACGCTGTTAACATCCTTAAATGCCCCCTTTTTAACATTCCAGTTCGTAAGAATAGGCGGTTATGAGCCTTAAGCAAAGACAATGGTAACGCCAACGTCAACGATATTAATATGACGCTATCGCATGTATATTACCGGGCAAGGCATTACAAAGGCGTTACAAAACTGATTGACCTCTTGGATGATCAGAAAACGTTCGGCGCCTTTACACAAAAATATGAAGTAAAGACAACTTTTATTGATTATTATGGCCTAACACATGCTTTGGGTCCACTAAGGACAAGAATTCTAGCGCTCGGGCCGCGAAAAATCAGGTCCTCAACGGGTACGATGGCCTCGAAAATATAACAAACGCATCGCTTCACAATATTATTGTCAAAAGCAAATTCCTACCCCCTAACACACAGAATGGAATGTTAAGCCAGGGTGTGAAAGCTTTGGACACGACTTAGGAAGTCAAGCTTGTCATGTTTCAGTTTAAGATAAACCACAACATTGTCTATACTAAAGATAAACTTATGAAAGCTAAAATGAGTACCAGTAACAAATGCTACTTATGTAAGTTTAGCACGCCTACCTTACAGCATATGTTGGTAGACTGTTCCTTTGTCCAAAGTTTCTGGAGATCCTTTCGCACATGGTGGTTTATCATGACTAAAGTAAATCTTAACTTATGTAGGGTGTCAATTCTGTACGGTTATTCTCATCTTTGCAAGTTCAAAACTATAACAAATCTCTCCCTACTCGTGGCAAAATATTTCATCTATAGGTGCTTCTTAAACGAGGAATCATTAGATTTCGAGCTCTGTAAATTACTACTGCGCGAAAAAGCCCTAACGGAACAATTGAATGCCTCCAAAAATAACACTACCACTGATTTCAACAAAAAATGGCAACCTCTTATTTGAATCAATTTCATTTCTTGCACAGTCTGATTCGGTTGCACTTTTATCACCCTTTCTCGTATTTCTACTATTTTCATTTCTAAAACGTATTACCTATTTATTCATTTATTATTATTATTATTATTATTATTTTTAAATCTCATTAAGGACATCTTTTATTCAACAGAACCTATAGAGTAATGCAGCTGTAAATAAATATTAATTAATGCGTTATGTTAAGCTAAGTAAGATGATTTTGTAAGTAGCTTGTGACACGAAGTCGTGTTGTTAGTAGCTAACGAAGAGCATTGCAAGAACAGTATTGTAAGTAGTGTATTGTATATAGTGCAGTGTAGTGTAGTATTTGTTTTGAAATAAATTTTAAAAGTTAAAAAAAAAAAGTGTATTTCGCGATCATTCCGTCTTGTTCACCATGTACAGTACGGGCGAACAATCCTGTGAGTGGATGGGTACGGACGGTTTTAAACAAAAAATAGAAGATGGATGGTTAGTCTATATATGCCCATGTTGTCGTTGTCGTTTAGAGGAGTACGGAAAAGAAATGCACGTAAATTCGCGCAGTACGGACATTTTTACTTTTTTAACCAATCATAATCTTGCTTTGTGGCATTGTCGTTGCCGTAGCCCTCCTCTTTGCTTAAACTCCCAGGTGGTCTGCTGCTATTTTGTTTATTAAATGTCAATGGAAATTGAATACAAATCCAATTAAAATTAATCCTTAATTAAATGCGCGTTGTGTAAGGGTACACTTGTCAACAATGATCTTTTTTCCTGTGTGTGGATTCAGAAGTATTCCGAAACAAGGAACAACTTCCCCATCGTCTCCTATTTTGCTTTTTCGGACTATTTTTCGTTAGGGGGATGGGTGGACTTATATTTATGTTAATGAAATAGAGTAAACTGCTTTGCGGTACTTAGTTATTTCATATAGCAATTGAATTAGTTCACTGGAATTCGTTTTAACCTGTTCATTGCACTCATGTCCAATACACACGAACTGAGTCGGGTCGTTCAACGTTCAAGTCAACCCTACTATCGGAAGTCAGGTCGTGATATGCGAAATGGAAGTAAACTAGATTGCCAGAAGTGAAGATTTCAATAATCCTCTTCTTAGCGGATGGTGACGGGTCGTACGACCCGACAAGGACGGTAAGACGACCCGACTATTTAGCAGTCAGGTGATGACAAACGGTTGCGCTAACTTGCACGGTGCGGTGCGCTAGAAATGTATACGCCTCGTTCTTTATGTCACGAACGGAAACAAGCGCACTGAGAAATAGGCGTGCTACATTTCAATGTACCTCGTTCTTTAAGCTTTGAACCAGAACAAGGCTACACATGCATATACTTCGTTCTATAAGCCATGGGTCGACACAAGCGCGATAAGAAACCAGCACGCTAAACATGTAAATAGCTCGTTTGTTAAGCCATAATGCCGAACAGGCGCGTTGAGTAACAAGCACGCTACAGATGCACATAGCTCGTTCTATAAGCCATAAGGTGACATACGCGCCCTGAGAAACAAGCACGCTAAACAAGTAAATGATTCGTTCAAAAAAGATGCTACAAAGTAGTTTTTACAAGATATTGACATTTTGGTTGATTCTACAGGTCTAAACGTCGCGCAAGGACCGCGTCTAGTCTTCTCCCATAGAACAAAGATAGATCGTCCCCTTGTTTATTTGGAAAATTTAGCTTGCTGGACGAGGCTTGGAAAAATAAAGAAGAGGAAATTGATTAATTATGGCGATAGCATCAACAGTTCAATGTCCTTGTTCCTAATTTATTTTAGCAATATCCTCCCCTCAGTAATTCTGTTTTAGCGCTTGTTCAGCGTCGTTATCACGTTGATTCATTGCGTTCCATTGACTGCAGTGTCAAGGATTGAAGTCAGAAATTGGGACAGCTTTCTCGGCCGGTATTGTCAGTTCGAAATTCATCAAAAGGAGCTTATATCAATCGGAAATCATCATCCAAGAGTATGGTCATTATAACATATACGTCAAGACTTAAAAAAATTGGTCCAATCAACGATCATGAGTACTGGATCAAAATACTTGGATTAAAGCGAGTATTGAAGCGTTTGATTCCTCAAACGCGCGACATCTTTTTAGTTTCCTTCCCAAAACAAATGTACAAGGGAGTACACAGTGATCACAGATCACGGACAGCAAGTGGTTCACCAGGTACTCTAATCCAGACGCCACTGCGTGGAAAAGCACAGATCCGTAGCTCTCAATGCCACAAAAATACGTCCGGTTCATCTTTTTTATAAGACTTTGTCTCGCATTTTTGAGAAGAAGAAGAAGAAGAAGAAGAAGAAAGAGGAGATAACTTGATTTAATGAGGGTAAATCATTTTACAGTTAGAACTGACAAACTAGTGGCCAATGGCTAAAAACTAAAATAAAGTTGACTTAAAAAATAGATAAATGGTCAAGTGCTATATATGATTGCTTAAGATAATTTACATAATTTTTCTGTAAAAGCTTTACATTCTGACAAGATCTAATATTAATAGGGAGCCTATTCTGTTACTGCTGCGACTGCAAAAATGCCTTCCTCCCTCTGTTTCACGCGAGTTTTTCGGGCATCTCAGGTTTATGCTTCCATGCCTCGACTGCCTCGTAGAAATATCACTAATCCGTTAAACTAGAAGCGCTAAACAAGAGAATACGTAGATTTATATTTACAGATTACTTGTTCTCCCACAATGGTCTTCTCACTAAAGACATCTTTATGCAATTAGCGCATTCAAAACGTCCTAATATTACTGTACAGCCGCTTTTCTTTTATTGTGTCTGTAAATATGATGTATTTTGTTGCATATCCGTACATGTTATATATTTTAGCCTTAAATGTAATGTCTCGAAGACATTATCTCTTGTAGCTACTGAAATTTGAAATGAAATCAAGTTTTTATGTATGTATGTACGTTACCTTTAGCAATGCGCGTGCGTACACTTTGTAATCCTCGATTCTAGTGCGTACCATATGGAACATACAATGACTTTGGAGGAGAATATAAGGCGATGCATATCTTACGTTAAATAGACAAGGGCGGAGTTGAGCTGTGAGTACGAAAGGAATCTGTCGTATATGGTTTAGGGGCCGACATTTCTCTCCCTCACTGCCTACCGGTGGTTAGAGGTAGGTACTGAAAGCAGCGAAGCAACAACCACGTCGCGGGCTCTGGTAAAAGCGAGGCGCGGGCCGAAATCTCGTGCGTAATCGTCAAGGTACGACGCTCCGGCGCGATGTCCAGGAGGTACCGCTACTATCCCTTTTCCTCTCTCGTTCCAACATTTCGTCTGTGCATGCGTAAATGTTCTGGTGCTCCGATATGTACCATACGCAGTAAAAGTAAAAGCAGTAAAAGCTAACCGTTTTAAAACGAGTGCTTAAATTTAAATATTGCTTCTCAGCGCTATTTGAAATGGGTGCTTTATAGACTTAAATACTGTTTATCAGCGCTATTTGTAGGCAGTCTGTAGTTGTCATACACCTTCTGAAATGCTAAGCCCAACACTAGATAGATCACCTACTTCAAGGTCACGCCTTTCTTCGGCTATACAACTATGCATTGCTCGGGTATTCATGCAGGCGAATACCATAGGAACAGTTTCAACTTTGTTTTTCCTCTTCCCTACTTAACCGGAACTGGACCAACAAAATCAACAGAGATGTTGGTGAATGCCTCAGTCACATTTGTGCCCTCACTGGAGGAAGCAGTGCCACGATCCGTGAAGCTGGCTGAACTTTCCTTCTCCCGCAAAACCACTCATGCTCTTTCACGTACACGGATCTCCTCCCTATCTCCCTGGTTCGTTTTAGGAAGCAGGGATAGCTCAGAGGTGACAGCACTCGCCTTCTAACAGTGTGTCCCAGGTTTGATTCCCAGATTCGGAGTCAGATGTGTGTTGAGTTTGTTGGTTCTCTGCTCTGCTTCAAGAGGTTTTGCCCCGGGTACTAGTCAAACCTGGACATAAGTGGGGTACTCTGGCTTTCCCTGCTCCTCAAAACCAACCTACAATTTGATATTAGTTGCTTGATTTGATGTCATTTTTGTACAGTGTCCCCAATTAGTGCCTCAGCGGTAAAGACAGTTGACACTCAAATAGAATTCACTAACTAAGCGTTCCTGCATGATTGCTGTCTTTGTGCGGTCTCTCCATAATCAATCTCGTTACTTGATCCTTCCTTGGAAGAGTAATAATGTCGCGCTTCCCAGGCAATATGATTTGCCAGTCTCCAACGGCTATTTCCACATAATACCCGACCACTTAGTAAAACTGAAAATACTAGTAGCATCTTCCAGCTAGACGGTAACTGCCTCGTCCCCGCTCCTTCGCACCTGCCACCAGTTCCCCCTGCTCGTGCTCCACACTCGCTAACGGTTCTCGCTAGCTTCATTGAAAAGCCACGCTTCTCCTGTACATGCTTGCGACATCTCCTCAGGATAACATTCTTGTTGTACGTGATGAAGCACCATAACATATTTACTCCGTTTTGCAAAAAAGGGTGCCACAAAGGCCAACACACAGAAATTCAAACCACTCGAAAATCGGTCTGGATCTAGCCTTGTATTTTTCCACGTCATCTGTGGCAAGGATATTTCCTTCCTGGTGGGTTTAACATTTCTTGCGGTCGAGTCAGTTACTCAGGTTCGTTCCATGTGCGATAATTGGCGAGCAAATTTGCTGTCATTCCTCTGCTTAACTTGTCTTGACTATCAGAGCAGAAGATCCGTTTTTCCTTCGTGAGACCAAGAGTCTGTCCCGCTATTTCTGCAATTTGCAAGCCAACAATGGTTGCCATCAGCTTTAAGAGAGGTATGCTGATGGATATAGGTGGCACGGCCTTGGCCTTTAACATCACAAAAGGAACAGTTTCATGACTCGACTCATACTGCTGCCCAGCTTGAAGCTGCGAGGGCTTCTCCCACCGTCTGACCAGACCCCTGGCGCTCCTTCTTACGCCAATCAGTCGGAGCTTAGAGCCGGTAAACTGCCTCGTCACATGTTGTGCCCTCTCCAGTTTGTGCTAAGGCCTGGGCGAAAAGATAAGGAGACACTGGGCTGCCCATACGACAGTGTCCCCCTGGGAAAAGGAAGAACCAATACAACTTGGGGCTAGTTCCACTACAGAAGCTGCCGGAAGGAAGTGCTGAGCACCTGCCATCCGCCTTAGGGCTCCACTTCGGATTTGTCCTGTCAGTGGCGCCAGTTCCACCGCATGGAGGCCAGAAGTTGGACTTAGCTCACTTATGTCCAGAAATGCACCTAATTAGCTGCACGTCCAATTTTGACATCCGACACGAAGTGTCCCTTTAAGTCCAAGCAATTGCTACCTATTTTCAACAAGGTAAGGATAAAGTTTAGCATTATTTTTAGCTTTGGGTAAATGCAGCAGTTAATCTTTACTTAAAGAGCAGCATTTGGGGGACACTTTGTGACATTTTTTGTCCGTATTCTGTGACACGAGTGATGTTGAAGTTGGGAAGAGCAAGGGGACACTTCGTGACGCTTATTGAAATCCGAGTGCCTAATTATGTGCATTTCTGGACATATCTGACTTAGCTGAATGAGGCTCTTAGAGTCGCACGGCATTGGGAGCATTTCGAGGGGTTGTGAGAGCCCAGCCTCACAAGCCACTCCCCGGCTATGCTTGAGAATACATATAATGTCATACACACTCTTGGGAGGATACCTTTCCAAGGACTTTTTAGGTACCTCAATGACGAATTTGGACAACAAATCGTTCAGTGACAGAGCACCCATTTTTAGTTGTCTGAACTCAAGGCTTGAACCCCATCTACTTCGTAGTACTTAAAAAGTCCACTGCAATCTAAAACCCGCCCTTGCACTCTCTTAACCTCTGCCTTTTGCAAGAAATGTTCACAGCCACCTTAATCTTAGATTTAGTTGAAACTGGAATGGCCTCGTTAACCAAATCACTTCATTGGGACGATGTGATTCTCACTCGCTCTCCATCATGCCCTGTTATGTAAATTTACTAAAAAGACCAACCTTTTTAACTCACCCAAATATTGATAAAATAATCACATTACCTTCCTACTAAGTAAACAAAATTGAGAAACTTCAAAGATCCCGGTACCTCGATCTTGGACAGAAAAACCAAATCAAACTGACTAAGAAAGCTCACCTGGCAAGTCACATATCTTTTAACATCTTTCGAGCTCTGACAATGAATGGAGAGACAAAACCCAAAAGGATCAAACAGTGTTGATGTACGACTCAAAAAACGTCTTTAAGTCAAGCATTCATGCACGTATGTCATCGGGTGAGGGATACACTACGAATGTGAACTGATCTTCCTTAGACTCCCAAGAAATCCCAAGCGTTTTTACAGCTGGCATCAGTTGAGCTTCAAGATGTAGATTGATTTGGTATTTCTTTCAGAAGGTCTGCACAGTTGTTAATCCACTAAGCCACTTCCTTGGCGTCATAGCAACTCGCTTCCAAAGTGTACTGAAATCATGGTGCAGCGTAATAGCCTCTTCAATTCTTCCCACTGAATGTAAGCTGTCGTCCATGTAGGTACTCTTGCACACTGTTTCAGATGCCCTGGGCAATTCCCTGGGATTTTTCTTAGCATTATGCTATGCCACAAGCTGAGCGAAATAAACACAACTCGCTTCAAGTTGTATACTTTGGGTGGGGCATCTGTGATCGTGTGTCACCACAAAAAAACTACGAACCAAGGTAAGAGGGCTGCACATGCACTTGCAGAGACATTTGTGTAATATCACAGACTTGAGCTACTGGCGATCGTGTAAATCTGACAAGAACATTGACGAGATCATTTTGCAGTTTTAGCCCTTGGTGAGAACCAAGGTCTGACCTCGCTTGTACTCGTATCTTGCCTAACAACGGAAGTGTGGAAGACACCAGACTTGCACTGCTTCTTCATTTTCTGTCTAAACTTCCTCAATGTACCCTTTGTTGTTTAAAAGTGTTCATCACCTCTTGTTAAGCCATTGTTATCTCAGGCTGCCTTGCCAATTTCCGCTCCGTGCTCTCCAAATGAGTTCATGTCATAGCAAACTTAGTTTCAAGAGGTGGAGCAGTACACTAATCCATGGCAGCCCCACTATGTTTCCATCAGAAGTTTGTTTGAGTTACCTCAGATTCTTGGGGACAACCAAATGCATGTGACTGATGCTCCTCAATGTCCCACATTTGTTTCATCATGTCGTCTAGCGGTCTTTCTTTACAAGCAAAGAACAAAAGTTGATTAATTTCACGTCCAGAGTCTTCTTGGAATGGGCCAATGCTAGTTCACCCAAGTGGTGTTAGCCTGGCGATGGGTTCTCCAGGGCTGCTTGTAACTTCCTTTAGTGAACAGTCGAAAGATTTAATGATCCTCGCACTAATCTGGACAATTTGGGCAATAGTCTCTTTTCGTCTTGGCTGTGGCTCAAGACGAAACTTTCGAATGGAAAATCACCTCCATCCCTGATTATTCCAGAAAATCAAAGCAGAACTCTTGCATTTCTCCTTCGATTCACTCGCTACACAATTCCATTCAAATATTATTCTCCGCAAAGTTTCTTTCCAAGCTCACTTAGATGTTGAAATTTCGAGATAAACAATCCAAATTGCCGTGGACCCACGGTAATAAAAACTAACCCGACTGGGGGTAACCAGCTGCCTTCTAATGACAAGCAAACCGAGCTGCTCTCGGGGTCCCCTTGACGCTGGCAAACAAAAAAGAATACATTGCGGCAAAGAGCTACCGGTAGATCAATTTTATCCACAGAACATTACATTTTATTACCAAGTGAGCTTTCGCACGAAAACATTATATCTGCACACGTTAAGATAACATGTTATCTTCACACGTGAAATTATCTCTGTTGCTATGGTTACATATACAAATCGCGCCTTTCAATGCGGCAAGTACAAAACACAGGTCACAGGTCATTGTTTTACAAATACAAAAAGTATTCTAAACATTAATAAAAGCTAACCTTATGCCTAATTTTAGGCTAATTAGGCCTAAGGTTTGCATTTATGAATGTTTAGGATACTTTCTGTATTGGTAAAACAATGACCTGTGACTGTGACCTGTGTTTTGTACATGCTGCCTTTCGATGCCTTTCGTGAAATGATTTAGTATTTCACCGGCTCGTTCGCTGCTCTCATTCGTGAAATATCTTTCAACACTCGAAGAGAAATTTCGTATCTCCGCGTAGCCATGTAATATCCTCTATTTATGCCGTTTGAAACAAACGTTGTGCTCCCATACAAACCTTTGTAAATGGCGTCTTTGGAACACAACACCGCTAAAAAGTCACTTACCTCTTCATGTCATGGCAGCAGCATAGCAGAACACTGGTGACCGCAAGTAACAACAACAAAGCAACAAATCATATGACAAAATACTCCTGCTGACAATCATTACAGATATCTTGGGAAGGCCATAATAAAGTGAGTTACAATAATATTGTTTTCTTCAATTTCATTTAACTCTGAACTGTTCCAATAAATTGTTCAAAACAACCAGTGTAATCAGTTTCCATTTTATGTCATAAGGTATAACCGAGAATGAGTGAAACAGTCAAAAGGATAGAAAAACATTATCCAAGATTAACAATTTAATAAAAATTCGCACATTGATTGTTCTTATACAAAGCTCTGAAATTTGAACTCATCTTGCAGGTGTCTGTTCTTATCTCAAAATACCTTAAACCGCAACCCCCTCACAACCATGAAAACTTGACGCAAAAATGCAAGTGAATGCGTCAAAGGTCACATACAATAAGATATGATGTATAAACATGACTTTTACAACAAGTCAGTTGTCATTTAGGTCACGTGTAGAATATCCCAAAAATCAGATCACTTTTTTCCTGACTTCACGATACTTCGACGGACAGGTGTTGCAGATTTTTTTTCTTCTTTATTTACTTCCTCCCCAATATTAGTTCGATGAAACCTGAATTCTAAGGAATCGTGTAGTTCATGTATTTTTTGACCAAGTGAAACACTGGTTACAGCAGCTTTGCCAGCGGTAACATTGCTAACAAATGCTACCAAATTATCCTTTGTTAAATGCTCTGAAGGGAATGATTCAAGTTTATCCAACTGTTCATTAAGATGGTGCATAGCATGTTGCATTTCCTCTTCAAACTGAGCTGTTCTTTCCTGTTAAGACATGAAAACAATTATGATAACAACAATAATAATAATAAATAAATACTTAGCATGCACATTTCTGACACTCAATGCACTATAACATCACATAGGTCTAAATTAATTTGTGGTATATACTACTACAATTAAATAATACTAAAATTAAGATACAGTTATATGGAAAGTCGTAATATCGTCGGAAGAATGTCTCAAGGTTACTTTTAAATGTAAAACGGTGTACATACATGTCTAGAGACTACAAAAAACAATTTTGATACAATATTGGGTAAATTTAAGGTCAAGAAACAAATTTTAAAAAAACATTGTCTCTGAAAGGCGGAGCTATGAATGGGGTCTGCTAACCACATACTGTTCTTATCAAATACCCAATATTTGTTAACATCTGTCAGAGCTAATAGGATATATTTTGAAACATGATTCATTACAGAATACTGCCAAAACCGTCTGAACGACCTTGACTTTTTACCAGGCAACATCATTTCCATGACGTGGCAAGGAATAAACAAATTTCACCGAAGGAGAGTTTAAATATGAAGGAATTTCTGGGCAAAAATAGGAATGTATCTGCTTGTCATTAGATGTGATATTGCCATGGTAATGGCCATAATCCAAAAATTAAAAACCAAAAGATAAGCATTATTATATCGGTACCCATACTGGTAAATCTCTTCAAGGAGAACTTCAAGAGAAATTAAGTAGGTTTCCTTTTGTAACTCATGCCTTGTAGTAAGGGTATTCACAAATACTCTAGGGAGCCACCTTAATACTGTGCATGTTCATTGGGGTATTACTAAAACATGAAACAGCAAAACACCAAAACACTATGTATGACTCCACCATACATAGCCTGCGGACAGGCTCCCGCTTGGGTTTAGGGCGAGTTAGCCGAGTATAGTCTAGGGCGAGTGGGACGAACCGAGAGCGGTCTGGTGATGAGGGAGTCCCACTCGCTTCGCTCACGCATTCAAGCTTCACTCGCCGAAATTTTTTTCGCCCTTGCTGGAAGCCTGTTCGCAGGCTACACCATACAGTGAATACTAACCAACAAAGGTTGGATTTTGACATAAATATCGTTTTAGACCTGTAGTTTAAAACGTCATTGCTCTTAATCTCAATCTTAATCTGAATCCTAATCTTAATCTCAATTAATTGGGAGCAATAATTAATTAGGCCTAATACAATATTTAATCTCAAACCCAACCTTTGCCAGTTAGTATTCAATGTAAGATTGGGTCATACAGTGTGTTTGGGTGTTTCGAGTTCACTGTTTCATGGTGTAGGATGTCCTGTTCATTGATATTTAACCGGATTGAACTTCACCTGGCTTCGTTGATGCTCCATTTGATCAATCTGTTTCAGTTTCTGTTGCACATCCCACAGGCTTTTTGGCAAAGCATGTCTCATAGTTAATGTCCTCAGCGGTGGTTCTATTGTATAGTTAAGCTCTGTGGTTTCCTTTGTTCTTTCCTGTGTCAGCACAAACTGGTATAACTTGTAATGTTGAAAAACTGTCAAAAACATGTAATCTACTATGCTCTTGAGGCTGCTTTGGCGGAAGTGGTTTTTATTACAGCTGAGCTCATCTTTGAACATAAGTACAGCCTCTACCACTGATTTTCCTGAAAAAAAAGTTAAACATGCTACAAGTATGAACGATAGCTGCAAGATAATTAAATGCAAAATGGCATTGTAAAGTTATGACATCTTACTAATGTTGGATTGGATGTCAACTAACCAAATGGTGTTCAACCATCCTCGGGGCTTTGAAAAACTATTAAAATTTCACAGGTACAGTGTAAACACTGAGGTCAAAGTTAAAATGTTGTTAAAGTGTTAAAATGTGATGTTATATTTCTTTCCCATTCAAGGGTATGATGATAAATAATTAAGTATTGAAGATTGTACTGCTCAATATCTCGTAAGTAAGGTACTTGTGTCAAAAAATGGCATGATTCTGAATCTGAAGTAAAAGACAGTGGAAATTTGCACAACCCTCCCACACAACTCCAATGTTTGCTTAGAGGAAGGTTCCTTTCCTTGAGATTATGGTTACAAAAACCCCAGAGAATAACGCAAGGATGTCAAAGAGCTGTGTGCAAGATGATGATGTTGATGATCTACTAAAAAGAAGCTAAAAAATGAAATCAATGACACTTTCCTGAAGCCTTAATTAGAGTACATGTACATAGTATCTCTGAATAAAACATGGCTCATCAGAATTTGTCTCGAGTCAGTTACCTACATGCAGGGGTTTCATCAATGTTTGAAGCAGGGGGGCATATGGGTTTAACACGCGGGCAAAGTAATGTGGCATTCCCTCCTAGGGGGGGTCTGGGGGTATACTGATCCCGAAAATTTTGAAATTCTTAAGTTGCAGAAATGTGTTTTCCTGCATTCTGAAGCCCCAAAATAATGTTCTTCAACCACAGAAATATCACACAAGAAAATTAGTTCATTAATGTGACACAAAAAGTGCAGTCACATCTTGGCCTTTTCTCAGATGGAGGCATCTGACTTGTGCCACCGTACATGTATGTAGCAAAATACACATTGGGACATCTCAGCTGGTCTTTTATGGAGGGCAATTGTTTTCGCAATGTGTGATAGGGTGATTCATTCCGAGTTGAATGTGGCTTATGAAATTGAATGCAGTTTATGAAATTGTGACATTTTGACAGCTGAAGGTAGATCAAGAAGAGGCCAAAACTGTATTTTTTTAATCAATGTTTGTATTTTTACAAAAAATTCTTTTGGTGAAAGCAGCTGGGCCAAGTCGTGTTGTGCCTGGGCCTTAAAGACCGTGCATACTAATTCAAAGGTATTTTAGCCCTGCTTTATGATTATGCAGGAAATGTAGATCTTAACAGGTGTTATTGAAATCCAAAAAGAACATTGGGGGTAACCACACATTTTTCAAAGATAATTCATGAATAATATTTGTAAAAAGCTTTTTAGAAAACAATGTATGGCGTTCTTTCTCAAATTGAAGCTTTTAAGCTTTTTTTGAGAGATAATTAACATTTTCTCTCAAAAATGCATGGTTACCCACAATTTCGTTTTGGATACCAAGAGTACTTACTAAGCTCTACTTTCTCCGGTAGTTTTTGATGAAATGCGCGAATTCAGCTAAGGCAAGGTCATTTGTCACCTGACCTTAACTGGGTAAAACAACAAAGGGTTTGAATTATTATCCCTGGGTTTGTAACACTAAAGTTTCACCTGAGGGGCAGAGGAAAGTTTAAAATGTAACCCTGTACAAATGTTACATTGCCCGCTACGTCCTGGGGCTGGGGGGCCCTGGTTTCAATTGACTAGTGCATAACTACAAAAACAGACAGACGTCAAATTGAAGGAGTCCAAGTGCTGAAACTGATAAACTGTAAACTGGTAAGAGCCTTTTCTGCTGGAGATTGAATGTTGAAATGGAATGGAATGGAATGCAAGTTCAATAGACATTTTCACGCTTTCTGACGCAATATTGGTCCATGTGTTCTAACTACTGGGCTCAAAATTCCTTAATTTTCCTTAAATAGACCTTTTCACGGTTTCTGACGCCATTTTGGTTGAGGGGCAACTACGGTTTAAATTACTGTACAAAACCGTGAATGAATTTTGGCCAAATTCAAACCTCTGTAACTCCTCTGCAAAAAGGCAGATTTCAAAAATTTTAAAATATTTTTATATAATCACTCAACAGAAAATTAGATCATTGCACAAGGCACAACATCTAAAAATCTCCTTATGTCCCTTTCATATTTCACCGGAATTTGCATACTTTTGTTTACAAGGGTTTATATGAAATTTAAAAATTTTGTTTATAGCTTGATTCTGATCATCATACAGTACTTCACGAAAATAATCTCAATAGAAGTGCTTTTTGACAAGTCTTTCTTCTTGCTAACTACAATCGTCAGACCTTAAAGGATTTATATAATGGTTCAAAGTCGGCAAAAGAGCATACATTCACTGTAATGCACCTGTCAATGTAAATCTGTGGGGGGGGGGGGGGGAGTGCGGGCAATAAGCGAGGATTTGATGCCTGAGACTACCTCCCTGGTCGGGCTGCTGATCGCAAAGTGACCCAAGGGAGAGGACATTTGACTTTGACCAAAAGAAGTCTGGTCTCAATTCAAACACGGTTACCAAGTCTGTCCCTAAGTCATGCTACAGTTGGAGAAAGTTTTTATTTGTTTTCCATAATCTGATAATTTAAACTGTGACCTAAGCAGATATTGTCTATTTCGAGAAAGGTGTTATCCTTAAGTTCCCATGTGATTGAAGTTGAATTCCACCACATGGTCAGAGTATTTTGTGGGTCACTTATCTGACCTGTTTCAACATGCTGAACATATAAATCATGAACATACCCTGTTTCAAATACATGTTCTTTGTATTTGTTTTATGTAGTATTATAGTATTGTTTGTTCAGATTCTTTGCCTCAGGGTGGGGCTTTTTTTGACACTTATGATTTATCCCCCCCCCCCCCCCTCCTCCTGCGGGATTTACATTAATAGGTGCATAATAAATTAAGCCGTGTTTCCCCACAACCAATATGGCGTCAGAAAGCAAGAAAACGTCTATTGAACTTGCATTTCATCCTGTAACTTGAAATTGTATCATACGTGTGGTGCTTACCTTCTGCTTTGCTTAATAGCCTTTTAAAAACCTCAAAGAACGACGAAACTTCCGGCCAAAGAAATCCACGATTTATCGAGTAACACAACATTTCGTAATAGACGTCAAGTAAAATGGCCGTCTTTAAATCATCCTCTTCGTCAAAATCTGGAAATTTGAGTAATCTCGCCAGCATTTTTTTCCTTTCTGTAACATCTGAATTCCGAAAAACGTCCTGCAATCCCTGCAAACCCCTCTCATGAAGCGCCATTTTGTAGACACCCAAGGAGTCACTGTTGCTCGTTGCTATGACATCCGTCTCCCATTTTTGCCAGTTGAGCCCCGCGGTATCCGTTTCAGAAAGAGCGGAGGTGGGTACCTTAAGTAGGGTTATTAAAGTGTATCATAATAGTGTTTAATCATATGTAATACATAAAATGTTATGTAT
>NC_090869.1:42663843-42666343 GCF_036669935.1 Montipora foliosa
AAGGTACATAGAGTGCATAGAGTGGTGCAAAGAACACAATTTACTTTCGTCGTCAGTGAAATGTCCAAAACCTTTGTGGAAACGCGGTCAGTTGGCAAAGAAAATAAAGTGCATCGGGAGATGGATTTGTTTCGCGAGGTACAAGAAAAAACTGCAATGGATAACATTCAATCCGCCGGAACTCGTGATTTTCTGATAGTAAGCTCTCCTTGAAAAACATATTAGCCCTAGCGACCTGCGGCCGGGAAGCTTACGATTGCCTACAAGACGAGGGCTACCATCATCTCATAGTTAACCATCGCCTAAACTTCGTCGACCTAGACAAATCAGCCCACAGCAGGGCATTGAAGAGACATGGTGGGGAGTGAAACGAAGTATGCCTCGTACGGGAACGTCCATGGATACCTATCAAAGTTGTTCACTTGAAAACATTATTGAGCATATTGCGCCGATCTCCAACAAAGAGAGATAAAACGCAAAAGCCCACGAAATGCACCGTTCGTGATTCTGAAATGGCAGTGCCTTATACAGGAAAGGAAAAAAACATACACTTTGCAGTACTAGTGCTTCGGCGAATTCGCAAACAGAAAGGAAGAACAACTTCACGTAAAAAAGAGCAGGTAGCCATTACATTTTTGATAACAGTACTTTTATTTGGTCTGTTTGTTATTTATGAGAATCTGAACCCTATATTACAACGATAGCTGGAAAACTCCACCTCCTTCGCTTATTCTAAAATTTTTAAAAAGCTAAAACTGCAGGAAAAGTGCCAAAATTGCAGGGAAGAATGTTCGATTTTCCGTACTTCAGTCAGCATTTCGATCAGTTTTTTTAAAGCCCATATGGACTTCCAGAAATTGGTCTTGTAGCAACCGTTATGAGCTGGGTATAATTAAAACCATGAAAAAGATCAATAAAGCGACTATTTACAGGTATTTGGTTCAATAAGTCAAAATTGAATTCCTCCAAAATAATAGAATAACGTCTTATAAGCATGTCGAAAGCATTTACAAAAACCTAAGTTTTCGGGTGTCTTAGTATAATGCCTATAATTGCTTGCGAACCAAAATGGTTATCGACACTGGTCATACGTTTTGACCATAGATCGTGGGCATTTTAGCCCATGCTTACCCCCACCCCACTCCTCCTCAAAAAGATTCAAAATAACAAATTAAGAAAAAATCCAAGAAGAAATTTATTATGTTCACCTCGAACCACACACGAAGAAAAATAGAAGAAAAGAAATAAAGTTGGCTATAACCAGTGTCATATCCAAAAAGCGTGAATGGAATAATTGTTTTATTATAAATTTCTTAAACACCAAAAGTTCAGAGAGTACGAAATCCAAAAATGGTTCGCTATTGAAATGTCGAGAATGAGTGCAATTAATTAATAAAATCCGCAAACAAATCCGCTTTAGGATTTTGTGTTCCAGTGAAAATCAGAAAGATCGCGATTTTGAAAACGGATTTCCAATCCAACGCACCCCCAAGTTTAATTGAATATATTCTTTGTTTATTCTTGGGCTAAGTGATTAAGTTAGTCTATTAAGTGAAGTAAGCCCCACTCGGGTGAGGTTTTGAGTAGCAACCCGTGTTCGAAATGACTTTTTTTTTCTCGAACAATATCTGGTGCTCATAATTAGTTTTTCTGTGTAAGGAAAACTTTTCAGAGAGAACAGAGGATGAAGTGAAAGCAATGTTTTCTGCCTGGTCCACGTGTATCTGTGTCGTATACTATGTTGTGTTCTTTGCAAACCTTTTTGACAAGTGATATGGACAAAGGTTTTACTCGAGTATCTAAAGTGAATTTAGAATTGACTTGGATTTGTACAGCTTGGTGATTGCCTACAAAAATTTCGCGCTAGTGTGCAATAAGAACTGCCGTGCATCACTGATGCATCTATGCATTAATTTGCTTCGTGAGTTCCGAGTGACCTTATAAATTGCATATGTTTCAGCTGACTTATACGACACTCAAACAAAAACCGTTTTGTCCTCACTTCATATCTTGCGTTGTTCTTTAGATTACCGAGTCGTAGTAAGTGTAAGTAAAATTGTTGTCACTTCCCAGTGGGTATAGTTGAACTACATTTGAGTTTTGTTATAACTTTCAAGGAATTTGAAAGACGAAGACGATATGAGAGCAAACAGGTAATATCGCTTGTGGTAATTTTTACATCACGGGTCAGGTTGTTGAAAATTAAAGAAATTAAATTGCTAAATTTTGTAAAATAAATACTAACCCTTTACCCTTTTCCCTCTTACCCTTTACCCTTTACCCTTGGAAAAGTGTTGCCGCTTGTTTACATGCACAGGAGAACATTTAATTAACCTGCAACGGCGTCGAAAGTCATTCATTGTAGCGCGAATGGCGTTTTAGTGGATGTTTAAACAAAATATACCCTTATGGACCTCAAGAATGGAGCGTCAATTGGATAAACAAGGCAGGCGGTGAAAATTAAATATCTGGGCCCGGTTGTTCGAAAGCCGATTAACTT
>NC_090869.1:42668843-42673843 GCF_036669935.1 Montipora foliosa
CATCCCTGTCTTTTGTTATGGTGTCAATGTTGGGATTTAGACAGACAACTCATTTTATTTATTGCGCGCGGATATTCCATCTCAGAAGTGGCGGTTATCGTTGCGGTCGTTGTTTTGTGCCTCTAGTTTGGGTGATGCAACTAAATTTTTACGGGTTTTGGACAATTTTTGCTACATCCAAACTCTGCTGATTTCTAGGTAAGTAATCTTTTCATCTATGTCCTTGCTTTTATCTGAATGTCTTTTTGCAGGTTTTGATAAGTTTCTTTATTATATGACTAGCTCCGTGAGCGGGCAAGATGAACCAAATCGCGCGCTCTGATTGGCTACCCGAGCGGGCAAGATGGAGCGATACTGCCCGCTCGGGATTTCTCGCTTGGTCCCGCAAGATCAAAGATCATTTTTTGGTGTTTTAAGTCATATAATAAATCCTCGACTTCGTCTCGGTCCATAAACACGCAAAAAAAGAACTTGGCCAATATCCAGTCATCTTGACCGAACAATCTTGGTCAATAACCCATACTTATGGACCGTCTCAACTGTCTTTTGTATTTTGTGAACCATCTTTAGTGCATCCTTCAGTCAGCAGCGGGCAGGGTCACTGTTCCAGTAGCCTGGTTAAGAGATCATCATAAAAGTATGTCCAGCCGGTAAGAACGCCTTTTGATTTTATCATGTTGATCATGTTGATCTCGACAATGGCATGCACCTTCATTAAACCATGACTGTTCAGAAACACTTTTGTTTGACTGTAGCACATAAGGTCTTTTCCTTTCAGTCATTTCGTTTCGACAAAATGCCAGCAGCAAATAGAATGGTAAACGGAGTAATATGTGTAGTTGCATATTCGCGAAAATATAGCCCTCGCGTTCGTGTCTTGATTTCCAGAAATATCGGCTCTTCTAAGAAAATCGAAGCGAACCGTTCTCGCAGCTAAAACCACCCCAAATAGATGTGGTTAGTCTTGTTACTTATCTGCTATAGACGATCAGTTAGAATGGAAAATAATAATAAAAAAAAAAGAACATTTGCCTAATCAGAGCGATTTTTCTTCTGAAGTGTTTTGCTGGCATCATTCTGGACAACCATTCTGACATAAGGCGTGTCTTTCGATTGACCTCAGATGTTTTTGTCTGATTGGTGTATTGTTTTAACAGATACATCTAGGCACACTTCGGGATTAGAACTGCCTAAGTATCAAAGCCTTTTGAACCCTTGTTTTCTCTCGCTTGCCTTTTCTTTTACAAGGAGCCTGTTCACATGCTAATCGTCAATCTCTGGCACAACACCCTTGAAAACTTGTTATTTATTAATTAGGATGAAGTGTTGCGGGGATGTTTGTTATTTGATATTTGTATGTTATATCTACAGAATATTTGTATGCTATTCTTAGTTTGCGAAATGAAGTCTAACTCGGACAAATTGGAACGAGCCATAACTGAAAGAACCATAAAAGTACTTTTGGCACAACACCCTTGAAAACTTGTTATTTATTAATTAGGATGAAGTGTTGCGGGGATGTTTGTTATTTGATATTTGTATGTTATATCTACAGAATATTTGTATGCTATTCTTAGTTTGCGAAATGAAGTCTAACTCGGACAAATTGGAACGAGCCATAACTGAAAGAACCATAAAAGTACTTTTTGCGTTACTATTGCAAAAGCAGATTTTCTGGTCCTGAAGAGGCAAAATTCATGTTCTATTTCCAGTATTTCCCAGCAGTCAAGAATTTGCGAGAAGTTCCTTTTATACCCAAAGGGAGCAAACGAGTTCATAAGGCGAAACGAATGTCTTAGTCTTCGATAATGCTCCTATGTTGTTGCTGGATGGACAGTTAAATGTCGGTGCGAGTACAGTAATCAATACGCACAAATGGCAACGGAAAGGAACGGCCGGCAGCCGGATAGTTCTTATACGTTATATAACAAAATTTGTTCCGTAAGAGAAAATATTAAAAGGTACTACTGACAAAATGTGGCCCAGGTCAAGACTGGAAAAAATAGACTATTAAAGGCTGTGTTTTCACTAGTGTGTAATATTTACTAGCTGAAAATTCTTTCTAGCGTGAAATTTGCTTTCACTGTGAAATTGAACCTGGAATATAGTCCGCTTCTCCCCTCAAGATAGCCGTTGTAGGTTTCAAAACTGGTCGGGGACGAACCGTGTTGAAAGATTTCTCTTGAATTCATTCTCGCTATATTTATGCAGAAGAGACGAAGTTACTGTCAGGGGATGCACCTTAGGTCTGTTCAGAAAAGGAGGAGGCGATGAAATGTTGCTGATCATGTTGCCGACGGGCAAACACAATTTATTGCCATATTTTTAAAGCGTGAGAACACACCAGCTTATCCCATCGGTTCCTGGTTGAGGAACTGGGAAATGTAACAAAAAAAGGAATTGTATTTTGAAATAAGTGGAGAGCCGGATCGTTAGCTTGTTTGCATGGCTCTTTGATTGACAGATTTTGACAGGTAACTGTCACTATGCGCAACGCGTTTGGGTTCGCTATTCAGCAGGACCAAATTATCATTTCATGAGGTAGTATGCGTGAATTTCCGGTTATAAAGGTAACATTTTTTTTTCTGGAGAAAACAGCTTGCATTTTTCACTCGTTAAACATAAGACAATGTGTCTTGACTGTATTCCCCGACTCTTGTTTCGGCTTTTTGTGGTCAAAGTTGTCCCAGGAGTGCCCCCCTTCCCCCGGAGTTTCACCCTGTCCAAGTGATAATGTTCGTAACCAGCAAGACAACGATGTATTTCAATAGGTGACCCAGCTCAAACAAGCAGTTGCTAATTTTATTTCATTTATAATAAAAAATTACTGTCACGGCCTTAAGTTAATTTCAAGAACATTTGTTTATCAATTAAAATAAAAAATATTAAATTTATGCCTTAAAACCGAAAAGCGTTACTAGACACTTACATTTCAAACACAGCTCATTAATAATGAGAAATTAATCTGTTATCATAGAATTCTTATTTGCAGTACGGAATCCTTGCTCGTTTCCTGTTTGAAGAGCTCCATCCAACACGGTTACCTTTACCTTGCAGAAGTTAGAGGGTTTTTTGTATTTTTGGACATTAACAGTATTATCTATTTGGTAAAGACAGTTTTCTTAATTTTACAACTGTTTGTGAATCGCCCTATTCAAGTACTTTACCGGGGTCTCAAGGTTGGAGTGGAAAAAACACTTTTGCTGAAATTGACTTTACAGGTTTAGCAAAGCTTTTGCGGTGATTGCCAGTTATGGCTTTTGCTGTGAACAGTTGTCTTTTATCCTGTAAAGCTTCGCAGCGATTGCTTCCCGGTTATGTAAGATTTAAGTGGTGGAGTTGGACTTACAAAAAGGACTTTTGCTGAAATTGTCTTTACAGGTTTAGCAAAGCTTTTGCGGTGATTGCCAGTTATGGCTTTTGCTGTGAACAGTTGTCTTTTATCCTGTAAAGCTTTCGCAGCGATTGCCCTTCGGTTATGTAAGATTTAAGTGTGGGGTTAGACATAAAAAAAGGAGTTTTTGTCTTTACAGGTTTAGCAAAGCTTTTGCGGTGATTGCTGTGAACAGTTCTCTTTTATCTTTTGAAGCCTTTGCAGCGATTGTGACTTTTGAGCGATTACGGCCTAGAGTTTTGCTGCATAGATAGTAAATCCGCGTTGGCGAGTAATAATTATGCAGTTATAATAATGTAGTAATCTATGGTTGTATTTTTAGATATGAAAAGCCATAACAAAGGCTACATGGATCCTCATCTGAATATGAAGAGGAGTCGGTATGCAGAAAAGGAAAGTGACAGGTATCCCGGCGATTGACCGTAAAGTTCTTTTTTCTATAGGGTGTGCTTTCCCGGGAAATGATATCTACAGCACACCATAAATATTTTTCATCGTCAAGGATTCGTAGACCATGATCATGACTTCCCGGCATTTGCTTTCTGCTGCACCGCATAACTATTCTTCATCATTATCTGTAGACTGTGCTTTCCTAACATGTTATATCTTCAGCACCGCATAATTGTTTCTGGTCGCTAGGAAAGACTCTGCCTTCTCGCAATTAGGTTCCGTCTGCATCGCAGATCTGTTATTCACCGTGGAGGATAGACTGTGCCCTCTTGTCATTTCATTTGGTCAGCATTGCAAAACTGTTCATTATCGTCAATGATAGCCTTCCCGGCATTTGATTTTTTCTGCACCGCGTAATTGGTTTTCATCATTGAGTAAAGACTGTACCTTTTCCCTATTTGATTTCTTCTGCACCGAATATTGGTTTTTCATCACTCAAGTGTAAACTGTGATTTCCCACGATTTCATTTCTTATGCACCGCATAATTCTTCATCTTCAAGGAAAGACTGCGACATCTGTGACATTCTTGGCATTTGAGTCTTTAAGCACCGCATAGTTGTTCTTAGTTCATCATGAACGATAGCCTGCGTCTTTCTGGCATTTGTTTCCATCTGCATCACTTATGGTTCTTCATCATGAAGGACAGACGTTCCGTGCTTTTTCGGTATATGATTTCCTATACACCAAATTTTATTTATATATCATAATTAATAGACTTTGCGTTCTTGGCGTGGAGTTTCTACAGCTACTGGGAGGGCGTGTTTTCGAGGTATCTGATTGGCGCTGGCTAGACAATGCTTTTGTTCTATTTCATTTCTGTATCGGCTTAAATAATATCATTGTTTTGGATACTGGAATGCGCCTTGCGGTCACTTGATTTTGTCCTTACTGGATAGTGAGTTGTGCACAATGTTCATCGAAATTTTCGTTGCTTTCTAGTGATAGCAGAACGCGTAATTTTAGATAAAGTTCAGAATTATGAGCTTTTGGAGGGGAGGTGGGGCAGAAGAAGAGTAAGTACGCGTTAAACGTTTGGCGAATGTGCTCTCCAGACATTCTCTTGATGAATCCAATCTCGTTACCAGTGTTTGGAACCCTGGAGACGTGGTCAGTGTTTGTGGGTCCTGGTGTCAGTCTTAAGTTTGCGTTCAAATC
>NC_090869.1:42678843-42696343 GCF_036669935.1 Montipora foliosa
TGACCCTGTCGATCTCCAAGGTAATTCCGTGGGAGAGGAGAATTGGGTCGGAGGCAAGTGCACAGAAACCAGGGGCAGGATCAACACGGACTGTCACACCGCCATCGTGTAAGGAACGCAGCTGGGAACATAAGACTATGAGGGCGTTGTGGAGACCCTCATGTTTCTCGCTCTTGACAAGGGTGGTTAAAGTGTACGAGGAGACTGTCTCTCTTAGTACGAGGATTAATTGTCGGTGACGTCAGGCAACATCAGCTGCGAATGAGACGCCAATGGACCGAGGAGCTTCCACGCTTGACTGGGGCTGAAAGTGTTTAGAGATTGACTTCACGGACTCACAGGTGTGACAGGAAGAAGATACAAGGTCGATGGCCTTGTCAACGTCTAGAGCAAAGAAGTATCGGCTGAAGAGACGCTTTGTTTGGTACTTTGACGGGTGGCTAAGCCGGATGTGAAGAGCTGTTAATAGGCCGTCTAAGACGGAGGGAGGGACAACCAGGCGCTCACGAGGGGGTTGGAAGGGTTGATGGTCTCGCACAACGAGAAGGCCGTCAGCGGCGATTACGACATCATTAAGGTAGCGTTTCACATCAATAATTTTGGTGGCCTTCTTAGAGGGTCGGGTACCTCGGCTAAGGTGCGAGTGTGTTCTCCGGAGGTGTGGACACTCCAGCTGGGTAGCCTGGCAGTCAGCACAGCTAGTGAAGGGCATCTTGGCAGACTCTTGAAGGACATCACTAACAGAGAGGCTGCGAACAACGGAATCCTCGAGTTCGATGATGAATTTGCAAATTTGGCAACTAGAGTCCAAACATTCTTGGGGTTACGGCTTGCAAAATCGGAGGGTAGGTTCTCAACTCCGGCGATATGACGTATGTGGACAGAATAGCAGCTGACTGTTGACAGGAAGGTGGGTGACCCTTCAGCTGGCTGAGAATTCTCCTCTCTTGAGCTTTTCATAAGCCTGAACACAAGGTCTGCTGTCGGTGAGTACCTCGGTTGTGTGTGGGGATTGAATGATATAGGGGGCAAAATGTCTAATTGCCGCCCCAATAGCCAAAGCTTCAATCTCACAGGGCAACCAAGTCACTTGATGCTTACGAAGCTTGGCGCTGAAGAACCCAGCTAAGAGCAGCGAGCCATTTTGGTGTACGTTAAGTGTGGCTGAGATGCCTCTATTCTTGACGGAGCCGCCAGTCACGATCCATAAGGCGTCTTGAGGCTGGGGGATGGTGATGGTCCGGTTGTCTACCAATGCACGTTGGACAGTTTTGAAGGCCAGCAGTAATTCGTCGCACCACACAATTTTGTCTCTTTCCCTGCAGTGGCTTGGTCGAGGGGATCAAGCAGCTCCGCAAATCTGGGAAGCACTCGGCTTAGAAACTTGTAAGCTCCGACAAAGGAGCGGAGGCCTTGCACTGTGGAGGGAGGCTCGACCGAGGATAGTGCGGCCAATTTGTGGGGGCTAGCTTGCAGGGTGCCATTAGACCACACCCTGCCTTGTACGACGGCCTTTCTTGGGCAGATGAACAGTTTTGGCTGCGGATAAGCGAAGATTGTTCTTTTGGAGTAGAGCAAGAACTCTTCTCCAATTGTTGAGGACCTCAATGGGGCTGTTGCCACCAACGTACAGGTCATCAGCAATTTTGGCAACACAGCCCTCTTGAATGAGGTCTCCCAGAACTCGGGACATCAGTTCTTCAAGGCAAGTTTCGGACCCAGGCATGCCCATGGCAGAACGAGTGTAAACACGGATGCCTTTGAATGGTGTCGCAACACCACAGTACTTCATAGATGAATTCGCCAGGGAAATCTGATAGAAAGACTTCAGCAAATCAGTGATAACAATGTACTTCCACTTCCCTATTTCACGCAACATTTGGCATTAAGGAGGGTTGATGTTTGCTGTACTGGGCGACTTCTCCGAAGGATCTCACGAGCCGGCTACCACCATTGGGCTTCTTAACGAGAAACGAGGTGTCCAGGTACTCTACATGGACGTTGACTTGCTCAGGTTTTGCAAAGACGCCAGCAGCTTCGAGCTCATGGAATTTGTCTTGTAATTCCTCGAGGGTGTTCCTGTTATACTGTGGAAGCCGACCTTTGCGCTGAGGAGGAAGGGTGGGGCCGATGTTGACAACAGGCTCAATTTTGCCACTTGCACCAATGTATTTAGAGATGGAAGGATTGAACACATCATCAAACTCCAGATTGAGAGCTATGAATTGGTCACGAATGTCCTGATCTAGGCACCCATCAGGATCAAGGATCACATGGGGGGAGAAGGGCTTGCAGATGGCTGGAGAAGGGGAGGCAGCAGTACGTGTGGTGGGAGGTGAAGTGGAGGTGGAGGCTTCGATAGGTAGAATGTGCCGAACCTGGCATAACTGCTCACCGCTCTTCAGGAGAATGGGGGAGCTGGTCGTGTTGGGGACGCATACGGCATGATCGACAGATTGAATTTGCTGGGGCAGAGGCCACGCATCTTCAGGTTTACGAGGCATGTTAGAAGGGCAATCCAGCCGGGGCTCCAGGGCCCACAGGGTGTTGGAGTCCGCGTCGGAAGGGGTACTGAACTGGACAAACTCCCCTGGCAGAACGACTGTGCGATTTGGGTTGCATAGCAGGAAGGATTGGGTATGCCGCACGTTTGGTTGGCGTGTATGCCTGGAGGGTGAGCTGTAGCTGATAATCTCAGTGCCACCTATCTCAATCTGACGTTTGGCAGGGCAAACACCAATGTCATTGCGGGTCATGAAAGGGTTACCGGCCACGATATCGACATCCAGCTGACGAACGACCAGGGCATCTAAGTCAAACGTCCACTGTACACGGGTTAGGGAGCAGTGGACTTCGCCAATGACATCCATTGGGGTAACTCCATCGGCCTGATGAGCCATTTGGGAGGCCGGGGTTATGGGGAAACCATACAGTTGGGCAGCGGAGGCGCGGACCATGTTGGAAGTTGCACCGGTGTCCAGGGTGAGCTGCACTGGGTGTTCATGGTAGAAGGTGTTAAGGACAGGTGATTGGACAATGCTCACGCGAAGGGCTGTTGGCTCTTCACTCTGGACTGGTGGGACTACAAGGTCACCACTCTCATCCAAGGACTCGCACTCCTCAGCACCGAGGTCGTCAGGATCATCCATCACCATGCGTGACCGAGCCCATGGTCGATGGTCACGGTCAGGTAGGTAGCGACAATCCATAAGGTTGTGAGTGGTATGTGGGCGACCGGCAGTTTTGCAGAGGATGCAAGACAAGAAGGGGCATCGTCGGGGTTGGCCTTGAGCAGCAATAGGGAGGCACCTTGGTGTGGTACTGCCAATACGCATGGCTTTGGTATCTTCGATGCCCCGTAACTCATCAAGGAGACATCCAAGAGGTTGAGAGATCTCAGGTTTTAGTGAAGCCGGGGTCTTATTGCGTAATTCAGAACCGTATTTTTGTTTCACCAAGAGGGGTAAGCCGGGATGTATCAACTGGAGCCAGAGGAAGACGACAGTGTTCTCCAGTGTGGGGGAGAGGTCTTCTTCAGCAGTTACTTGATCTCCATGGTGTGTTAAGCAGCCGTGAACAGAAAGGAGGTTATCCTCAAAGAAAGCCATAAGACACTGAAACAGGTCCTCAGGTCTCTCATCAGGCTGTAGGCGTATGCTAGCCAAGTCAAGAAAGAGCCCTCCGGAGGACTGGAAACCATAATGTCGTTCAGGGAAGTTGAGTGTTTAACGATGGAATTCCTAGAGATTACAGGACAGAAGTTGGCTATTTGGCCGAGTAGTAGGTCCAGATGGGTGTTCTTTTGGGCGGCAGTGAGACGCTGAGCTTCAGCGATCGCAGTGCCATCGTCGGTAAGGCCCCTAAGTGGATTGGTGGCGGTTTGTTTCTGCAAGGTTGTATCAAGGAAGCGAACAATGTTCTTGTCGAGTGAAAGGACATAGATCAACTTCTGCCGCCAACTGTCGTACGAAGTAATCGTCTCGATCTTTGTTAACTGCCACTGTTTGGGTGCTCCAGGCGAGGCGGCCATGCTGGAAAGTTCACAAATCGCTCACCAGAAATAACGGCGTTTTGACCTTGTGGAGGAGTAGATGTCGCAGGATCCAAAGTCCACACTTGTTGCCACCACGCCAATAAAGAGGAAACACTGCGTTAACTCGAAGGTTTAATAAACAACAACTAGAAGCAAAACTCGAGCACGAGGAACAGACGTACAGACAAGCCTGCGCAGCCGCTAACAACCGCTGAGTACAACGTAAATAACGTAGTGGCGCTGGGATTAACGTTAATCGGCTTTTGAACAACCGGGCCCTGTTCTGTTACGAAGTCTTTCTTTCTGGCAGCGGCGCTGGCCAATAGGATCGCAGCTCTGGGAAACAGAATGCTTTTGTATTACAAAGCTGTCAGACGCTCAGAGTGCACGCTTAAACTTGTGGTGAAAAGACGTTGTGAGGGAACTAGAAGCCAGTGTTTCTCGATTCCCTTTTATCTTCTTCAGTCTCTCTGGGTTTAGTACTTTGCTTGTAACCACATGTCTTCTCAGGGGGCTATTTACCTAAGACTTCTACCATGGCACTACAGTGATATAAAATACCAAAACAATATCATGTACTATTAGAGCTACATATTACGCAAAGACAGCTTGAATCTTCTGGAAGGCAAAACACAGCTCAGTTGACAATATCTAATAAAGCGCTGTGTTACTGCACTACCACACGTACGCAATGCGTGCCTATTTTTTCTAAAGATGACAGGAATTTTTTCTTTCTGACAAATGATTAATAGGTAGCCAGGTTTTTAACCTCAGAAAAAGATCTGTTTCGTCGTATGAACGTGTGAGCCAAAGGGCCTCTGCTGGCACGACTTCTGGGTGACCCCTTAAATGGTCTTAATGACCCCCGACTTGAAAAAAATTGCCTGGAACGCTGCAGTTCAATACCACCCAACTGAGTCCCTTCTGTTTTTGAGTAACACGTATCACATGCAACCCAGTGTACGCTCATGGAGCGTCTAGTTTACATATGAATGCTACATTATCATGCAAATACAGCACACAAAGAATTTTAATCCCGGGAGATTTGAATTGGGTACAACATTGAGTTAGCTGATCAGGTCTTTGAATTATCGGCTGGGCAAATTTGTAATGGAAGTAGCAAAAAAGTGAGAAAGGTATCCCCAAAGACTGTGCATGACATTGTATTTACAATCCGTTGCTACTTTGAAGAGATGAAAAGAGCTGAAGGATTAAATCCTCTTGATAATAGTGACAACAGGAAAGATCTCCAACATTTCTGAAATAATTTGACCTCGTGGATAGGATAAATTTCGGTTTACCATTTGAATGTTTTAATTAAAGGTTTACACTCTTTCATCGAGCACTGGAAACATAATTAAAAGATGGTACTCATTAAAATGCAGGTGTTTGATCCGAGATCAAACCCTAAAGATCTTAATCTGGTGTTTCATTGGGTATCAAGATCCATCTGCCTGACAATTATTGGGTAGCCAATTAATGAATTATTAATCAGATTGCGGAGCAGTAGTCAATGCCAGAGAACACAAGTAAGGCGTTTCCTAGGACTCTTGAATTTTAGTGCGAAAATCATTCCAAATCTGACCACAGTTGCAGAACCAGGGCGACCAGCTACCATTCTTGTTCAACAGCAACATGGTAAGTGGAGACCAGTTTGCCACGCAAGCTAAGACCAACAACAGTTGAAAGGAGATATTTGCAAACAGAAAGAGAAGCTTTAGTTTTCGTGTGGGCTTGTGAAAGGTTTCATGTTTATTTCTATGACAAACATTTTGAGTTACAAACTGATCACAAACCGCTTGAAGTGATGAACTCACGTAAATCACAGCCATCTAGAAGGATTGAATGGTGGGTTTTACGACTTCAGCCATAAAAGTTCACAGAGAAGTATTGTCCCAGCACTTCAAACATAGCTGATGCCTTATCTCCCCAAACTGGTAGGAGTTCAAGTGAAAGTAATAATGGAGCAGAAGAAAATCCCTATGTACCGTAGAATGTAGCCAAAGCGATGACTGAAATTTAGAAGGCATCGGACGAGGTGCTGAAGAATTGGAAGCCTACCTCAGTAAAAACAACATTGAACTTAGACGTCAACTCTATGATGGCCACAAGCTAAGAGTAAGAGGAGTAAGAGGTTGTTAAAGCCATGTCCATTGCACACTATAAAGGACGCGGATAGCTTACAGAAGCACACCACGCACAACTACAAGGGAAGTCTTGTAAAGCTTTTATTCTGAAGAGAAATTTGTCAAAACTTCCTGGTGCATACAAGTTGTGTTCAGGTAGTACTGGACAGAGATCGCAAAAAGAAACAAAAGAGCAAAGATCATGCTGATAATCTGAGAGGTGCCTGTGAATCGAATCTGAAAGTGAGAGCTCTTTTAAGAAGATATGTTTGTATTAAGTTCAGATTAGGATGTTGAAACATTTCTATTAGTTTTGATAACTGTAATAATTTACGATTTCTATAAGCTTGTTGAAGCTTATTTAAGCGCTACACCAGCCATCTTGGAGGGGAAAATGGCCTTTGTCTTTTATCTGTTTTGTTTTTCGGGACTTAAGTGATAAATTATCTCAAGAATATCTCTTGAACCCCTTTGCCAAAGCCATGAGGCTTGATATTTGATGTACACAGAGATATTTGTTGGATGGGGAAAATGGACACACTTCAAACATGACAATAAAAAAACAATAGAACTTGCAGTACATGGAATCTTCCATCAATTACAGTACATATGTAGTATACAAGATGGACTGCTGGGGTCATTCCTTAAAGCTAAAAAAACTGTTTTTATGTCACTCATCAAATCGATGACTCCTGAGTTGGGTGCGTAGGGTCATTTCGCTGATAAGATATCAAAGACTGAGAAATTATCTGGAGACAAAAGCACTTATGACCCAATTCATTACTTGCCTCCTCCTTTGTCTTTGTTTTTGAGAGTACCCAACAAACCACGGAATTAGAAGAGTAAATAATTCCATAAATGACTGAGTTTATGCGATAACTCTTTAAAAGAAATTGCAACAGTCACATGATAACTTATAGTAATATTTGATGCAAACAACCAGAGGTTGAAAGAAATATTGTTGGTTGTTACATTTTTGAATAGAGGCTCACAACATTATATCCAATAATGCTGTGAGCCAAAGTCAATGTCTATTTCTTATTATTGATCGTCATTCATACCCATTGTAATTATTTCACTGAGTGCTGCCACCCTTTTGTGCTTTTGAAAGAACCAATAATTCAAAGAACTAACGACGTTGAATTGATGCTTTTATTGGACGTAAGGGTTATGCAAAGTATTATGTTCGGAAGAAAAGACCACAATTTTCCGAACGCAGTCAAAGCATACTGTAAATTTGGAGGAATGTCATGGTGAATTAAGTGAAGGTGAGTACAAACTTTTGGTTGCTGCAATTTCATTGGCTTTGCGTAGCCGCATTGTGACCAGATCAACAAATAAGGATGAAAATGATCAAAGGAGAATTTTGATTTTTCCAAATGGTCTGGATAGCACAAGTGTTACTAATATTTTAAAAAATACAACCACACTTTTGAATTTTCGGAACATGTTTCGATGTTTCAAACATCATCTGACTGATGACTTACCGTTAAGTCAGTTGTGTTCTCTATAATATTGTTGGTTCGTTTGAATTTTACGTACTTGTAACGAACATTTAATCTACAAAGAATCATTGTATTGATAGTTATATATATATACGAATTATCTTGTAAAAAAATTTTAATGTTACACTCTCTATGGCTGAAGATGATGTTTGAAACATCGAAACATGTTCCGAAAATTCAAAAGTGTGGTTGTATTTTTTAAAATATTAGAATTTTGATTACAGTGATGGTACACCTGATTTAGAAATTATTCCTTAAAATAGAAGGGGCGGATATGGATGTAAATATTGTTGGGCTTGGCTTGGTTTATTATTCCCAGGGAGCGAAAGATTTGACACAGAGACTTTGTGCACCAATCTCAGCCAAAGAATGCTAAGAGTTTGAAGACAGTTGAAAGACAGCCGGTTTTCTGATGCCGCTCGAAGCCAATGGAATTGGGTGATAAATATCTTTGATGAATGGCGAAAAGGAAAAAATGAATGTGTTAAAACCTGAAGCAAGCCTGTGTTGAACCAATGTATCAACAAGATGTCTGGATTGTTTGTAGACAAAAATACAGGAAAGCACTTCACCAGTGAATATTTGCATGTAAAGCATGCTGCGTTATTAAACAAAAGCATGCAGCACTGTTTTAACGCCGCTTGTTTTACTCTTAATAATGCTACGTACCAATTTTGCATATGTTAAGATTACCCCTGATAAGATCCCTGTTACAAAAAAGGTCACTTCCATCTTTCTAACAGACTTCATTTGCATCATTTTGCTCTTAGCATGCAGTGATATAATGCAGGTGAAAAATAATGGGTTGAGATGCTGATCAGTAATTATTATGTTTAGAATTTAGGACTGCATTAATCAAAGTTCTTTGTTTGTGAACTTTCAGGTGAATGCACAATTTGAACTAATGAGATTTATAGCTAAAACATGACAAATATTTCCACTTAATACATCATCTGGTATTATAAAAAAATTGATCTAGTCTGTCTTCACACTTTTTTACAGCAATATTAATTACAGGTGCCAGATTTCTTGGAAGGTTAAGCAAAATATCAAGTGTCATCTTAATGAACATGCACAATTTGAACTAATAAGATTTACAGTTAAAACATGACAAAATATTTCCACTTATACATCATCTGGTATTGTAACAAATTGATCTAGTCTGTCTTCACACTTTTGTACAGCAATATTAATTACAGGTGCCAGATTTCTTGGGAGGTTAAGCAAAATATAATGTGTCATCTTAATAAACATGCACAATTTGAACTGATATGATTTACAGTTAAAACGTGACAAAATATTTTCACTTATACATCATCTGGTATTGTAACAAAATTGATCTAGTCTCTCTTCACACTTTTTTACAGCAATATTAATTACAGGTGCCAGATTTCTTGGAGGGTTAAGCAAAATATCATGTGTCATCTGAATGAACATGGACATTTGTTATCCTATCAATAGACTGCAGCTGCTGAGATATAAACTTTAATGTATCCACCCCTGCGAGCAATTGGCTGAAAAAAAAATTTAAAAGAATCAATCAAATGGTCAAGATCACACACCCACACACCTGCACACAAGAAACCAAAATATTCATGAACATGGATTCCATGGAAAGTGTTCCTGACCACATAACCCGAACCTTCCATCAAAAATTTATCAAAACAACTACAAGCCTTTAAACAATAGTTTGCATAATCTATTCACCTTTTCCCATGAGCTTCAACGTGCGAACGTATGATCGTAAATTGGCATGGTGAAGAGCGCAAGGCATATGGGTTGTCAGGTTTGCAGTCATAAGAATAGCGAACTATTGCCACATTGTTAGATTTGAGCTTTCCTTTAATTGGTACTGGGAATATTGTAGGATGTTTCGTGTAAGTCTACATGAAGAGCGCAGATGTATATTTCATGCTGTCCTACATGATGTAGGGGCGCGTAAAAGCGGGCAGGCCATGTTGGATTATTAAATGTGTTTTGTTGTGGTTCAATCCGTGTCCATCGAGTCGTATCTTCTTCGGGGATTCTACAACTGGCGACGAGGATGGTTCTCAAGGTGTAAGGAATACTTTTTAGCGAAGATGAATTTCAAAGATTTGGAACTTGGAGGAATTCGACCGTTTGATGTCAACAGTGATCCGAGTAGCGTGGGTACAGAATGGAAAAGATGGCTTCGAAGTTTTCAGTTATATGCAGATGGAAAAGGTCTGATTATCGTTCCAGACAAGGATGACAACAAAGTGCAAAGACGGGCGCTTCTTCTTCATTGTGCAGGATCGGATGTTCAAGATATTTTTGATGTTTTGCCAAACACTGGTGGTGCAAAGGATTACCAGAAGGCTGAAGATGCCTTAACAGCACATTTCGTAACTCAAATTAACATTCCCTATGAGCGGCATTTGTTCAGAGAAATGGTACAGGAAGAAAATGAAACGGTTGACCAATATGCAGTGCGATTGAGGCGGAAAGCCCAGCAGTGTGATTACGGAGATCAAATGGAGGCCCAGATTCGAGATCAAATAGTTTCGAAGTGTAGATCTAACGAGCTGCGCCGTAAACTTCTGGAAAAAGGTCAGGCCCTCACTCTTCAGAATCTACAAGAAATTGCACGTAATTACGAAGCAGTCCGGAGGCAAACACAAAGTATGAATTTCTCCACTGAGCCAGTCAATCGAGTCCGTGAGAGCTTGCCTGGGAGGAGCAATAGAAAGTTCAGCACACAGTCAAGTAGTGAGTGTTATCGATGTGGAAGAAGGGGTCATTTTGCCAGAGATCTCCAGTGCCCAGCAAGAGGAAAAACGTGCACAAAATGCTCACAGGTTGGACATTTTGCAAATGTATGCAAAACAAAATTCCTAGCTACTCCTGGAAAATCGGATGTACGGTATATGCAGGAGGATGCCTGTGGTGATGACGATGATGACGAATATGTGTTTGCAATTGCTGGTAGGGATCATGGAGGAAAGGTAGTAGTCAACATTGGAGGTGTCCCAGTGGAGATGATCATCGATTCTGGCGCGAGTGCGAATGTCATTAGTCAAGCCTCGTGGGAACAACTGAAGAAATGCCATATCAGGTGCGTCTCACAGCAAAACACAAAGAAGCTGTACGCCTATGGAGCAATTAGCCCACTTGAAGTTATTGGTACATTTACAGCGGATATCACAATGAGAAACAAGGGTGTGTCAGCTGAAGTCACAGTTGTCAAGGGTCAAGGGGAGTCACTTCTAGGAAGAGAAACGGCCACTGAGTTAGGAGTCCTGAAGCTGAACATTCCAGTTAACAGTGAGCTAATGACTAGGTACAAAGATGTGTTCACAGGAATTGGCAAATTGAAAGACTTTCAACTGAACTTACATATTGATCAGCAAGTCCAGCCGGTAGCACAACCATTACGACGGCCGGCATTTAGCTTGAGAGAGAAGATTGAAAAGAAACTTGATGAACTTCTCCAGGAAGATATTATTGAGAAAGTTGAAGGTCCAATGCCATGGGTAAACCCTGTTGTGGTGGTGCCCAAGCCCAACGGTGATGTGAGATTGTGTGTAGACATGCGGTGTGCCAATAAAGCCATTATTCGCGAGAGGCATCCAATCCCCACCATTGACGAAGTTTTGGAGAATATGCAAGAAGGTAGTGTCTTCAGCAAATTGGATCTGAAGTGGGGCTACCATCAAATTGAGCTCAGCGAGGAGTCACGTGGCACTACAACCTTTGTAACACACAAGGGCCTGTTTAGATATAAGCGGCTGATATTTGGCATCACATCTGCACCAGAGAAATATCAGCAAGTAATTCAACAAGTATTGCAAGATTGCAGTGGAACAGCAAACATTTCAGATGACATCATCATTTATGGTCCTAACACAGCTGAGCATGACAAGCGATTGGAAAAAGTGTTGACCAGGTTGAGGGACAGGGGTCTTACTCTCAATAAGAAGAAATGTGTATTTCATATGCCGAAGCTCACATTTATGGGCCTGGTACTATCTCGTCAAGGCATTGGTCCAACTGAAGAAAACGTCAAAGCAGTTAATGAGGCTTGTGAACCACAGAGTGTGTCAGAGGTTAGAAGTTTTCTTGGCCTGGTTAATTTCAATGCCAGATTCATCCCGGACCTTGCAACTGTGGCAGAACCACTGAGGAGGCTGACAAAGAAAGGAGAGCCGTTTGTGTTTGGTCCAGAGCAGCAGGCAGCCTTTGCAGAATTGAAACGGAGGTTAACTCAGGCAGAGACTTTAGGCTATTTTGACCGCAGTACAAAGACGAAGATTATTGCTGATGCAAGCCCAGTGGGTCTGGGGGCAGTCTTGGTTCAAGAGCACAAAGGAGAGAACCGGGTAATTTGTTATGCCAGTAGAGGACTTTCTGAGGTGGAGCGATGTTATTCGCAAACTGAAAGGGAGGCATTGGGACTTGTGTGGGCTTGTGAGAAATTTCATGTTTACCTTTATGGAATAGAATTTGAACTATGGACTGATCACAAACTTCTTGAATTCATTTATTCCACACGGTCCAGGCCTTCAGCAAGAATTGAACGATGGGTTCTCCGGTTGCAGCCTTATGTATTTTCAGTGAAATATTTGCCTGGGCAACTGAACATTGCAGATGCATTGTCGCGCCTTAGAAAGATTGAAGAAAAAGAGTCAAGGAGTGTTGCTGAAGAGTACATCAGATTTGTAGCGAACACTGCTGTGCCACAGGCCATGACTGCTGAAGTAATTGAAAGAGAATCTTCAGTTGATGATGAGTTAGACACCTTACGAGAGTGCATCAAGACTGGAAACTGGGAGAATTCTAATTGCCCTGGTTTTCTAATTGCCCTGGTTACAAGCCAATCCGAGATGAGCTTTGCCTTTTTGGAAATATTGTCCTCAGAGGAACAAGAATAGTGGTACCAAAGAAAAAGGAAGAGTGATTGAATTAGGCCATGAAGGACATCAAGGACTGGTGAAAATGAAACAGCGACTACGAACAAAGGTCTGGTGGCCAGGCATTGATAAGGACGCTGAGAATTTTTGCAAGACATGTCATGGTTGCCAAGTTGTGGGCGGACTATGTAATCCTGAACCTCTTCATATGACTGAATTGCCTCAAGGGCCCTGGCAGGATATCGCGATTGATTTCATGGGCCCACTACCATCAGAAGACTATGTCTTCGCGGTGACCAACTACTACAGTAGATATGTAGAAATTAGTATTTCAAAGAGAAACACAGCAGAGGTGGCCATCAACAGCCTAAAGAAGATGTTTGCAACTCATGGATTGCCATACACAGTGACGAGTGACAATGGTCCCCATTTTGTGGCAGAAGCCTTTAAAACGTTCTTAAAGGACAATGGAATTAAGCATAGGAAGACCACCCCGTTGTGGCCCCAAGCGAACGGAGAGATTGAACGTCAGAACAGGTCACTTCTTAAAAGAATGCAGATCGCACAAGTGGAAGGAAAGGACTGGAAAGAGGCCGTACAGACGTATTTAGTTGCCTATCGAAATACTCCCCATCCAAGTACAGGAATGTGCCCATCAGAGTTGTTGTTCAGAAGGACATTGCGCACAAAGCTTCCAGGTTTGAGGCAGGCTGCAAAACTAGATGAAGAAGTAAGGGATCGAGACCAAGAAAAGAAAATAAAAATGAAGGAATACTCTGACAGTACGCGTAAGGCTGAAGAAAGCAATCTGATGGCTGGAGACAAAGTCCTGTTAAAGCAACCTCGAGCAAACAAGTGGACCACCCAGTTTGAGAGCCAGCCATACGAGCTAATTGACAAGTGCGGTAACAGTGTTGTGATCAAGTCGCCTGAGGGGGCCCAGTATAAAAGAAATACCACTCATGTGAAGTTGTACCACGAAAGAGAGAAACCAGAGGGTCCGGAGAAATCAGCATCTCAAGAGGTGGATGTTGGAGATGTTGCAAGTGATCTGGGAGGAATGCAGCAGAGTCAGAAGGATGAAATCAAGCAGAGCGACGCCACACCTGTGAAGTCACCACGACCAGTGCAGACAAGACATGCACCAAAAAGATTTGAGGACTTTGTTATAGAATGAACATTTATTATTGAACATTAACTTTAGTGTGATCATCGGATGTCAGGATGACTCTTTAAGTGTTGTTTAAGTTCACAATGTTATATTTGTCTTCTTGTTTTATGAAGAAGGAAAGGGATGTAGGATGTTTCGTGTAAGTCTACATGAAGAGCGCAGATGTATATTTCATGCTGTCCTACATGATGTAGGGGCGCGTAAAAGCGGGCAGGCCATGTTGGATTATTAAATGTGTTTTGTTGTGGTTTAATCCATGTCCATGGAGTCGTATCTTCTTCGGGGATTCTACAAATATGAGGACAATAAATTTATCTCTTCCATAATTCGAAATCCTTTTGATAGTAAATATTAGTTTGTTTGCATTTATTCCAGTAACTTAAAGTAGCACCAATGGTTTGGGTTTTCATTGGAACTATATGGTCATTCATCTTTTCTATTTGTTTAACAAATAAAAAGTAATATTTTATGATTGCATTAAAGTATGATAGCACTTTTACTGATAGGTTTTTGTGTCTGGATTTTTTGCCTTAGTTTTTCTAATTCAAAGTAAATCTTTCTATGTTATGGAAGTTGAAAAAATTGGGATGGTGGCTATTAAAATTGGCTGTGGTGCCCTAATACCATCAGAGTGTTTGTTCCTTTAATAATCCTCATTTGGTATTTTAAGCTACATTGCAGTATTTGTAATTTTTTCTCTCTTTCCCAAATCTGCTCAAACTTGTGAATATACGAGTGTTTGAAATCCGATCACCCTACTTAAGGATTTTTAATTGGATTTGCTCGTTTTTTCTTGAAAACAAAGCAAAAAAATAAAGCAGAAAACCCCTAACTGATTTCTATTTTAATTGCGAGTCTGCGAATAATTTTAGGCAAATCCAAGCAAAAAGTTATGAAATAAGGGTCTCAAATTAGACCTAAGGGATCCATTCCTCCAGCCATTAAATAAATTATAAAGGAAAATAACTTTTAAACAAAATTCAGGAGAAAAGGAGCCTTTCTTTTGATAAATTGTGTTGGTTTCCAAGACAGAGAAAAACTTATCAGCCAAAAGCATGTACACTGTACCTTATTGCTTGGCCTGCATTCTTTGCTGCTGTATTCATTTGATCAGCGGCAGCTCGTGACTTATCTCTAACTGCTACCATTGTGCTCTCATTGGCATCTAAAAACTGGTTGTATGTTGCTATAGGGACTGACTCTGTCTAATGAAAATGTTAAAGAAAAACATTAGCCTTCTGTGCCAACAGTCATTGTCGAAAACACTGATTGATTTTTCGTAATTTTTGTTGAAATTTTAAATTCGACATCATACCTTTAAAATGTTCACTTCCTCCCTCAGTTTTGTTACTGTTGCTTCTGCTCTTAAGGCCCGTTGCTGGAAATTAAAGGACATTTTGGGAATGTTACTCAAAGGTGGTCTTTATTCGTTGTTTTCAAATATAAAGTGATATTTCAGCTTCCTACATATCAGGCTTGTTGTTTGCGAAACATTGTTGGTAGGCTTTGTGAAATTGAGGATTCCTAAAGGAGCTATTACTTTACTCTCTAGAGAGTAAAGGAACTTCCAACGTTAAATAACGTGTACCACTAACATTGGTAAAAGTGATTAATGGAGAACAGTTTCCATGGGAAAGGGTTAGAAAAAAACGTTTTCTTTTCAATGAATAGATCTATTAAACAAAAGAATACACATTTGAACTCCAAAATTACCATTAGTACAACTATAAAGGAATTAAAGTTATCAAAAAGAGGAACATATTGGAAACATGTAACCCTCAACATTATTTTAAAGATATGGAAACATACGGTTGTAATCTCCAAGTTTTTTTCCACCATCTGTACCATATTCTCAAGGGCTGCTGTTTCATCTGCTTCTCTTTTCTCAATCTTTACCAACTTCTTTTGCAAGTTTGTAATCCTATTTTGATTTAAGAATTTGAAATAATGTAAAGATGAAAATAATGAAGATAAAAACCCAGTTAAACACTTCTTACCAGGATGGTGTGTATATTATTCTTCCCAATTTAGTGTTTAGGTTAAAACTGTTCAACAAACCAGAGAACAATATACATTATTTACCGGTATCCTGTAGAATTCTGACTTGTACTATCTTCATAAGATAAGATTCTAGTTTAACCTAAGACTCCTACACAATAATTATTTATTTTCCAAAAATTGGTTACTATTTTAATTGAATGGCACTACAAATTCCACATATTTGCTACTAGGTATTTCTTTGCCTCTTATCAACTACAAAGAAGGATCTTATCATCTAGAGCTAGGAGAGAGAGTGGCTTTTGAATAAGTGGCAAAGGTAAGTAAGCCATTGTGACAGATTTCCTTAAAATCTCTTGCATTTTTTCTTAACAAAAAGATGCAAAACCAACACCAACAATTATTTTGACTTGCATGTCTCTTTCTCACGTTTGTATAAATATTATTGTATGCAATTAAAAGAGATCCTGTTTAGCCTATTTCATGGCTTGAACTCACGTACGAAAATTGAGTATAGCAATGACATAATTATACAACAACATGTGCTTGTTTTGGTCTTGGTTTTTAAACAACCGCTAATGTCTTTTCAACACATACATTTCAATCTATACGAGTCTCAAATAATATTATCACAGTGGCCTGATTAAACAGTGGGCCACTGACTATATGGAGTAAACTCTCTTAATAATATTACCTATTCTTGTCTTGCTCCCTTGCTTCCTTGAATTCTTTAATTTCATTTCTAAGCTTTTCATTTTCTTCTTTTAACTGATAAGTAAAAGCATAACTAAGTCTTACAATACTTAAACAAAACGTTACCACTCAGCAGTACCCAGTAACCCACTAGTATGCTTGTAGCATCATGTTTCCTGCAATCTGATAAGTCTAGCTACTGATTGGTAGAAAGTACATAATATCCTACTATATAAACAGGGTTAAAATAACGAGATAGCATTTGGTCTTTTCTTAAGATTAAAGCTCTGAGTCTGTCAAGTGATAGTGTGTGCACGGTTAGCTGGTTATATGAACACTCTGGTCTGTGAACCTTGTTGAAATTTGCTGAACTCTACATCCAAAAAAGAAGCTTTGTACTTAGTAATCCAAGGTTACGAATCTGTAATCTAGGCTAGACCATTTTCTTTTGTCCCAATCTGTCAGTTCAAATGTTTAAAGAACTGAAATTTTGATCGCAGATTGCCCACTACCACAAAGCAATTATGCGGTGGGTCTTCTTTTATCAGCTCCCTTCAAAATCACTTCTGACGACAAGTTTAGACAATTTTCTATTAAATTACATCACCACGTTCTCATAATCAGAATGGAAATAAACAGGTTTGATATTTGAATGATGAGAAATGCATTACATGCCTGTGCAATCAAACTGTCCCAAAAGAGCATACTTTTTTAGATTGTCTGCACCTTCTTAAAATTGTTGATGACTCGTTAAACCATCCCTCTTCATGTCAATTATTAGACTGGGTTAAGAAATAATTGATTGAGCCTTTTCCTTCTGCATATCAAAGATTGGTTTTCTTAAAAAAATGAGACTTGCATGTATAGTTGTTTGCTTCACGCAGATTGTGATGTTTTGACTGCTTACTGGTCGTCTTCATAAGGTGATAAGGTCGACTGATTAAGCGCTACTCTATGTATCACTGTGGTAGGCTGTGTCAAAGACCTTGGATCTACATTATTGTATGGTTTATCTACCAGACGTTCCATTAAGGTCTATTGTGTCCTGGGTAAACACCTTTGCTTGTGACTTTTTTGCTTTCTTAGCGAACATCTTATCACCC
>NC_090869.1:42701343-42713843 GCF_036669935.1 Montipora foliosa
ATCACACTCACAGCCACAATCCACCCAAATGAATAAAACAGCACTCGGGTTTAACCCTTAGCATTAAGTCCACACAACCCTCTGCTATGCCCACCGGTACAGTATCATCCTCTGCTCTGGTCACTGGTTGCCAGAATGAGTGTCATCTGCCTCCTGGACTTACATGTATGTGAGAAAAACCTCATACCTGTCACATTGTGCATACATGCAGCAAACAACAGTGGTATACACCAGATACTGGTTGCAGTCATCCTGAGATTCTCTGGGGAATCCAAACCAGGGCAACAACTTGAAACCAGACAATGATAATGATAATGACTGTTTATTCACAAATCCATAGCAAAGTGAAAAGGAGATAAAGGAGGTTATCCCTATCTAGTTTATCTCCTGATAATAAAATAAATCAAAAACATTAATAATTATTTTACAACTGTTTAAAATACTAACTATAAAATATATAATACATCACACAATAAAAGAACTTAAGTGTTCACTAGAAAAATTTGCAAGATGACATCTCAGTCTGTTCTTAAAAGTGTTCAAATTTTCTGCCTCAGCAATGTCCTTCGGCAGACTATTCCACTTATCGATTATGCGTATAAAAAAACAATGTTTAAAACTATTTAAAGTTGAGGATGCAAACTTAAGTTCAAAACGGTGATTAGCTCTTAAGGGCTCAAAATCATGTGCAAATGTAAAAAATGCTGAGGGATCTAGTCCATTTAGTCTATTTGTTGTCTTACAACACTCGATAAGCAACGAAAATAATCTTCTTTGTTCAAGTGTTAGCCACTTAAGGAGGTTTAGACATTCTTTGTAGGGCAAGTCTTGCCCAATATTTCCAAGGGCACATTTGGATGCCCTATGTTGTACTTTCTCCAAGGTGTTTCTGTCTTTTTTAAGATGCGGACACCAAACTGGAGAGCAGTACTTGAGAATCGGACATACTAGGCTCTTATAAAGTTTCAAAAACAGCTCAGGGTTTTTAGGACCCACCGTTCGTCTTATGAATCCGAGCACACTGTTTGCCTTATTTGCGCATTTGTTGGCTTGTATACTCCATGACAAGTAGGAAGTAATATAGATTCTGAGATCCTTAACTTCAGATACAGCTTTCAACTGGTTACCACATAGATGATATTGAGGACTTGAATAATTATTAGAAATGCGCATTGCTTCACATTTATCAGAGTTAAATTTCAGCTGCCAGTCATTGCTCCAAGATTCCAGGTGAGTAAGATCTTTCTGTAGCTCTTCTACATCTTCCTTAGTATCCCTGAGTATCCTATACACCTTCATATCATCTGCAAAGGGTTTTGTGTTTGACATAATATTTCTTGAAATATCATTAATATATATGAGAAATAAAATAGGTCCCAACAGGGTTCCTTGGGGTACACCAGACAAAACGGAAGTCCAAGATGAGTGATGTCTCCGCAGAACAACGGGCTGGTGTCGATTGGTGAGAGAGCACCTAAACCAAGATAGGAGTGAACCTGTGGATACCATATGAGTGTATCTTTGTCAAAAGGCGTTCATATGGCACCAAGTCAAACGCTTTTGAAAAGTCTAAAAAGGTAACATCAGTTGTCAAGCCTTTGCTTCTCTCACGGGTCCAATCGTGAAATGAAGATATCAATTGAGAAAGACAAGATTTCCCTTTCAAGAAGCCAAATTGCTCCGACAGATTGTTCTGACAGATCGTCTATGTGACAAATGACCCCAACAAGCTGTTTCTGAGTAGGTGAAGCCCTTGAGATGGGTGCCATGGCTGACACCACTTCTGCTACTGCTGAGCAAACCAACCAACCCTCTAAACCCTGCAACTGCCCTCAACGCCAGGCATCAAATCCCAAACCAAACCAAACCAACCACATTGCAATCAACCGGGGCAAACAAAGAACAACTGTAGGAATGGCTCTTTAGCTAGAACAAGTCTAACACATTCAACACAAGCAAACACCAACCACTGCCACTAATGAATGACTGGCCCAACCATGAGACTCATGGTGTTGTACTGCTGGTACATGTATTTTGTGAGCTTGCTCTTTGATCATCTTTTGTATCACTTTTGAGTAATTGGACATAAATCATTTATTTTGCTTATCTGCTGGTATTAACTCTGGATCAGCTGTTAGACTAATCTAACGGTGAGAAAACATTGTGGTGCTTGGAGCTAGATTCAAGAGTAGACAGAGCAAGGAATTTCGTGAACAACGGCTGAATTTGGAAAACAGATCATGAGCACAGAACCACCTTACCAAGACAGGTTGAAGGAAAGCCAAGACCATAACAAAGTACTGCAACATTAAAAACAGTGCCTGTGGACTCAGAAGCACCAAAATATCAACTAAATGATCCAGAAATAAAGTACCATGGGTATGAAAGTTCTGAGTTTGTGTATCAATAAGAAAACAAGGCTCACTAAACCAAGACATCAACTTACTGACTTAATCAAGATCTACTAAGACAGTTCATTATCTAGTGGGAATGCCATCTGAAGAGCAATCAATAATGTCAATGTAGAGCTCAAAATTATCCAGAACATCATTTGTGAGTTAAAGGAAATGTATACTCAGAAAATAAAAACAGTGACAGTGTTATTGAGGCAATAGATGAGATTGCAATTACAGTTGATTCATGCGTATAGTATGCAAAAAACCATTCAATGGAAAGTTAACCCTTTCCTGCCCGAGACCCACTTTAGTGGGTCCCAACATGGCCCATACTTCAACTTGCTCTCAGCAGACAATAACGCCTATAGGGTGTCTAAACATTGCTACAGGGTCTAAATATGAAACAAGCTTTCGATCAATGCGAAGTGAGAGAAGGTTGGCGAAAATTTCGCACAAGTTCACAAGTTTGTTTTCGATTTTTCATGTTCAAAATGGCGTCGGCCAGCACGTCTCATGCTGAAGATGAACAAGAATCGATCTTTTTTTTTTCTGGAGATGAAAGTAGTAATTTTGAAGGATTCGAACTTGATGATATGCCTTTGAGTTTCATAGCAGGTGCAAATCAGCAACGTGAGTCTGACAGCGACCAAGATATGGACGATTTCCTCGTTGAAAGTGGGGATAAAGATGATTCAGCCAGTGAGTCAGCTGATGACATCGCGGAAGAATGGAGTACGATTCTTACTCCTCAAACGGCGATTGCGTTTGAAGAGCACGTTGGTCCCGTTAGAAACCTGCCTCCAGATAAAAAAGATGTTATTTCTGACGGGTGAGCAAGCGAACAAGGCTGAAATAACTATTTTGTCGGCACGAGATACAACAAGGGCCTGGGTTACAGGCCGGGGTATCATGGGTAGGGTTTCAGGGGTATATAAGACCGAGTATAACACGTGGCTGTCATCTAGGCTTCAGAACCAACCGCGTTCTTTCGTTTCGTTTCGTTTAATTTTTTCTTTTTGCCGTAATGTCGGTTACCAAAGACGAAGTGTCCGACCTAATTAGAGCCAACAACAATCAGTTAATGGTCTCCTTTAAGGAGCTGCTCAAGGACACTGCAGGTCAGATTAAGCGTGCCAACGAGACTTCGACAGAACAGCAAATGAAAGAGATCAAGAAACTGAAATTTCAAGAGCCGCACAAGTTTAAAAGAAAAGCCAACGAGGACCATTTCAAGTTCAATCTCAAGCTTGCGGAAACCTTCGACAGCGCCAAGTCTGCCGCTGAGAAGTCCAACCTTGAGAAAGTCAAGTCTGACCTCGAAGAAGGTGAGAAATTGCTCGTCGAACGGCAGAAGCATATTCTTCTCGCCGACAAGTCTGAATACGGTTGGAGTACGGTCGAAGAATACAAACAACACGATCTAGCAGATGATTCAGAGGACGAAAAACGCATCCACAGTGCTGAGAGACGTGCCCGTGCAGCCACGTTTTCTCGAAAGAAGAAGAAGTCTTCAGCAATGGCTGCGACTAAAACATCTTCTCCGCTCAGCAGGTCGGTTTCGTCTTCAAGTTCCCAATCACAACCTCTGTCCTTCCAGCCAGCCGCGACCAATTCCGGTTTCCCGTCTCGTCGTCCTAACATTGGCACATGCTCACTTAAAGCTTAAAGACAATGCTACTTCCCAGTTTTTCAAAACAAGACCAGTTCCTTTTGCATTGAAAGAGAAGATCGCCAAGAAAATTAGAGGGCTGGAGTCGATTGGTGTGCTGGAAAAAAGGAGATTTCTCTGATTGGGACACGCCCATTGTTCCGGTGATAAAGTCGGATGGAACTGTAAGGATTTGTGGGGATTATAAAGCCACCATTAACCAATTTTTGGAGGTACGTGAGTATCCCATGCCAACTGCGGAAGAGTTGTTTACTCACCTGAATAGTTGTGAAAAGTTTACCAAGCTGGTCTTATCGTCTGCATACCAGCAAGTACAACCATCAAAAATCCCATGCACAGCAACCCCCAGGTGATGTTCTACCTCCACGACCGAGGGAAATTACATGCATTTTATGTAGCAACTAGTTGCAAGTCAGTTGCTGGCCTAAGGAGACACATGCTGGTACATAACGCGGTCATTCCTCAGAAGGACACCATGAACCCTGTGAAGACCCTAACATTAGTCTGCTATGGAGCCATGCAAGAGGTACTGCTGGTGGGGTGGATTCAAACACTGGTGCTGAATGAGATGGCAATCATCTGCGAAGATGGAGCAATCATCATGTATGTATGTATGTATGTAATATTTGAAAGGTCCAAGGGTGCAAATCACTCAACACCAAGACGTTTGGAGACCAGTGAACCTGTGATAGTTTGTGATTACCGGAATCTGCCTCACCTTGGATCAGAGGGGTAATTCACGATCATTTAGGCCCTGTTACTTACCAAGTGTTTGTAGGGAAGTTTCTATGGAAATGACACATTGATCAGTTTTGATGTTTGGCTGGTTCGCGATTGCCGCACCAAGACAAGTTGAGAATACTCAAGATCTCGAAGTGTTACCATTGCCTAATCCTGTTCCTGAAGTCATTCTATTGCCAGTTACTCAACTGCAACAAAACGATATCATAGCAAGCAACGTAGATGAGCTCAACACCTACCAGGTACGTCCCAAACTTCGTGTGAAACCTGTGAACCTGCAGTACCAAAGTGTTACCTAACAAGGATATGCAACGTTTAATCGAGGAAATATGAGACACTTAATATCGTTTGTTGGACTTGAGTCTGCTCTTGAACATTTCTTGTATTGGGCGATAAGTTCTTCAAACAACCATGTAAGATTTTTGATGTCTATTTGTCCGGGAAAGAGGTACATGGATGCGGTTTTTGTTTCTTAGACTGTAGTGCTGTTTAGGTTCAGGGCTGTTGAAATAAGTGGTTGAGGTTGCTACTTTCCAGTATACGTTTCAGCTGGTTCCTGGTCATTGCATCTCTTCTTTGCTTTAGCGATTCTAGGGTGCCCTCAGAAAGTCCAAGAATTCTCAGGCAACTGTCCTGCACTCTTTGTAACTTCAAGGAAAGATATTCTGGCAAACTGCCCCAGAATTGGGCTAGCATAATCCAGCAATGGGTTTCTGTGATGGAAATATATTACATAAGACCAACCTCAGATAAGACCAGTAAGTGCTACATTGTCAAGTCCTAACTAATGACTGGGTGTTAATTGACTCCATTGGGAGCTTAGTGTGACACTATACAGTACTAGCAAACTGTATGTAAATCATTTTGTTTTTCTGTTTCTTAGGGTTAAGTTAGTTTATTCAGTATAATTTACGTTAGTGTAATAAAGTTTATCCAGGGGCGGATCTAGGGGAGCCGCCCCCCCTCTTATATTGGCAAAAAGTATATATTCCCCCCCCCCAAACTACACCACACCATTGACCTCCAAGCACTCAAACAACATGCCACATGTGAAACACATCAGACACAAAGCCCATTCCACCAGGCTCATTAATTCCCACAGAACAAGAAAACCACAGTCTTGGAACTGTTGGACAAGCTACCACAGCATACCACTCCATGAAGATGACAGCTGGATGACCAAAGACGAAGTTAAGAAGTGGTTCAGAAGGGTTTGGCAACAATCGGAGGATGGTGTTTGTCAACTCCTCACTTAAGACTGTTACAAACCTCACTTTTGTGACACTGTCATGGAAATTGCAGATGAACTCTCCATTGATCTGGTGTTCATTGCTGCAGGATGCACTTTAATTGCCCAGCACCTCGGTGTCTCCATCAACAAGCCCTTTAAAGACAGTGGGTTGACTGGATGCAGACTGCCACAAGAAATGATAACGAAAATCTTTGCCAACCAATGCAGCAAATCGTCATCAACTGCGTTGCTCAAGCGTGGAGAGATCTCCCAGAAGAAGTTGTGACAAAATCTTCTCTCCTCTAAATCTCACATTGCCCCAACAAGAAAACAAACACAAAAATAGGATTGCGGCTTGCTTCAAGCCAAGCACTCAGTTTATTCTCCGAAAAGACTAACGAATACAAGACATATAAAAGAAAAGTAAAATATACGAACCAAGAAACATAGAGCTCCAAAAAACTAAATCACAAGCTAACTGAAATGGGGTCGTGGAACAACAGCTGGGTGAAAAACCTCCCCATATGTCCACTTGCACCTGGGAGGAAAACCCCAGGCCAGCTGAACCCCACAAACAACGGTCGCCTGGGCAAGACCAGAAAAAAAAAAAGCGGTAAGAGCGAGAACACTAAATAACTAAAGTCTTAGAAACCGACAAACGTGAACTTCAGACAACGAATCGTGGACATACCCGTCCTTAGCTGATTCACTAGCCCAGCGGCCATGATGCTTAAAAAGCCAGTCTGGTACGCCAGCATTAGCGGCAGCAGTTGCCCCGCCACTCCTAAGGCTATGTGTACCAATGGCAGAAATATCAGGTAAAATTTCTTTAAAAGCCTCCAGCACTAATTCTCTTAACCTTGAATAGCTTAAACTTTTAGATCTAGGCTTATAACCACATTTAGTGAAATATATGGGCCAACTGATATGAACTGAACTTAGCTTCTTTTTGATACCAGTGATTTTGTAAATTTGAGGTGCTAAAGTTTGCGTTTAAGATTATTTTTGTTTGTTTCTTTACTTGATTAGTCCAGAAAGTCAAGATTATGCAAAGAAGTCTACTTGAGCGAGGGCCCATGCTCAGGAAAGCACCCACCCCCAAACTTATACCAAAGATATTGTGTGAGGGGTTTGGGTGCTTATGCGGTAAGATATGGTAAGTGACCCTAACTTTGCTGACCTCAATGGCTTGCAACCAACTCGCCAGGAGTACTTTCAGTTCAGTGAACACAATTGATGGTGTTATCCTCTAGAAAGACTGCAACATCATACTTCCATCCCCTATGCAAAAATTTATCCCACTGCAATTGTATGACACCCTCCCAACCCATTGCCCAACCACACCCAACTTTACTTGTACATGTACCTCCAGCATATCCCTTCCAGTGTATGTGTGCCAACTTCTTCCACTACAAAGGGGTCAACTTAACCTCATCATGGTAGATAGATACTCCAACTAGCCAATCGTCGAAAGAGGACATGAAGGCTACTGCCCAAGAGGCACATTTGCAACTTATGGCATCCGTGATGAGTGTGTGACAGATGGTGGCCAAGAATTATGGTGGAATCTACACTGCAATTCCTTTCAGAATGGGCAGTACACCACCAACTATCATCAGTTGCCTCTCCCATCCCAAACGCAGGGCCGACGTCAGGGTGAAAACCATCAAACAGCTTATCCCTAAAAACACTGACCCACAAGGTAGCCTCAACATGAATTCCTTCCAACAAGAAATCCTCTAATATCGCAATACGCCAGATCCCAGCATAAAGCTATCCCCTGCCCAGTGCATCTTTGGATGACTTAGCAAGGATTTTTTCCCATCCTTCCCGGACACTATGAACCTCACCCAACATGGAGAGACACCCTTGCTGCAAGGGATGAAGCATTAAGGGACAGGCACATTCAAGGGGCTGAGGGGTGGGCTGAGCACATAAAGCAGCTTCCTTCCTTGTGATCGATGACCATGTACGCATCCAGAATCACACCCAACACAAAACAGCTGTGAGTGATGACATGCAACAATTTGACCAATAATTATGTTGTGCATGTCAGTGGATCAAGTTGGAGGAACAATCGCAATCTGAAGTTCCTAAGGAAATATGTTCCTGTACAGAAGCAACCACCAAAACCACCAACACCCCAACAGAATGCAGCCAAACCAGCTACACAACCCGCCCCGATTAGCGTTGCTACATGCGGGTTGTATATATATGTATTTTTCTAATTTGTTAAATTTAAATTATTTAAATAAAATGATGATGATGATTAAATGATGGGACCTACAGTGGGACCTACATGTCCACCACCCACACATACACCAAGGTCCCCAAGCACTCAGGAGACTTGAGGACTACAACAAAGGGCTGAAAAAACCATTTTGAACCCTTTAGACCTAAATAAACTAATCAAATTTTTCAGTCTTCACTGTGCCATTCATTTACACAAGGAAGACTTAAGACTTATTGGAGATGAGAAACATTGTTATCATTCACTGGAGCATCCCTGGGACTACTGATACTTTGTCATGTTTTGTATTTCAGCATCATTCCACTCGTAAAACCATTAAACAATAGAGCTGTATCCTATACCAGTCCAATGAAATGGACTGTAAAGTGCTGTATGGTATCTACTTGCTAATAGCCTACACCTTGGTCATGGTGGTGCTACAGCTCAGTTTGGTGGAAAGGTGAGCATTACCCTTCCCACTTTTATTGTCTGTTTCCTGTTTTTACATAAAATTTATGAGCATTACAGGGTATCATAATCACTCACTGAAAACAAAAATTTGGTTTATCAACGGAGTTGATAATGTAAATTGACCACCGTACAGAGAATCTCTGTACGGTGGTCAATTTACATTATCAACTCCGTTGATAAACCAAATTTTTGTATACTACTTCCCCACCGACGCAGCACCACAGTTTCTTTAGAAACTACCCCTTCACTCACTGAAAACAGTCTATTAACCCTAGGACGCCTAAACCGGCCAGACAATTTTACTTGTCAATGAGACACCCCAGGAGTTAGGAATATATTTTTTGTTGTGTTCTGATTTTGTCCTTAATGTCCTTTAATGTTTTAGAGTGTATAGAGTGTTTAGGTTGGAAAGATGAATGATAGGTAGCAAGGGTGTGAGGCCAGTGAGATTTCTCACTCTGCAGAATTACCCAATTTCTCATTTCCCTTTGAGTTTTAATCTTGTGGAATTACGTGATCATACTGTAGTTAGTGGCAAATCATTTTGCATGTCATGCAAAAGCTTATAGAGTAAGAAAACAACAAAAACAACAGAATTCCAGTCATCTTTTTATCTTGTGGTTTGTTAAAAATGGTCCACATTAAGTTTTGACTGAAATTCTAGTGTAGACCCTAATTATTTATATCACAGGAATCTGAGAGATTCAAATAGATTTGTAAAAGTCTGATCATATCACAAGCTCCTCCCCCTACATGCAATCTAACAGCAAGACGGAAAATTTGGTAGACTGCACAGCGAACGATGATGGTAATGTGATATTTTAGTATAAAATTAAAGTTAATGTTTACGAGTGATAACCTTTGAGCCCTCGGTCTCTGTGCCGCGCCCCTATCAAGTGGTCGCCTCTTTGGTACCACATGTTCTGTAATCCAAAGGCACTTCATTTCTGCCTTCGTTGCATGCAGTGATCCCTATTCTTAGAGGTTATACACGTCTCTCTATGGATTCCTTGACCCTAAGTGCTCCGCCTTCTATTGGTACAAAACAACTTGCCCATTACTGGGTCCCGTGAACATCTCCTTGAGCAGTTGAATTCCATCCCAACTGGTGTCTCTCAAGTACCTGAAAGGCAGGAAAATCCCCCACGAACAAGATACTCTGATCAAAGCCAGCCAGCTTCCAAAAAGGCCCGTTCAACCACAACTACTACAGATCAGCCCCACTATCTTCCTCAAGACCCGACCCAGAGGAAATCTCCGTTGTGTAGGACAATACTGCCGATATTTAAGACAGCTCAGGCCCATCAAATACAAGTACTATCCAAGATGGCGGCGTTCAAGAAGGAAGGGGAGTTCCATGAAATATAACCGCGCTGGCACAAATGATCGCTATGATCATCGACGAAAAGCTTCAGACGTTCAGTACAAACCGTTTCATTCAACCTGCACCGAGTCAACCAGCCTGCCAACCAGAAAGGCCGTCCAATCCACCATTCGCACAGCAACTGTCTGACCCTAGATTTGTGTCAAGTCCACCTCACTCAGCCGACTTCCGGGAACTTCTCTATGCCTCCATCCTCATGTTCAACTTCTCCGATCGCAGCGCATGTTCCACACAAGACAAGGAAAGCAATTTTGAGCAGTGAGTTTGTTGTGTTTGACTCCCTGCTGCCAGAAAACTCCTCCCTTGTTGACCATACCCATTTGAGGGTAAACATGTCAATATCCCTACCCCCTCCCGTAAGAAAAAGATGTACGTCAACACGATTGACAGGTGGTTGTCCACGTTCACAGTTTTCTGTACGGTCCTCCTTACCTTGTTTCCCTCACGGGGCCGTTGAAATGTTTGCCTACCAGGAGATTATCCGGTCTGCTCACAGCAAATTTGCTGGTTTTGCCTGGCTTTCCTACAATATAGAAGGAAAGCCGCCTGCTCACCTTCAATTACTTGGGGGAACGGGATATTCAACTGTACCTGCTGAAATTCAAAGGACAGGAAAAATCTTGCTGTACCATTTGTGGGAGTAGGGACCATTTCTCTCATGGGTGCTCCCTTTCTGCCCTTAGGCCAATCCCAGTTTGACGCGGGGTTTGCAACAACTATAGCTGAGGCCTCTGCAACGGGGAACACCCAGCCTCCAGCCACAACGACCCCGCCTGCAAAATCTCGAAGCTTTAGTGATAAGAAGTCATCAAATCGATAAAGTTGTCAAGAATCAAATACCAGTCACCCCTCGCAACGTTTCACTCCTCCACACTCTTCTTCAGACTCTCCCAGATAAACAATTTGTTAATTTTCTGTCATGGTCTCAGCTTTGGTTTCCGGATAGGCTACAAGGGCAAGCAGTTTCCCCTCTGCTTTCCAGCAACCCCAGGTGATTGAAAAGGACCTGCTGGACGAAGTAACACTTGGTAGGGTGGCAGGTCGAAGTTTCCCTTTTTCCCAATTTTCAAATTCACCCCCTCGGTCTGGTCCCTAAAAAGGACTCCAATAAGTGGAGTACAATCTTCCACCTCTCCCATCCCAAAGGGTCCTCCGACAGCATAAATGCAAATATCCCATCGAATAATTCACCCTTCAGTGTATATACGAGTTGATGATGCAATCTCCTTATTACTTAAGCATGGCCCTGGCTCCCTTATGACAAAGACCGACATTCAGTCCACTTTTCGCATCATCTCAATCCATCCACAAGACTGGGAACTCTTGGTCATGTGTTAGAAGTGCCGGTATTATTTTGACAAAGTCCTTCCCTTTGGTCTTTGTAGTGCCCCATTCCTCTTCAACCAGTTGTCTGACGCCCTGGAATGGTTGGTAAAACATCACCTTAATATTCAATCTGTCATTCACATTCTGGATGATTTTTTTTCATAGTTCGGCTGAGTGAGCCTCCCCCTGCATCCCACTGTGCCACTGCCCTCTGCCAATTGCTGACCCTCTTTGAGCAATTAAATATCGCTATAGCTCCCAAGAAAACTTTCCATCCCTCAACCACCGTCGAGTTTATGGGAATAACCCTGGATTCGGTACTCATGCAGACCCATCTCCCAGGGGATAAGCTTCTCAAAGCAAGGGCATGCTTTCTAGTTGGTCACACAAACGGTCTTGTTATTTAAGGGATGTACAGTCCCTTATTGGGACCTTGCAGTTTGCCTGCCGTGTCATTTCCCTGGGTCACACCTTTCTGCTGCCGATTATTCAACTGACCAAGGGCCCTAACAACCCGGAGCAGGTTATTTTTCTCAACAATGACTTTCGCAAGGATGTTGTCATGTGGCAACTTTTCCTTTCCCACTGGTGGAATCATTCATGAAACCTTTAACCAAAACAGTTCGCACCCTGCAGCTGGAAGGGCATGACTGGCGGCTCGCCCTCTATCCATTCCTTATCATCTACCACTGTACTCCACACTCAGCAACAGGCGTCTCACCAGCAGGGCTGTTATACAACAGACCTCTTTGCGAAGGAATACATGCTGTTGACACTTCAAACAGCCTCTCCACAGAACAGCACCAAAAAGCAGCCACTCTGGATCAGCAGCCCAAGGCTAAAATGAAAGAGTATGCTGATCGCACCTGCCACGTGCAAGAATCCACCCTCCAAGTGGGCCAAACCGTGTTGCTGAAACAAGAAAAGCGTAACAAGTTCAGCACTCGCTATGATCACAGACCATTTCGCGTTATTGCCCTCAAGGGAACCATGGTAACTGCTGAGAGAGCAGGCGTCCAACGGACCAATCACATCTCACACTTTAAACCATA
>NC_090869.1:42723843-42728843 GCF_036669935.1 Montipora foliosa
TGTCCCCAAACACAGAAATGATGTTAATGGTGGTTTTCCAAACATATCATCATTCGTCTGAGTATTGAACTCTTCAAGACATATGCAAACATGGCTGCTGATCACAAGTGAAAAACATGAGTTAGTGGCTATTAGTTTTTATGAAAAATTGTCAGAGAGGAATAAGGAATAATTTTCAAAAGCGTTTGGTGTACTTACCGGTAGTCACACTTACATGTATGTCAAGCTGGAATGCCATGTGGTAGTTATGTCATTTACGATTATCATTGAGGTGTGTGCAGTACCTCTCATTCCTTTGAGTTTTCATGTGGAAAAACTGGGAAATTGGGAAAAACACTTTTATACACAGTTTTAAAATACTCATGCATATTCCATAGCTGCTTTGACCAATCAGATGAATTTCTCTAGAGGTGTGAGTAAGTTGTTATACCTAGTCATTCACCCAAGAAACCTAAAATCCTGGTCAGGTATTTGAACATGGCCCCAGTAAAATAGTCAGGTAAATAGATGAAAATAAACATGAAGCATTATGATTATATATCCTTTGGTGGCATTATAAAATGCTTCATGTTCATTTGCATTTATTGGAGCATTCCTCTTGTGAAGGGTCTTTGTTGTTCCTTGATATCTGCCACTCAGAGAAAACCTTAAAACACCCACTTTGTTAAGTTCCTGGTAGACTTTAGAATGCAGTGTTCCACATCTTTTTTCTTTTGTTCTTCCATCTTTGGCAGCCTAAACCGTAGTTTTGGAGGCATGTCCTCGTTTCAAGAGCCCTCAAAACACTACACCGCACCTTTTTGGTGCTTTCTGGCCAACATGAATAAAATTTTTATACGTCACTGAATTAAATTTCTTTGATTCCCAGGTGAACTGGACTGGCATGCAGAGGCGGATCCAGGGGAGGGGTTGAGGGGGTTGCAACCCCCTCTTTGAACAGTATTTTCTTGTTATTTGTTTAACTCTTTATAAAAATAATATGATAAAATTGTTTTATACGTAGTTTTTTCACTTCCACCAAATGACTGATTGTCAAGTTAGGAAAAGACAATGTACTTTTCAAGTCTCAGGAATGCTGGAAATGGCGTTTTAAAGGGTTAAATCGGGAAAATTTTCTGGGGGACATGGCCCCGTATCCGACAACCCCCTCTTTCAGGAACTCCTGGATCCGCCCCTGGCATGTCATGTCTTCTTATGTAACACTAGGAAATTAGGTTTTCTTTATTGTTTAGGGTGTTTTTCAATTCCCAGGCAAACTGAGCTACAATAGATCGCCTTTCACGAAGGAATGGTCTTTATTCCATCATGATTGGTCAAAACGGCTATTGAATATGGAGGAGTATTTTAAGCTATTGAAAACATGTGAAGCATGTGTTTAGTCAGATATAAAAAAATCCTGAGGGAGAAATTCTTTTATATGATAAAACACTCCTGCTTGTGCATACATCATACATTGGTGCATACATCAAGGTTTATTTCATAGACGAAGCTGTAAACATTTTTCAGACATTTTGAACTGAGTTTTTTTTTCTGCCTTACGTTTGTGTCTAACTATCAGCAATTTAAGTGAAGACCCACATCCAATACAAAGTTTGCTACCAAGTATTTTCCTGGCTCTTGTTGTTTAATTTAGTTTGGATGACGCCTGCAGCATTCAGTTACTCTACTATAGTAATCCCCAATGTTAACAGATGACTTCACTGTTTTTTGGGTCTGGTTTCATACCAGAAATTACAGAACTGTGGATTTTATCGGATATAAAAGCAGCTACAAGACTTGATTTGTCATCTGCACACTCAAATCACAGACAGCTGACAAATATTATTGCTTATCACATGAGTTAATATTCAGGCCATTTTAAGCCATCATTTAGGGTGCGTTTGATTGACCCTATTCCGGGATAAGAATACGTGGAGTGATCATTAAAACAGAATGTGTGGCGCTTTTAAAGCAACAAGGATAAGAAATGTATGTTTAAAATAGCATTTAGCAAGTGTTTGATAACTTTAATGTGAATCTCCGTAAAAACGAAGGATTTCTAACTTCTATTCCATGTATTCCTATTTTGGAATATGGTCAATTAAACGCACCCTTAAAGTGTTCATGCGTGCATTCATTCATATTTGTATTCCTCCTGTTTGTTTTGGAAAGAGTTCTTGCAAGACTTGTTATGTAAAGATGTTTTTACTTCCTGGCCAAGTCATCTTTTTGGATGAGGTATTGGTTTTTTTTCCAATGTGAACCAAACAAACTAACATGGACCCATTAGACTTCTGGTGGCGTCAGTGTGGCCAATATGTAAAAAAGAAGCACCCACCAAAACAGGGAAGTCTCGCTGTTGATACTTGTCAGAAGACTTGATGCCTTCCACTCTCAGTTATTACGGTAACCATAGGTGTTCGAGAGGATTGATGACACTAATGAAGAAGTGAGAGAAAGAGTCGGACAAACCCAGAGTGGAGATTGATGTGACTGGAACATACATTTAGAATGGGAGATCAGAGTTTACCTAAAATTGCAGATGAGTGGGTGCTGTAAGAAGAAGTGAGAAGGAGAGAATGCCCAGTGAAGATTTGGGAGAGGACGGCAGAGAAAAAAAAAATCTAACAGACATGAACAGACCAAATCTGCTAACTCAATGTTGTACCCAATTCAAGTCTCCTGAGGTTAAGATTCTTGTGTAATATAATTATTTGCAATATAATGTACCATTCACATTTAAGTGATATGGAAATACCTGGAACAAAATGTTTTATTCCCAAAGGCTTTGAATTTTGGGTACAACATTGAATTGGTGACTGTTTATAGGCATCTGCCAAAATGAAGACAATGGACAGGGGCGTGTGGCAAGGATTTGTATGGAAGATTCTGGTTTGATTACAGCCCTTACCTCTGCAATCTAACATCATCAAAGGACAGGATTTCAGCAAAGTACGTCTCGCATAGCTCTTAGGACTTGGTGGGGGACATGGCATTACACATGTGACAACTATGGCAAACCCTTTTCAAATTATATTTAGAATTCATCAGGGTCTGAAGCATTCCTTACTCTAACTGAATTTAAATAAGTCAGGTTCCTTTTTCTGACATGTTTAATCACAAAGTTGTGTAAACGCCTAATAACTGAAAGTTAATTTTTTCAGGGTTTAATCTGTTGCAGTTCCCAAAAATGCTTTATTTAACTGTGGGCACCTCAAAGGTATTTTCTCCTCTTGGAAAGTTAGAGAATAGGTCAGTTCAGTGAATACGTGTCCAGTTGACAGTATCTTGATTGTGTACTGCTATATCACCATGCTTTGGAATTGGGCAAACAACCAAACTTCTTTATATCATCTAAACTCTAAACAAATTCATTGTAATTGCAGAAACGAAAGAAGAATTCCGACCATACATTTCAGTCTTCCGGGAAATTATATCTTTAAGCTTATAATAATAAATACATTTAAGTGTTCAATTTCTTCTCAGCACCATCACTTCAGCTTTGTTGGTTGGCAATGTCACTTGAGCTGAGTCTTTGCTAAAATTTAATTAAAGCACCAACGTAAGTTATGAATTTCCTTAAAACATTTTCTTCATCGATGTATATGCTTTTCAACAACAACAACAACACTTATATAGATTTCTATTTAAAGCTGATCACTTACCTTTATCAGGAAAATGTCTTCTTTCCTTGTGTTTATCGGGCACGGAGCTGTTGAAATCCAAACGACTAGCATGATGTTGATTGGAATCTCCCTTGAAAACAGAACTTACAAATGCATTTTGGTTATGTTTCCTGTTTGCTCGCAGCCAATCTTGCTTGGAATTTAGTTCCACAGTACACCAAGATTCTACGTTCATGGTAATGAATGAATTGGATGAGCTTGCCTTGCTAAGCGCCTTGCTATAGTTTTGTCCAGTGTTTACATTTTTCGCAAGTTGCCATAGTGATGGCGTCCTCACGGAACCGCTCCGGTTCCATAATATGGCATCTTACATGAAGGCTTTATTCCGCACGAGGATGGTTGAAATGGCGGTCGAGGCGGCCGGTGCTCTTTGAAAGATCGTGAAGAAAATTCAATATTTATGGCAATGAAACTCATGATTTTGTTTGAAAAAGAGCAACGAGAAAGCGTGTTGCTTAGAGAATAAAATGTATGCAATTTACAAACAGATGCACCCTCCAACTGGCGTGGAACACTGTGTTCATTGTCACTTCTTTTCATCGGTGGAAAGCAATCTGGTCGTTGCAGGGACATCGCAACTTCGTATTTACAAGTTTTACACTCAAGATGAGGTAAGAGTTACACAGTTCTACTGATATGACACACTTCTGAGGTGTAAAGTTGGAGCACCTTGGGGCTATCAAAGGTGAAACCACCCGACATTTCAACACACGTGTAAGGGAACATTTGGAAACGGACAGGGCCTCACACATTTTCAAGCATCTGGAGAGCTCATTAGCGTGTCGCTCTGCATGCTCCCGTGACAGTGTGGCCATCATTGATCAGGCATCTTCGCGGTTTGCTCTCAAAATCAAAGAGGCGTTGCACATATTTTTGGGACAAACCAACACTTAACGCACAGGTCAAACACGTTAACTTAAAACTTTATGTTTAATTTTGAATTACTACTGTCGTAGTCTTAATTACTGTCATTATTATTATTGTAATTTCTCTAGTATTTATATTTCACTGTAATTTATTGTTCATTTCACACTGAAGATGGCAGAGGCAACAGTGCCGAAACATGTCTGTAAAACTCAGGAGTGTCGTGTTTTCCTTAAAAAACGCAATAAGTGGTCATCCCGTGTACCTCAACAACAGCTAAAGCTAGTAAATAATTGGGTACAATACAAGGCAACCTCTGGGATTGTCCCAAGAACGTGAGAGAAACATCATATACATGGGAATTATTTTGACCTCAATATGATAACTAAACCAAACATCGAAAACGCAGTTGTAAGTCTTCAATAAATGAGAGCGATGTTCATGTAAAGCCGTGTTCACACTCAAGGTTAA
>NC_090869.1:42733843-42788843 GCF_036669935.1 Montipora foliosa
CAGCAGCCGCACGAATTTCGATTCTTTCTAAAAAAATAGCATTAAATTTGGAACGTGGAGTTTGGCATTTCTTGGTTATACATGTAGTTGGTGTTAGTCGCCTCAGGCAAGCGGGCACCAGTAGAGCACAGCCTTGCTAACCTGTCTGTTAATCTAAACCCATTTGCTGGTTTATAGAAAAAGAAAATCAAAATTGTGATTCCCTTTTCGAAGAGATTCTTTGTGTCATAATAATTGACCCCTATTTATTTTGTAAGAGCAGCAGCTAGTATAGCAGGACAATTTTATTGTCACCTGACCTTGCTCCCATTAGTCTCATTTGAACTAGTGATCAGAAGGTCATAGGTTCGACTCCAGCATTGGAGCACTCTCGATTTTTCTTAGTGTCCTTCATCATCAGCATCAGCATCAGCGAAAAATCATTTCTTCAACTTATTTATTTATTTATCATCCACTTCTTTGAAATATAACTTGGTTTTTGTTCTGTTGTTTTGTGAAATACATGTAGCACTCAGCCAATGACACGGTCTCAACTAACCTGAATTGGAGTAGTACATGTATCTCTTTTGGTCTGGTCCCTCTTAGTAATAAGTGGCACTTCTTAAAACAGATTCTATGAAATCACAATATTCAACAGTGTGGATTCCCATGGGGGGGGTACCGCCACATATGGGCTATATAGGTATGTGCCGCTGTGAAGGGTATGGTTCTCAAGCAGTTTACTCTAGCATAGGGTATATAAATCAGAGCGTTTGGGTCTAGAATAGGGTATCATTTTTCACGAAACTGACCAGTTGGTTGAAGATTTTGTCAAGACTAAGGAAACCAGGAATTGCTACTCAAAAATATAAAAAAAATGAAATCGGCAAGTTTAAATTTTCATGACTCAGCCTCAACAGCGTTGATAGATGACCATCATAAAACGCTACTGGATATTATTAACTGTCAAAAATTGGGATTCAGACAGAAATCGGTGGTATTAATACTGGTTAAAATTAAACAATTTATTGTCTTGATAATGTGTACATAAGTGCTTGGCATTGCTGGACAAGTATAAATAAATCCTTTTTAAGAAAGAAGTGATTGTGGTATAAGGTTTTGTTATGGCTTTGCTTTAGACTGTGCTAGTGACCTCAGTTTCTGGAAAACAGCTACTCTAGGATAGGAGTGATTTGGTGAGTTTTACTTTAGTATAGGATAGCAAAATCCAGCTGAAACGAGCTCTGGTATAGGCTAAGGGTTCCAGGGTCCCAGCGGCACATCCCCACCCAGAAATTTCTTAAGTACCCCCCCTTCCCCCCCGGGTGTGGAATGCCTCCTGTCAAAGGCATAAAAAATCTGTGAAGTGAATTGTTTCATGCTGTATAATTTTATGATACACTGTATGTGACCTTTCACGCAAAAAGGGGGCTTATGGATTTCATAGTGAACCATGAATTTAATATTTCACTCAGTGAAACTGAAATTTCACGGGGTGTTCACTATTGCTCCAATTCTTTTCACTATGCTCATTGAAAAAGTTTGCGGCGTGAAATTGAAGACCATGTGAAAATAAATAAATGAAGTCATGTCGTGAACTCATTCATGTTCACGCCGTGAATGTTGCTATGCCATCGAGAATAACAGGAAAATTTCGTGGTCTGGTTATTTAAAATTGCGATAAACAAGGATAAACAATGTTTTGCTTTGGAAATCGAATGATGGTATCTGTATCTCCTCTTGTGTGAAAAGGTTTAAGTTTTTATGGGCCGCCGTTTCGTTATTTTCGGCGAAATCGAAGTTGGTACGACGATCTACATGTATAATTTGGATGAAAATGACGACTGACACGAATTTAGGCTTACAGTTTCTCCAATAGCATAAACAATCAAATACACTGAAAAAAAAATCAGTTTAGGAGGAGAGGGAAGCATCCAAAAGCGCACTCGACACCATACGAGGGATGCTCCCCAATTCTGCATAATCAACGGTTTGGTCAAAAATACGCAATGAAATTGGCATCCCCCGATGTGCATCTTCCCCCTTGTGCGGCCAAGAATGCTTTCACGTAGGATAAAAAGGTGATTTATCCACAGAGATTTTGCAATCTGAACAGTCCTTGCATGAGAATAAGTACTCACATACATGTAGATGTTATGAGCTTTCAGATGATGGCTACAGGCTTTTTATGGCAAAACTCGATGACATATGTTTTTGTTAGCTTCCGGCTGCCATATTTGTGGGTATCCATACAAAGCCTTATAAATTTGATTTCAAGTAAAACATTTCTTCGAATATCTTCTGCACGAAACGTCGCACAGACCTGAACCTTTGAGAGACTCTTTCAATATTCATCTTCTTTCATCTCGTTGATTGTTGACTTTATTTGGTGAATGGTGTTGATGATGGTGTGACAGTGAAAACTGGCAAGAGGTGACGAGAAGTGTCTCCAAGACTGTCTTCAAGATTAACAGAGAGCGTTTCGATACCAAATAATATAGTTTTGATGAATAACTTGAGTTCAGAATATCGCACAGCCCTGAAATTTGGAGTGGTTCTTAAGTTACATTACTCTGATACCACGTGTCAATTTCTTGACTCAATTTATTGAATGGTAAGCGATTTTAATTTTTGCTTCAATAAATACAAACCTTGACGAAAATGTTCAGAAAATCTTGTGCTGTGTTGTTCGATTTTCTCATAAAATTTACGCGCTGCTCGCAGTCTCGGATTCTAGGAAAGAGTACTTGTAATAGGTTTGGATTTTAAGTGTATTTTGAGCAGTTACTCGCCCCATTTGGCGCACCTACAGATACTATTAAAAATTAAGCGAGTTGCTGTGATTTTCCAAGTTGCCCCAAAGGTTAATGCTCATAATTTATTTTCTGCTTGGTGATCTCGAAAAGAGGTTTGGATCACTGCTCGTCCTTGCCGGAAAATGCTCAGCACTCACATGCTCACAAAATCCATTCGCCGGCGTGCATGTTTCTTCACTTGAGTTAAGTCAACTTTATAGTAGACAAAAGTTAATGATCATCAAAAGGTTCACTTCAATGGTTCTTTCACACTCGAAATCCAAACCCAACATATTGATAATGAAATTAATTAATTTTGAGGAGGACTTTTTTTTTTCCATGTCGTGAATTTTTCCCGGCATGAATTATTTCGCTGCCGGGTGTGAACTAGTTCACGGTGGGTGGTATGATAAATTTTCATGCCGAGTTCACGCTGTTTTAAAGGAATTTCACGGAAGTTCAGCTTGCTTTATATAATTTCACGGTTGTCTGCCATGAAATCGGCATCATCATAAAATTTTCATAAGCGCCCTTTTCGCGTGAAGGGTCACATATACAATGTATACATGTACAGTATAACATATTGTTTGACCAAAGCTGAGATGTACACTCTTACATTGTATCTTTGACATTCATTTTAGAAAATTCTGCCAAGAGAAGGAAGCTAGAACTACTCAGCCAGTACTCTTTGTTTGGTAACATAGAGTGTCTTCAAGCTGTGAAACTTGCAGGAAATGCAAGGGACTCACTGTTAATGAGCTTTAAGGATGCTAAGGTACCCCATCATTGTAGATTCTCAGACAACTGGTAACAAGCTCTTTAAGTCTTAGAAAAGAATTGGTCCACAGTCATTAAAATACAGGGCTTTACAGGTCTAGTTTAGCAAGTAAAAATCCCTACCACAATGTATGCTGTAGCTACATGTAAACAACCTAACTTAATTAATTTTATCTGGTAGATTAGTGAAGCTTCCATGAGTTTTCAAAGAACCGCCATTTTACCGTACTTCCCCCTTCCAGGATAGATTTCCATCTTGTTTCATATCATGTAGACTGCTGAAATTCTGTCTGTAGCACTGGCCCCATTTCACTCAGGCTGTAATGGATTTGGACATTCATCCTAGTACATGTTACATGCTGTGGTTTACAGCAATTGATTTTATTATTACAATTAGTGAATTATTTGTATTATTAACAGTGGATTGTTTAGACCTGACAAAACTATTTTAAATTTTAATAGTTTGTCACTTTTTTGAGAGTTGGTACTTTCTTATTAGCTTGCTATAGTTGATTATGATGCTGGCACCCATGACTTGAAAACAAGAAGTTTGCATTTCTTTGAAGACGACAAGATTAAGGTTGGTATCACTGTGAAGCAATCTTAGTTGGGTTCATTAATTCGTTGTCCTTTACCTATATTATTCCCCCAAATGTTAATCAAGGTGTCAGATTGTACTTTTTAATTCAAACAGAGCAAATTTCAACTGGCATTGAATTGTACCACAAGAGGTTTATTATAATAATTTATTATATACATGTATGTTATTTGCCAGCCGGGAGGTCCGTGTAGCGAAAAACTGTGACTGAGGTCTTGAAAAAGCTAACCTTGGTCTCCGGCCTCGGGCAGCATTTTCAAGACCCCAGTCACAGTTTTGCACTATGTGGACCAACCCTTAGCTGGTAAATAACTTACTTATTTTTTCCTCTCTCTCTTTTCCTCTCTGAAATCACTTTTCTAATTGTTGACTTGCTCCGTGCTTGATAGCAAATGCAGTAAGCAACTTACAAACTGAACATTTCAAAGAGAAATATTCTTATTTAAATTCTACTCCCATGCCTCTTGTCTAATAGAAATCTGTTTTGAAACACTAACTTCTGTATGTAAATGGACTGGTGTCAAAAAATGGAAATTTAAGGTCATTATGCAAGCTCACGCAACCAGGGCTAGGATTCCAGCTGGGTTGGCGGGCAAGATAGAAATATTCTGTCCGCTCCTAGAGCCAGTCAGTTTGCGGGATTCGCCGAATTCCGCCCACTTGCACATTGTGAAAAACATGAAATACATTTTTATTACTGTACAATACGTCAGATTTTATTTAGGTCAGGTCTTTCAGATACAGTGTACATGTCAGTCAAAACTTGACTTTCTTAAATTGCTATAATGGCTGTCTTTTTTTTGTGTGTGCAACCACAGGCAGACAACCCTAGCTAAGGATGTGAGAGCATGTGATGTCACATTATTTGAGACAGTTGTTCCATAAAAACTTCAACTTGAGACGTTTCTTTATGAAAAATTAATCCATTTTGTGGACAACCATATTTATTTATTTATTTATTTACTTATTTACTTATTTACTTATATACATTATTTATACAGAAATTCCAGTTCAGCATAGCTGGTTTAAATGGAGATCTGTATTTACCCTCCCAACCATGATCCACAGACCACAACACCGGGAACTACATGCCCTACTCTTTGCGACAAGTGTGCGGGTTCTTTTACATCCCACAGATAAAGTTCCCTCACCGACTATTTTCTGCATTGTCCCGAGTGATTTGATGGGTTTTTTTCCCCTTCAGATCCAACGCATCATCACATACTTATAGGTTATTTCACGGTTGCTGCGCTCATTCGTTTGTTTTACACAACAAGTGAATAAAAATCGTACAAGCGAACTAACTGTGAAATAACTTATTTATTATAATAATACATACCGAGATTCATAAGTGAACAGAACTCAAAGATAAACATATCTTTATTTTCTTTCAAAGGAAAACAACGCACTGTCAAGCTGCCTCACAGTGTGAGAGTTGCACTGAAATGGCTTCCTTGTAAAATACTTTACATCTGAATTATCAAGCAAAACTGCCGTTAAAGGCATAGTTTTTTTTTCTTCAAATGGCGCTCAAAGCTAGCAAAGAATTCCCTTAAGGAATTAGGCTTGTATTCTTCGTTGTTCGTTATAAGGAACTCGCTGAGAAACTTGTTCAGCTCTTGAGGAGTCAATTCATCCATTTGTCTCGTCTCACCTTTCAAAACAAGAAATTCGTGGAACAGAGCAACATTGTGTTTGGTCTTTTTATTATTATTATTATTATTTTTATTTAAACATATTTATTTAAAGAAGTTTGCCTCAAGAGCATACACTTTGCTCATCTAGGGGGCTCACTTCTAAATAAATTTTACATTAATAAAGAATGCATAAGGGCCCGACAATTACGAAAATGAAAATGCTGAAAAGAGGTCAAAAGTGTTAATCACCTTTCTTGAAACGCTTACTTTCAATAATAAATCTTTGCAATTGAAAAAACAATTCCTTGTTCTTATCTAATGTCAAAAGAGATGAACCATTTAAAAAACTATTCAATAACGTTGAATCGGAAATATTTGACCACTTTTCAGCAAAAAGAGTCGCAGCACAGGTGAGCAGGTGAGATCTTAAGGCAGCATAAAACGGGCATTTGATCAAAATAGTGTTTAACAGTCTCATGATCGGCTCCACAAAGACAGGCTGGAGAAACTTTTTTACCTATTCTAAACAAATAATAGTTAAGTGCACATGCATCAAGCCACAGGCGAGTGTGTAATACTGAGGAATATCTATCTATTGAAAAGTCAAACAGGATATTATAAGGCACTATATTGAAATAAATTTTCAATTCTTTTTAAAAGACCCTATTGACTCAATATTTCGTATCTCTGTACTGAGTTGGTTCCATAAAGCAATAGCGGATGGGAAAAAAGAATTTCTGAAACGTTCAATACGAGTAGCAAAAACTGAAAAATTACGGTAATTTCTAATTGTTGACTTGCTCCGCGCTTGATAGCAAATGCAGTAAGCAACTTACAAACTGAACATTTCAAAGAGAAATCTTCTTATTTAAATTCTACTCCCATGTCTCTTGTCTAATAGAAATCTGTTTTGAAACTCTAATTTCTGTATGTAAATGGATTGGCTAGCGAAGAATTCCCTTAAGGAATTAGGCTCGTATTCCTCGTTGTCTTCTTTTTTTGTGAACCATTATAAGGAACTCGCTGAGAAACTTGTTCAGCTCTTGAGGAGTCAATTCATCCATTTGTCTCGTCTCGCCTTTCAAAACAAGAAATTCGTGGAACAGAGCAACATCGTGTTTGCTCTTTTTCTTGGTGTTTTCCTTTTCCTGTCCGTCTATGAACTCTTCTACTGATGAATCTAGACTCTGAAAACGGTTAGTCTGATTTGAAGCCATTTTTCTAAAGTGAAAATGCGCCTAAGCTCATAGAAATGTGCTATTTGTCAGTCAAGAGGAGTGGCGAGCAAGCGACATGGTTTTGTTCACTAGTGAGAATTATGATATAGCCAATTAGAGCGTTGATACGTCGTTTTTCACTAGTGAAAAAAATGATATGACCAATCAGCTGGCTTCTCTAGCGTGAAGAGACTATTTTTATCTCAATGCTTTTTGGCGCGTAAAATCTCGGAGTGGCGAGCAAGCGACATGGTTTTGTTCACTAGTGAGAATTATGATATAGCCAATTAGAGCGTTGATACGTCGTTTTTCACTAGTGAAAAAAATGATATGACCAATCAGCTGGCTTCTCTAGCGTGAAGAGACTATTTTTATCTCAATGCTTTTTGGCGCGTAAAATCTCGGTATGTATGTAATAAGTTATAAATAGACAAGGTGTGCAGCTTCCAAGACCGCTCATGGCTGAGTGCCCCCAAAATTTAGCCGAATTTCTCCCACTAAGTTTGCTCGCCTCCCAGCCTCCCAGGTTTTTGCCATCGCTATATGATCGGGACACATTAATCATTGGAATTTGATCAAAATCAAATTCACCAATAGACCATATTTATAAATGGCGGCTAAGTAATAATTCTTTTGTCTTAATGCTAATCATCCTCACCAGCCTCATTAGCACAAACTAAATTCGAAAGAATTTTTGCTCAAAAGTGAGGCTAACGAGGATGATTAGCACAAGACAAAAGAATAATTTCTTGGCTTCAATTTACGAATACAGTCTATCAAAAAGCGCAGATTTCCCCCAAGAGAGACAAAAATTATCAATCTTAGCTTTTTGACTGGTGGCACTCGACAGGGAGCTTCAGTCATGTTGTATTGTATGTGACAATGCGTCACACCAGAAGGGGAAAGATGAAGTGTCCCAAAATCCCTTCAAATCACTCGGGACAATGCAGAAAATAGTACATGTAGGTGAATGAACGTTACATTACATGTATCTGCCTGTTCATAAAATGGATTATCATAAAGAAACTTCACAATTTGAAGTTTTTATGGAACATTTTACTCGAACAGTTGAATCAGCCATTACAACTGTCTCAAATAAAGTGATGTCACACGCTCTCGCATCCTTAGGGTTACTCTGCGTGTGGTGCAACAATACCAGTTTACGATGGCTCACAAGGTGGCCATTGCATTTTGATATTAATTTTTAAAACACTGGAACAACTTTTTTTGTGTGAGCATGTTTGATTTACCTATAAAAGAAATTACAGTCTACGCGACTGTATAAAGTTGGTGAGAAGTGAATAAAGACAATAAAAATGTTGTATAACAGTATTTGGTTCTTTCACAGGGAAATAATCAGGAGTATTTCCGACCTCCTATGGTGCGTGTGGATCCTGAACGTCGTTGTTCTGTTATGTTGATTTATGGTACTCACCTTGTCGTTCTACCATTCAGACAAGAAGGCATGCTGGAAGAGCAAGATGTTTCCTTTACTGGAAGGTACATAACTGTAGATGTTATGTTGTGGTTCAAATTCTTTCCTGGTTCAGATTTTTTTAAACCAGTTCAATTTTGATTTTCCTTTGTTTCAGGTTATGATAATGAATATTAGACAAAGAAAAATCAAAATTGAACTGGTTTGAAAAATTTTAAACCAAGAAAAAATTTGAAGTACAACATAGACACCTTCATGTTAATGATAGAGTAAGTTACTGAAGCTGAAAATAAGTAATTGCAGAATGCCTGTCAACTTTTTATGGGCCTTCTGAAAGGGTGCAATTAAAAAACAGAAATTGTGCAAAATTGTAAGGGCAGATTATGCAATAAGGAAGGACTATTGTGTGAAAAACCATGCAAATTGTGCATTTTTTTTCTGAGCTTCATGTATTTTAAGCTTGTTTTACTACACTGTAGGTTTCAGAGTAAGAAAACCACTTTTGTGTTTCTCTAAAGCCAATTAATTTTTGAACATTATGGAACAATAAATAAGCATCTATACTTACAGTGAAGCTGGATGTTCGTTTGTGAGCCTTTTTTCAATATTGTCACACACTGTTGCGTTTTTGATTGGCACTTTGCTCTGAGCAAGTGGAAGGTTCAAATTTCAAATTTGAAGTCTAATGGTGTGCTTTGAACTGTAATTACATTGTGAACCTTCTCTGTAGTCAGTTTGGAATAATTTGATAACTTTAATATTTTGGAAGGCCTTTCGGCTTCAAATGGATTTTCAAATGATTAATTTCTTCAAAAAAAGTTTACACAGGGAATTCAGTATTGACAAACAGAGTTTTTTGCGGAAAACCAGCTACAGTGCTCAAGGGCCTACTGACGTATTTTTTGGGGTGCGTTGCTGAGGATGTAATAGTTAACTCATTTGAGAGAATTTGGCATTGTTTTGGTCAGTTTCCAACTTTTGTAAACCAATGACCCTAAATATGACATCATTATGCCACGCCCGTGGTCACGTGACCAATGAAAGAAAACTTTAAATTTGTCTACATCTTACACAATTTGGGTATTTAATCAGTGGTTTCATAATTTGTATTCGTTTTTGCATCCAGCCAAGCATGGTTTTCCTTTTATTTTGAAAAATTTTCTTTTTAGAGAGATAAACGATACTGAAATGCCCATAAAATTTTCAAAAAAGATTTGAAAAAATCAATGCTTACCTATATTCTGTATTTGAAGGTGAAAAATGCCATATGAAAAAAAAATAATTCAACATAAAGACTTCCGGAAATTTAGGTTTTTCTCAAACCAGAAGTCATTTCATTTACGCATGCGCAGTTGATCTGAGAACGAGCGCGATGCAAACAACAGTTTGTGTGGTGATTTTTGCTTGTAAATGGGTTTTCTGGTCAGCTTAGTTTAATTATGATGACCTTAGTCACCGGAAGTAACATTTCACTTCCCTAGCAACGTTCGAAAAATCCGTCCGTGGGCCCTTAAGGCAAAGAAATTGTGGTGTTATTATTGATATTTCACCCCCCCCCCCCCCCCAACAGTCCTGAATTAAATTCTTGTGAGTTCTGTTTTAGGTCAATAAAGGCGTATTTGAGACAATACGAACAGTTTTCATTTGACTTCACAGAACTTGCAGTAATTCTAGTTTTGCAAACAATCACGCCAGTGATACATTGTAGATTTTTAAACTTAAAGGTTACTTTTTTCACAGCTTTGCGAATCCTACCCAATGTAGAGTTATTATGCTGTAAATAGAGTTCAAGGTTGTTTTGAATGGGTACAAATACCTGACTCTGGGAAGGTAAACACTGGGCAGCAAGTTGAAATTTGGGTGTCATTCCGCCTCATTCGGGTATTTCAGTACCATTTTTGTTCATTTCATTTCATCCCAGTGCTATTCTGCCTCATTCTGGCATATTCCGGTGTTATTCTGTTATATTCCGTTCCGTTCCTGTGTTTAGGAATGCCCCATCTTGGTGGGCATATAAGCTTTTAGTTATAACTATTTTATTTTATTTTTTGTCTTGCAGTGGAGACCGGTCACCTCTGTTGCCGAGCTACACAATTAACTTAAAAGACATTCTTGATAAATTGTGTAACATAATTGATGTCCAATTTCTTCATGGTTACTATGAACCGACCTTACTGCTTCTTTATGAACCCTTGCAAACATGGCCAGGGTGAGTTGTGCTGACAGCACTTAAACTGTAAGAATGTTTTGTCCCAAATTGAGATTTGCAATGATGTACTTGTGTTATAGAGAGTGGCTTGTTTAGTTGGCAGTTTTGTTGGTTATGTCACACATCCTTCAACTGTCCGACTGCATAACTGTCTCGAATTCTCCCAACTCACCCTCATGTTTAGATGAGGCTATGGCAACATGGAAAATGTCCTCTATTGCTTAAATAACTACCTGCTCATGGCAACATGTACACTGCCCACATCTTTATGCCCAACCTTTTCAGATTATTACTCTAGCATGTATCCTACTTTCTTGTTTAAAATTTAAAATTATAGTTATCATGTGGCCAACAAAATATCTAATTAACCTTTTTATTTCCTAGTCGTTTGGCCATGCGGCACGACACCTGTGCCTTGATTGCTGTTTCTTTGAACTTATCTCAGCGAACTCATCCAGTTGTTTGGTCTTTAAATAATCTGCCATTTGACTGCAGTCAAGTTCTTGCTGTTCCTAAGCCAATTGGTGAGTTTGGACCATTCACAAACATTTTAATTCTGATGATACAATACAATGTGTAGCTTGATGTATTACCAACAAAATCACCCATAGAAAAAACTGTAAACACTGATACAATCAAATGTATGGTACTCTATTGAAGTTATAAGAGACATTTGACCCAATTTGGTAACATTTTTAACCTATTTGGAAAAGGAAGGGATACATTGTAATTCCTGAATGGCAATGAAAATTTGGCAATAAGAAATGAAAGTAATTTGCTTGCTAAAAATAAAATAATTGGTGAAATGATATTTATGAGATGGATCATATATTGAACTGCAGACATGAAATCAAGTGAAGCTATGATCCTCACAGTTATGAACGTCGACGTTGGAGCAAAGTAAAGTAAAGTAACCATATTTAACGTCGATAACTCGTAACAGTAATTCAACTGACAAACCTGAGGTCGACGGTGCGCTCAGTTTACTCCCCCCTCTCCATCAGTGCTCCGTTTTACGGGTATTTAACGCTACTTAGCTACACGGAAAGGAAAGAAGTCGAAACAAGAATGCGAGATCTGGGAATCAAACTCAGGACCTTTTGCACCAAGGTCGCGCACTAACCAACTGTGCCATCCTTGCTCCTAAGCGTCACACAGGTTTCAGGCTTCTTTACCCAATTGCTAAAATTGCATTCATAACTGCAAGGGTCATAGCTTCACTTGAAAAATAAAATAGTAGTTAACTTCAACATGCTTTTAAATATTTTGTTTACCTTTTCTGTGCAGGTGGAGTTTTGATTTGTGCTACGAACTGTTTGTTGTACCTGAATCAAAGTGTCCCTCCCTATGGAGTATCATTAAACAGCATTGGTGATAACAGTACAGACTTCCCTCTCCGTAAGAGTGAACATAAAATCGTTACTTTTTTGTGCTATTCAATACAAATTACAAAATTATCATCCCAGACTCAACACTAATAGTAGCCAACTGCTAGCTACAGACAAGAAGAAATTTAGTTTTGGCTTCAGTAGTTTCTGTTTGCCTCCAAATTAAAGTAAACTAGGTAAGGTAGGAGAAAAACCTGTACCTGCCAGCTTGCAAGCAAAAATGTACACTGTAAAGCATGGAAACTTCTTGGCCCACTTATTCGAGGGCTTCCTTGACTTGCCTGGGTTTGTTGATTATTTATAAAACTAGCAGTAATCAAGAATTAATGAGGTGCATTCGATTCCTGTTTTGTCATCAATGAGGCATGTGAAAGTAGTAGGATAGTAGTTGGGGGTATGAGCTCATTTTTAATGTGTTCAAATTTGACCTTGCGATCTTGCATTGAAATTTGTGTTGAATTTGACCTTGGGATTCAAAATTAGTGTTTTGTTAAAAATTCAAATAAAAATTTCACTAAAAAATTAATCTATATGTTTAAAAAAAATGAAGTGTGTTTAAATGATATTGAAGATAGTTTTGTTGATAAACTTTATGAGTAAACTTTAGCAGTAAACTTTATTAGTAAACTTTATAAGTAAACTTTATCATTCAGATTTACAGTACCGTGCAAAAGTAAGTTGACAGTCTCTTTTGAGTCTCGATTCTTGACTTGATCCTTGATCCTCGATTCTCGCAAGGATCGAGGATTGACAATCGAGAATCGAGTCGAGAATTGAGTCGAGAATCGAGTCAAAGGAATCGAGAATTTAATGAGCTGGTCGCTTGACTTATTCCTCGATAGATTAATAGCACATACAACTGGGAATATGAAGGAAAGAAAAGCCTGCCAAAATTTTCTTGGAGAATTTTGTTCGGGAATAATGCAAAAAACCGAGCGAGTATAGTCCTCTTTCGAATCCGGTTGATGAAATGGAGAAAAAATCACAACAAACGACACTATTCTGTGCGATTTGGGAGGAGACACATGTACATGTAATTATTCTTCGGCCGTATGATCGAAGCATACTCAACAATCACACGGATTGTAAACAGTCTTCGACACCATCCGACCGGAGCGGTATTTGAAGTTTACGTTGTAGGCTTCTAATCGAGAGCACGATCTACCCAACAACTTAGCTATATTGAGTGCCTTTGTTGTGAAATTTTATTTTTATCTATAGAGTAGAATAATTGCAAATTTTGCATTTGTCAAAGTACACGTGTAAGTTAATTTCAGATTAACGTGTATTTTGAAACCGTCACAGTATAAACCCTTTGAGTTATTTTGAAAATAAAAGTGTCATAGTTTGATATTGATTTGCCACTAATATGTCATGTCTTACTTTCCGAGGAGCAAGCGATTGAGAGCATACTTAAACGGTTTGCGTTTTTCTCAAGTCATCAAACTCCCTTTTTACCATCCCAATACGACCATGTATATCTTCTAAAGTAATATATGTTAATTTTCCTAAAGAAATCAACACCGAGAAGTGATACCACTCGTAGTATTTCGATGCTTCAGCCTTTTTGTGATTGGGCATATGGAGTAATTGTAATTGTAATTGTCTTAGTCTATATTTTATTTCATATATTCTAAATAGTTTTACATAGCAGGTCCACATCAGCTGATAGCTGCCGATGCAACTATTACTTTGTAATTTTTGTAATTTTAACCTGCTTTATCAAATAAAGAATTGATTGATTGATTGATTGATAATTCCTGTGACTATGGTTTTTGTTTTTCAAAGAATGAAACCTGATAACAGTGAACAAGTCTAGCACTGAGATTCGACCGTCACTATAATTTTCCTTCAGATCATTGCATTTAAAAATACATGAATCGTTGCATTACTTGGTGGGCGTGCCGTATGCAAATATTTCTCAATGTTTACTTTGGAAATTTACATTCGATTCACAATGAATCCATCGCACGGTAAAGCTCACTGTTTTGCTTTTATATATTTTAAATCCACGATATAAGATTGGAGTTTGAAGAGAGAACTCACAGGAACGATAGCCGCTACCTCGTTTTCTTAATAAACAGTTCCTGTTGTTATTTAATCGAGGAGTAATGCTTTCGCAAAAGTTGAATCGAGTGTGAATAATTGACAAGGTTTCGCGTCGGTGATTTTGCGCAAATTGAGTGTCGAGGATGGAGTTTGGTTTCGAGTGAATCGAGTCTCGATCCTCGACTCGATTCTCAATCCTTGATTCTCGCGAGGATCAAGTCAAGACTGTCAACTTACTTTTGCATGGTACTGTATATATCATTTGTTTAATGTTTTTTACATTGAATAAATGATATACAAACTCTGCTTAATAACAATCAAACAAAAAGTAATCATAATCATAATTATCTAATTAAAAAATATAATCTTGATCTAAAACTTCGCTATACCAATTAATATCATCAAAATCTGTATGAAATAAATATTGAAAGCAGCTTGGAATATAAATAGTCGTAATAATTATACATTATATAAACCTTTAAAAAAATGTTTTTCTGTTTATATTATATTATGATTTGTTAAAAATTAGATAACAAAGAATTAGTTTTAAAACAATATGTCGTGTGTCCTTTTTGTGGTGTAAAAATACAAGAAATAAACAATGAAAATAATCAAAAAACACATTGTTGTGGACAAGAAATATCTGAAATAGATTATCAAATGATTTGTATTATTTTTGGTAAAATATATTACGAATTTTATAAAAATAAGTACATAGATTTTTATGAAAATATGTATAAAATAACGAAAAAAAAGTATTTATATCAGGAAATACCATATTCAGACTGTATTATCAGATATAGAACTCAAAAATAAATTACCAATATCAAGAGATATAATAAACCGTGTTTGTAAGACATTTGATCAAATAAACAAGGTTTTACCACAAGTTAACAAAGAGAGAAGAAGGATAATATCAATCAAATATATTATTAACAAATTGTTTAATCACTGGAATTTGAAATTTGATATCCCAATTACTAAATCCAAAAAGTGATTATGAGAAATATTGGAATCAGCTTTGTTTGTTGATTAAACTATGAATTATTTTATTATATTACTTCTCATATTTATCTGCTATTGGACATAAATTGATTATTGTTTCATCAATAATACTGAATTTATTTAATAATTCTTTTCCATTAAAATTAATTCCTCGAAGACGATTACGCAAATCAATCATTAATTCTAAATATGATTGATAAGCAAAACAACACATTTCAATTTTTCTTTTGTATTTTTTTTATTTCTGAAAAAGTTTGTAATAAAACCCCAGATCCTGATATTGATCCTAAAATAATTGGATGTAATGTAATACTACCAGCTATAGTTCCTGATACAATCAAAGATACAGAAACAAGATTAACAAATCATATGCATTTGTTTAAAATGTTGAAATGATTTCTTATAACACCAAAATTTGTTGTGATAATATTTATAAAAATCCTTTATTTCTTTAATTTTTTCATCTGATAGATTTTTGCTTATGTGATTTAAATTGAATATTTTTTCACTCATATTATGTATATACATTATACAATTATTCTCTGTTTCCACTATTTCTTATCTGATTTTGTAACAATGTTATTTGTTGTTGGAGATTAGTAATAGCTGCATCAAGCTGGCTTTTACTGATTGCATGATTATTAGCATTGCCATCTTTGATTACTAAATGACGATCTTCTGTGTCAAGATGACCATTATCGTTGATAAGTAGTTCTGTTTTATTATTGATAAATGGATTGGTGTCATCATTGAAATACTCAACTGTAAATTCTAATTTATTGCCCTCTTTATCCAAAGCAAAATTACCATTTTCATCTAAAATGTAAGGCATTATTTATTATTATATTATATTATTTACATGCCAACTACTTGATAAACGAGTTTAAATTTAATATCAACAGTGTTACTGAGATTAATTGATAAAATGTTTACAACTCTATTAATAACCAACTTTGTAGGTAGAGCAGTAAACCGAAATCTTATTTGATAGGATCTAAAATTACCGCTGCCTAAATCTTTATAATTTAGTTGGATTGTATTGTTTTTATTGATATATTTTCCTTCATTAAACAAAGTAATTGTCTTGATATTTATAGAATCAAAATTGATTTTTACACCACTGGAAATAAATACATTACTGATAATGATAATGATAATGATAATGTTTTATTCAGCTCATATTGTTGTTTACATTCATAAACATTACGAATAAATGTGCTTTTTTTATAGTACCAAAAAGGTACAAGTTTTTAATAACGAAGATAATGATGATTTTGATAAAGCATCTTTAAAACCAGCTGCATCTCCAAGATTAATTATTGGTCGATTATTCATATCAATAGGCATATGCTTTTTAAAATACGTGAGAGAACTGATTTCATAATATTTTTTGAAATCATAAATTGAAATATCAATATTGTTTAATGCTTCATCTTTTATGCCATAAATCAATACATAAATCGGAAAAAAAGGAGGACTGTCCTTATCATAATTAGCGTGAAAATTTATAAATAATCTTCTTTGAATGCTTTTACTTGAACCATTTGGAGAAAGAAGTAATATCGGACGATAATATTTGTAATCAGAATTTACTTTTTTTGTAGCACGATAATCTATATTCATATTTATTGCTTCAAAACTAAGTTTTACACTATTAAACTCCATCTCGGTAAAAGGAAATCGTTCAAAATATATTTCGAAAGCAATAGTGTAACTGTTGCTAAAATTATCTCAAATTAGTTTAAACAAGTTAAAATCAAATCTTCCTTTGAACAAGTTTGAACCATCTTGTGTTTTTTTGAACTTTCATAATAAAAGCAATTTTTTTACTTTATGAGGCATTTCATTAAAATTAATTAAATTAGCGTCTTTAATGCCATAATCAACTGTCATTTCACCATCATCCATAACATATTTTAGTACGTTTGTTCTATTTTCATGACTCCTAATATGTGATTCACCAATTTTCTGATCAGTATATTTTTTATTACTAGCATCATTATCATCTGATGGTAAAGCGATATCTGTAATTTTTTTATTGTTAACAGAGAAATTTGAATTTAAATTTGTACCATCTGTTTTCAAAAATTATCTTTCTGTAATTGCAGAAATTACTGAAGCGCTTTTATTTAATTGGTCCAAATTAATAGCATCTTTATTTTGTGTTGCTTTTTTCAAATTAGTTATTTTGTTGTTATTCAAATCAAGATTGCTTGATAATGTTTTATATATTTTACTGTTTAGACCATTATCAACATACCTTTTATTTACGTTGGTTGGATATTTTGGATTAGGGACGTTGAAGAGTGGATTTAAACCCAAGCTTAACTCTCCTGTCATGGCAAAAGAACCGTCTTTTGGAAGATAATCACTAAGCTCAGTTTTATCAGCTTTTTGAGCCAAACTGGTTTCAAGTTGGTGTTTATTGATAGAGTCACTATTTTCAGTTCCTTCTGCTAAATTAGTGATTTTGTGATTATTAAGATTAAAATTTCCGGTCAAGGCCTTACTACCATTTATTTTCAGATGTAATTGTTCCGAAACGAAAGAAACACTTGAAAAACGTTTGTTTAGTTGCTGAGAATTTACAGCATCTGAATCATCAGATGCATTTTTTACATTAATTATTTTATTATTGTTGAGGTTTAAATCATTAGTCATTAACACGCTTCCGTCTTTTTTTAAATAAGGTGATAAATCAACTGACCCCCCTGCTTGAGATACTTTTTGGTCTACATAAGATTTGTTAGCAGCATGATTGTTAGATATAGGATTTTTAAAACCTTTTACAATTTAGTGTTGCCTACATTTGCAGTCGTCTTGTCTTTTCTGATGTATTTGGTATTACCAACTAATCCTGTTATTAACTGATCATCGTTTGTATGGCTGCCAACATAATAAAATCTTTTACCATTACAATCAATATCATTTAAAAAACCAGGTTTAACAAAATTTTCAGTATAAAATTTGTAGCTCATTGCATCATTTTTACCCAACCTTGGATTTTGTAAATTACTGATTTTTTTATTTCCCATATCAATTGGATTTTTTACATCGATTTTTATGTTATCATCATCAAAATCCATGTACCATTGTTGAAAATATTCATATGGAACAGCATCACTTTTTCCTTTGCGAGGATTTCCTACATCTTGAACACGATTAAAATCCATTAAAAAATGAAGCGCCCTCTTTTTTTAAAGAATCATTTACATTACCATATGATTTAATATGATCGTATATTTGGTCTTTTGATAAAACATCAAAATCATCTGTTCCTTCTTTTAAATTAATTATTTTTTCATTTTCCATATCATAATTTCCATCCGGAGTCAATTTATAACCTATACCTGCAGGGCCTCTTAAACCAGGTAATCCCCGAGTATAAGTATTAGTCTTACCATGTTCGTTAAATATTCCCATTTTATATGTTTATTAGATTATTCCATAAAAGTTTCTTCTAATATCTTTCATTGGTTTATCAACATACAGTACTGTGCAAAAGTAGTGAGAGCGCATTTCGACGAATTTCTTCTATTGTTCTGGTGAATTTTCGACGATATGTCGGCGAAATTTCACGAGGTATTTTGCGTCGCTCAATGCGATATTTCGAAGAAAATGCGTCAAAATGATGCGAATTCTTTCGAAATTTCAAAGTAACAAACTTTCCTTGCTGCGAACTCTTTCGAAATTTCAAAGTAACGAACTTTTCTTGCTTTTGAAATTTCGAAGAAATGAACTTTCGTTTCTTCGAATTTTCGAAAAACTAAGTAAACGTAAGAAACAAACCTTGATTCATCATCTGGTTTATTTAAGGTTTACATTGCATTCCAAAAACAAAGAAAACGAATCTGAAATCTACTTAGATTACGTGCAAAAATAAACACACAGTTGCTAACGAATTAATCTTGCCTAGTTTGTTTGTCGCTACTTTTTCTCAAGTTTTGGCAGCGTTTGCCGATGCTTATTTTACATGACTCCCACATGCGGTTAAGTTCCTCTTGAAAATTCGCTACACTCATCAAAACTTCAAAACACGCTTCGAGCATTCTTCGAAATTTGGAAACATTTCCTTCGAAATTTCGCAAATCTTCTCGAATTGTCGTTCGAATTTTCACTGGAACATTCGCATACAATTTCAAAATTTCGAAAGTGTCAAGCGCTTTCGAAAATTCGTCGAAAGTTCGTCGATATTTCGTTTCTTTCCAAAAATCGCTGGTTTTCGTCGAAAAGTGGCAAAATGTCTCGAAATTCGTCGAAAGTCGCTCTCACTACTTTTGCACAGTACTGTACAAAAAAAATATTGATTGAATTTCAGACTTCATATCTATTGGAATTATGCTATCTTCCATTGTAAAATTTACTTTTTTGTTTGGTACAACAGGCGTATTTTGCTTATTTTTGCCTTTAAAATACCAACTATTTTATCGCCAACCCATTGACCAGCAAAATCACCAACTTTTTCAGATCCTTTTGTTAAAGCTTTTTTAGCAAGTTTTTTTACTTGTTTTTGCAGCTAATTCTTTGGTTGTTTTTGTGTTGTTTTAAATTTATTCATTTCTGACTTTTTTCTAACCTACCTTGAAAATTACGCAGGATGCGTCGAAACGTTGGTTTTTCATCACAGCTCAACAATTAGTGAATGAATTACACAAACCAATCAAGAGAAAATTCAAAACTAGAAGAGATATTGTAAATCATATTGATATGGGCTGCAGACTTAGTTGAAATGCAACAATTCAGCAAATGGAATAAAGGATACAAGTATTTTCTTATGGTGATAGATGTTTTTAGTAAATATGGGCGGATTATATCATTGAAAGATAAAAAAGGTGAATCCGTTGCTGAGGCATTCAAGACCATATTAAAAGAAGGTAGAAAACCAGATTATCTATGGACAAATAAAGGCACAGAGTTTTATAACAAACATGTAAAAGAACTCTTAACTAAGAATAAAATAACACTCTATTCAACAGAAAATGAGGAAAAATCTAGTGTAGTTAAAAGATGGCATAGACAATTAAAAATAAAATGTGGAAACAGTTCACGATCTTTAATCTTTAATCCTTAATCACAGTTCGTAACCATACATAACTGATACAAATGGACTAATACTAACAAATACAAGCGAACAAAAATACAAAAATGCTAGACGGGATGGACATTCCCTCCAAAAAAAATAATTAATAATAATAATAATTAATTAATATATAAATATATATGAAGAGACAATAAATTAAACTATAAATTACAAACGTAGATGCCTAGTAATGCATAAACTTATGTTAAAGACACTATGCCTAGTATTTTAAGGTAAATTATGAGTGGAGGTACTTGGTCAGTGAAACGTACTTTAAATAACTGAAGGCTAGGAGATGACATTACTTTAGAAGGCAAAGAGTTCCAATCATGAATTTATCTATGAAAAAATGAATATTTAAAATAATTTGTACGGGCAACTTTAAGAATAGTGTTTTTCAATTTATACGGTGATATGAAACATCAAAACAGAAACCAAAATTCAAAATTGGTGATAAGGTTTGAATATCAAAGTATAAAAGAAAAACATTTGATAAAGGTTATGCTCCAAATTGGACAGAAGAAGGATTTACAGTTGATAAAATACAATACACTAATCCAATAACTTAGAAAATGAAGGATCTAAATAATGAAGTCATTCGAAGAGATTATAAGAAGAAACTAGCTTTAGTGAAATGGAAAGGATATAGTGATGATTTTAACAGGATTTGACAAATATATAAAATTATTTTCTGTATGTAAATTATGAAATTATTTTTGAGAATGTATTGATTAGAGATTTTTTTTATTCAAAAATATATGATATGTTAAAACATAAAATTGAAAAAAAATTTATTCCAAATTGTATTAGTATTTGTTGCCATTTTATTAATTGTGATTTAACTTTTTATAATATAAAATCAACTGATAATTTTGATGAAAATAACATTTCTGATAAATATGATGATAATATTTTTATTATACAGTCAACTCTCTCTAAGACGGACACCATCGGGACCGGCCTCACCTGTCTGTGTTAGAGAGGTGTCCGGCTCATAGAGAGTCGACGTAGCATGACCCCAGGAAATTTAAGATGATAATGCTGAACCTGAGCACAGTGAATATGCGTCTGTTTAAAGTTTGTTTTAAGTTATTTGCTTGAACAAAACCTACCTGTTTTAGATAACAATACAATTCGGTTGTCACCTCCAAGTTATTTTTTGAATGGGACAATGACTGATTTAATTTTAACTTGTACAGTATGTATTCCGGAGACAAGATAAGAGCTGTCAATAAACGTCTGGTGTTAAAAAGGGTCGCGTACAAGAATTTTTCTTCCCTAAATCGTAATTTGCAGTCACATTCAGCACCTCACAAGTGTCCGTTGACGATTTCAAAGTGTCTATTGTGCGTCTTATGGAGGTGTCCGTCTTATAGAGAGTTTGGTTATAGTAAAATGACTAAGCAATGGCTGGGACCAGCACCAGGTGTCCATCGTACAGAGGTGTCCGTTAAGAGAGTGTTGACTGTACAAGTAAAAAATAGCTTAGGTGAAATAAAATTTATGAACTCTAATCTTGAAATTGTTTAATTTTATTACCAAAAAATATTTTCTAGTATAATAATATAATTTATAATATAAGTGAGTTCTGAAAGTATAGATTTATATAATTCAAAAATTGGTGATGATTATGAAAGTGATATTGAATTAGATCAATATGATTTAAATGACAGTTTTATTGATGATTCTCAATGTACATGTAGTTTTGATGTTAATTCAGATAATACTTATGAAATTAAATCAGAATATTCATCTTCTCAATATTCATCAGATTCTGACACAGATTTTTCTGAAAGAATATAAAAATATTATCTTTACATATAATCAATTAAAAATCTAAATATATTATATAAATGAAAAATTTAAAACAAATCATTGGATTATTAAATAATTGTTGTTTTGCTTATGTAAGAGTATTAAAAACAAACAGAATAAATAATTTTTTGAGTTAAATTTTCACGTTCATTTTTTATTCATATATTTAAATAAGTTTAAACTTATGTAAATATTTAGTAATTTAATAAATTAAAAATGAAAAGAATAAATTCAATTTCCTCCAATTCTGATTTATCTGACGAAGATTTGTATGATAATACAGGCTACGAATCAGATACTGAAAATTTTTGTTTAAAATTAGTATTGGCTTTACGAAAAGAACCAGATATAACAAATATTACTGTTGAAAAATACGAACCCAAAAAAATTCATGGCAACGCAAAATATTTTACTGGAGGAGATAAAAAAAAGCAATAACAAAATCCAAAACAAGATATATGTTAAAAAAGCCATGGCTTTGTGATATTTGTAATAATAATAAGGATTATAAATTAATCGGTAAATGGACCCATTTGAAAAGGAAAAAACATATTCAAAATTCTGATAAACGTAAAATAATTTTTTGGTAAATAAAAGTTTAAATAAATTGTTAAAAGGGCTTAAAGAATAATTTCCTATAGTATATTGTAAATGGAAAAATTATTTTCTAACATTAATATAATGAACAAAGTGGAATTAGAGAAACGTTCAAAATCACAACTAATAAATTTGATTTTACAACAAAATAAAAAAACTACAAAAAGAAGACCAATACCTACACCACGAAATACTGTAAAAGAAATAGTTCATGATTATTATTCAACCTCCTTTAAAATTTAGAAATGATTATAAACCAATTCCAGCCCCGAGAACTAAAAAAAAGCTTATTAAAAAGTCTGTACCACTACCAAGAACTATAATAAAAGAAACAAACAAAGCTTTAAAAGGATACACAACATCATATGAAATAAGCATTAAAAACAATAAGGACCCTTTAATTCAACTGCAAACCCCAAGAAAAGCAATCGAAATAGATATCGAAAAAAAATTTGAAATGAAATGAAAGGACTAAGATTCATTAAAGCACTTAATATAACATTTAAAAAGCAGTCAGGTAATGAAAAATAATTAAATCAGCTTATTTCAACAGTAAAGCACAAGCAATAATTAATAAAACGCAAATTGAACTAAATTTAAAATTATCAAAACAGCAAATATTACTCACTATAAGCCAATGGATATCTGAACGATCTGGTTGCACGATAAAATCATTTGACAATATTGTTAAATATGAACCAAAGAAAGGATCATCTTATATTAAACTACCAAAAGAACTCCAACACAGTGCAAAGGATTGATAAACTTACAAAGCAATGATAATAAATGCTTCAAATGGTGCCATATTCGTCATCTTAATCAGCAAAACAAAGATCCTCAACGAATCAAAAAATTAGACAAAAAATATATGGAAAAACTAGATTACAACATATTGAATTTCCTGTAACAAACATATCAACAAATTTGAAACTCAGAACAAGGTCAACATTAATGTATTTGGTTATGAAAATAAACAACCATATCCTATCTATGTAACAAAAGAAAAGTATGAAGATTGTATTAATGTATTGATTACTAAAGAAACCAAAACACATTATGTACTTATAAAATACTTCAATAAATCTATGTATAATTAAACAAAACACAAAGAAAGAAAACACCTCTGCATGCATTGCTTGCAATGCTTTCTGTTCAAGTTCTAACTAATCACAAAGAATAATGGTAAACAAGCAATCAAAATGCCTGAAAAAGGTTCAAAAGTAAAGTTCAATAATTTTAATAAACAACTACCTGTGCCATTTGTGATATTTGCTGATTTTGAAGCAATAACAGAAAAAGTGCATGGTTGTAAGCCAAGCAATGATAATTCATACACTGAAGCTTATCAAAAACATACAGACTGTTCATATGGTTATAAAGTTGTGTGTTGTTATGATGATAAATACAGCAAAGCAGTTCAAATTTATAGAGGTGAAAATGCTGTATACAAATTTATGGAAAAAATGCTTGAAGACGTTAAATATTGTAAAAATGTTATTAAATACAAATTCAACAAGCCATTAAAAATGACAAAAGAAGAAGAGAAAAACTTTAAAAAAGCTGATTCATGCCATATTTGTAATAAAAAATATATCAACAAAGATATTATAGTAGATCATTGTCATATTACTGGAAAATACAGAGGATGAGCTCATCAAGATTGTAATTGAAATTTTCAATTAACAGATAAAATACCAGTTATTTTTCACAATTTAAGATAGTCATTTCATTATGCAAAATATTGGTGAAATAGCTAAAAAACACACATACAAAAGTAAGAAAGGAGAGGAATGTCAAATGAATATTAATGCTATTCCAAATAACATGGAAAAATACGTGGCTTTTATGCTTAGTAATCATTTAGCATTTATTGACAGTTTTCAATTTATGAGTTCGAGTTTGGATAAATTACTAAGTAACCTACCGCATGAAGCCTTCAAATACACGAAAGAAGTATTCAAAAATGAAATGTTTCAGCTTATGAAACAAAAAGGTGTTTATCCTTATGATTATATGGATAGCTTTGATAAATTCAATGAAACAGAACTACCAAAACAAAAAGACTTCTGATGAAAATATATCCAATGATCAATACAAGCATGCACAAAATGTATGGAACACTTTTGACTTAATATTAATTGGTGAATATCACAACTTATATTTAACATCAGACATTCTTTTATCAGCAGATGTTTTTGAACACACCCTAATATGTAATTTTTTTTGGTATTCAAAATCAACCTCTAACCCTAACCCATGTCATTATTTTTCATCACCAGGTTTGTCATGGGATTCTATGTTAAAATGACAAATATTCAATTACAACTTATGACTAATGTTGATATGCATCAATTCATAGAAAAAGGTATGCGTGGTGGGATATCTTACATAGCCAGTCGTTATGGACAAGCAAATAATAAATACATGAAAACATATGATGAAAAGGCGCCTTCAAAATATATTATGTATTTAGATGCTAATAATTTATATGGTTGGGCTATGAGCCAATATTTACCCACTGGCAATTTTAGATGGATGACAAAAACAAATTGCAAAGCTTGACCTAGCTAAATATACAGAAGACTGCAAAAAAGGTTTGATATTAGAGGTTGATCTTGAATACCACAAAAAATTACATAATCCGCATAATAATTATCGTTTTGCTCCTGAAAATATCAAAGTCACTAAAGATATGTTATCACAATATTGTAAAGAAATAGCGGATAAAAACAAAATATCAACAGGTCTTGTGCATATTCCAACATTAAACAACAAAGAAAAGTATGTTCTTCATTACAGAAACCTTCAATTGTATATTGATCTTGGGTTAAAAAAAAAAAAGTCCACAGAGTATTAGAGTTTGATCAGTCACCTTGGATGAAGCAATATATCGGTTTTAACACTCAGAAAAGAACTCATGCTGAAAATGCTTTCGAAAAAGATTTCTTCAAACTTATGAATAATTCCGTATTTGTGACCCTATTTGGGAAAAGCAGGCTTAACAATTATAGCGTTGAAGCGTTGTTTCATTGTACTGCATTTTCAACGCATTTTCAATGCGTTGAAAAGCATTTCCATTGCGTTTTAAAACGTTGGCAATGTTTTTCAACAAAATCCGTTGCAAATTCATTTCAAAATCATTTCAAAACATTGTCAATGCGTTGTCAAACATTGACAACGCGTTTAATGAAACCGCCACGGGCCGTTTGGAATCATTCATAGCACCGCATGAACTCTAGCACGTACGTATCGCTTTGAATTTGAGCAGAAACATCAAATACACGGAGTTTTCCTTTAATTTTGCAGAGAACGTGGCTAAGTGTAAAACTCAACTATCCTATGGCTGCTGTTACTTACCTTTTTGGCTTCAGTTCTTACGGTGTTGAACGAAATTATGGCAGTAAAAAGACTGTCTGACACATGCGTGTGTTTCAAATGACATTCGATTTGAACAATCGATCGAGTCTCAAATTTCACTGAATTCAAATCAACCGTTCCTTTGTGAAAAACTTTAATATTATTTTTGGTGTTACGCTTTATTGTTTATCGTTTTGCCAAGAAATATTGTGTACGTGTATATACATTTACTGTGCAGTGTAGGATTTTTATAATAGAAATAAATGGCTCCAACCCTTGTCAAAATTAATACTTTTGCCATGGGCGACTGGTTTCAGAGAGCCTTTAAATTAAATATACATCCCTAAATTGTAGAAGGACATCGGACGAAACTGGCATTCCGTACAGTACGTACAGTACCACTCAGATATACGTTAACTGCGCAGACGCGTTTTATACGCATATACGCGTATGATTATACGCACATATACAGGCAGCTGTATTCGCAGGCTACAAAGTTGGCGAAGAAATTGTTGACATAGGCGGCGTTGCTGTGTTGAGATTTAGTTATCGTGACCATCGATTTTTCAAACAAATAACTAAACTGGAGGCGAATCAAATTCACCAAAATTTGCATACGCGTTAGACCCGAGTCGGAACAACACGTAGTCGTGACAGGTAACGCAACACGATTAAAATGGCCTGGTAGACCTTCTTTTACGTGTATGTATAATGAATGGAAAAGTTTCTAAGAAAAAACTTGTTTATCGATGGTGTAAGCCATAAAACAAACATCCTGTGTGGGTTCGTATTCAGAACGCTGTTCACAAACGGGCTTCTTTGTTGATTCTGCTGAAATACGACGCACCGGTATTAAAGTTTTTTTGAACACATTCCAAAGCAGTTGCGATGGATGTAGTGTTGGTAAGTGATGAAAAACATCTCGTCTGCTCATGAAAGTTCCGTTTGAAAAGGATAACCCGTCTATATCGATAAGCAAATGCTTTCTATCTAACTCGTGTACACTTGCAACAGCGTATCGGGAGAAGTCGTCATGTAGTTCGTGGTCGTGTAGTTTTTAGTGCTGTCAAGCTATTCTTTAGAACAATAACCCGCTAACAATAGAAAGACAATAAGCCAGCTCATAAATACTAATGAACAGACGTGTATATGCGTATGTCCTTATATGCGCATTTTTATACGCACATACGCGTATACTTATACGCACATACGCGTATACTTATACGCACATACGCGTATACTTATACGCACATACGCGTATATTTATACGTGTATTATGCGCGTTTTTTGGTTAACGTATATCTGAGCGGTACTGTAGGTTATCAACAAAAATGGATGAATACAGGAACCTTGCTAACTCGGGTAAGGACTCACGCACGAAACATGCAAAAATCAACACTGTGGTTGTGCTAGTGCTGACCGAGTCAACAATGACAACTATTTACCGGTATTCTTATTAGAGACTGCATCCAAATACAGTCAAACCGTGATAAGGCCTATTTATTCCAAATATAAAATCTCGCTGATCTCATCAATCTGTTCGGATCTGCATGCATGCAGTGTCCTGACATGAGTTAAATTAAAACTTGTTGCCTAACACCATACAAATAGCTGCAAGTTTAAAGTATCTTACAGGTGTCAAAACCTATAGGTTTCCATGATATTTAACGATGGTTTAATAGCACTAACCATGCTTCGAGCAACCTGGGCCTGTAGTTTCTTGACGATTCCCACAAGTAGAAGTGTGACATTCCACAGGCAAAGATGTGTCGGCAAGTTCTCTTGTTTCCGGAATGAAGGACAGATACTTCATTGTTTTCATCTTACTATAAGCATTTAAGTCCACAGATAATATTTTAGCTTCAAATACCACTGCTCCTTTCCGTTCCGCGAATCTCGTTATACATATGCACAAGATTGCTGGTACCCCCAACATGTTTAACTCCTCTTAACGTTTACCTTACAATGAGTGCCATCTGACTTGGCCCAAGGACCAAATTGCTTTGTGTGTTCACAAGTCTTTTTTACGCTCAAGGCAGTTTACATTCTCAATTATAAACTCTATTTTGACTGACCACTCTACTCCACAAAGTAAATAGTTCACCCTGTGGCCAAAATAGATTTGACTTAAAATAAAGAACACTTTATGTGTAACCAATACGGAAAAATCGGGCCGATAAGTTGATCCTGAAAATTTCAGTTGATAACTGCAACAAAATACCGCAACATCACAAACATGATTTGTATGGCACATGGATAACAAAGGAATGTCAACGTTGCGCACGAGTGATCACGAATTTGAACTGCTGATACAGAATAAATTTTGTTCTGCGGGCCTCCTAAAATTGCTTCTACCCCAGTGCAGATTAAACCGTTTTGCGGTTAAGTTATCAAAACGGTCAGTTCGCCAACCATTGCAATAAAACACCATAAAGATAAATGGCGCAAAACGAGCCATAACATGAGCTAACATGTGGTGCGCCTTTGTCTGCCTCAGTGTCTCCTTCCTAATGTTTGTATAAAATCACCAGGGAAAATAAATAATCATTAATAACCATTCCCTTGAGTAGCAAGTGAAGGCGTCATCAGAAATACTTAAAATACTAAATAGGAGTGAAATTTCCGGAAACACAATCGTTTGCCAAGAGCAAGGCAAGGCTACGTTGATAAAAAAATATCTTTGTCAAATGCGTGGTGTGCATGACTTGGGATGATGAGTTAAGAACGATGAAAATTGCTATACCGTCGGTTGCATTTAATTGTGAACAGCTTGATGCATTTCAAAGACTTTTTGAAGCTTACTCTTTGTTTTCGAAGCCACAGAAAAAATATTGAACTAATTAGTGGCAAGCTCGGGGGCGAAGCGCCAAACAAATCACGCCAACATTTTCTTTTTCAACGTTTATATTTCTGGTGGGTATATTGGCTGTTGCTTCGCAAAAGTTTTAATGTAAGTTGCGACAAATTGCTCTTTATTAATCAAACAAAATCAAATTCTCTCAGATGCAGAATTTTGATGTTCATTTGAATTTGTTCCTGGTAAACAAACCGCTATTGGTTGTGTTGACAATGTGTTTAGCTCATTACAACAGGGTGAAACATTGTCCTTTGTTTTCAACGTTTTGTGCAGAATTTGTCTCAAACGTTGGAAAAAGTTGCCAACCTGTTGGCAACGCGTTTTTCATCCATTCCTAAACATTTGTTAAACATTGTCAACGTTTTTACAATGGACTGAATAACATTACAAATGCTTTGAGAACCATTATCAATGCGTTGTAATGCATTATCAATGCATTTAAAATGCATTGAAAATGCATTACAACGCTATTTTCATTAAGCCCGGTTTTCCCAAATAGGGTCACAATTGGTAAAACAATGGAAAATTTACGTAAGCGTGTTGATGTTAGACTCGTCGCAGATGAGAAAAAACTGTTGAAATTAGCGTCAAAACTGACTTATGTTAGTTGCAAAATCTTCAATGAAAATCTAGTAGCTGTTCATAAGATTAAAGAAACACTACCCCTAAATAAACCAGCTTATGTTGGAATGTGTATTTTAGATCTAAGCAAAACGCTAATGTATGAGCAGCGACACCGGCAAGGGGCCACTGGTAAATAATGATAATGATTTTGACTTTGATAGTAGAAATACATCAAGCTGTGTTAGATTAATACATCAACTCTTGGAGGCTCACCTTTGGCGGCAATGGCGGCAGGACGTGCTTTAAATTTCTCCTGCTTTTACGCTTTGATACTGTTCTTATCACTCACCCAATTTGCTAAAAGACAACCTACTTTTCAAGAAAATACAAAAATCCTTATCTTGAAGGATTTCTCGTGGTCAAGGCGATTTCTTATACCAGAATAAGCAAGCCTCTGCAATCCATGGAAGACGAAAAAGATCCGCCATCTTGGTCTGGTGTTGCATGTGAGAGGTTTTCATGCGATCAGGATAAGTTATTATGCAAACTCGCACACTCGCAAATTACAGGCCTATTTCCCTTCTCAGCATACCGGGCAAGCTATTAGAGAATGTTGTCAGCCAACAACTTGACAACTTCTTATATGGCAACAATCTAATTTCTTTGAATCAATGGGGCTTCAGAAAGGGAGGCTCACCTGAACTTCTCCTGGTCTCATTAACAGAACGATGGCGTTTAGCCCTGGATGAAAGTAATATTATTGGTGTAGTCTTCATTGATTTTCAAAAAGCGTTCGATTGCGTCAACCATACAGCTCTCACAGATAAACTATACTCTATAGGCATTAGTGGCTCCTTTTACGAGTGGCTCCTAAACTATCTTGAAAATCGTAAACAATTTGTCACTGTAAATGGTTCAAATTCTGAATTGTTGGAAATAGATACTGGTGTGCCCCAAGGATCTTTACTTGGTCCCAGACTTTACAGCATTTACTCAAACGATCTACCCGGAGCCACGACGAACGCTTCCATCGAAATGTTTGCAGATGATACTACAGCTTTCTGCATTGGAAATACTTTTGATGAAGTCTTACTTAAGATACAGAAAGCGATCGCCGATTTAAACAAATGGGCTAAGGATAACTTCATGACTATTCATCCTGCAAAAACCGAACTAATGTTGTTATCTAAATCAAAATTCATCGGTCCCTTACAAAATATTTGTTTAGGGCCTAATGAGTTGTCCTTTGTTTCTAAAGCTACTTGTTGAGGGATTCATATCAACAACAAATTATCTTGGTCGCCACATGTAAAATCTTTGAGCAAACGTTTTTCAGCAAGAGTGAAGAAACTCAAACACTTAAAAGGTCTTGACAATCGCATATTAGAGTCAATTTATTTCAAAGGTATCATTCCAAGTATTACGTATTCAATCGCTCTATGGGGATCTTCAAAATCACTTCAGACCCTAGAAGATATTCATATCAGGGCAGCGAGATTTATTTTTAACATAAAGGAATCTACTCTAAGCACTGAAGTCCTGGCAATGACAAAATGGAAGTCATTATCGTACATTTACAAGAAGAGGATTTCAACCATATCTTATCAGGCATTCTACAACAGAGCTCCGGCTAGGATAAGCTCTCTGTTTACTAAACACTCTCCGTTGAGAAATCTCAGGGATAATCTGAAACTTTACGTGCAACGCCCTAAAAGTGACTTCCTTCGATCTTCTTTCTGTCATTGTGCGTCCATTCTTTGGGATAACTTACCTATGTACTTAAAAAGTAAACCGAACGTTATTTCTTTTAAATCTGCTCTAAAAGCAAAATCCAACATTTTAGATAAAATAACATTTAATGGCATGCAGAGACTAAACAAAGACATTGTAAATTACATATACTGTTATTTTTATCATTATTATTATTATTGATATTTTAAATCTATTTTTAGCACTATAGTCAATTAACTATCGATTATCTTACTGGGTATTGTATTCTTTCTTATTTATTGTAAATAATTCGTAAGTTCGTTAACTTAATTTTTTTAAATTTTATAGATACACTTTAGCTCTAGGTCCACATCAGCTTTTTAGCTGCCCTTTTTTTTATTGACCTACTAGACAAATAAAGTATGTATGTATGTATGTATGTATGTATGTATTTTCATTATAATTATATCAAACAAAAGTACAATAATAAAGCAAAATTATTATTCACAGACACAGACTCACTCATGAAATTGAAACTAATGATGTGTATCAAGACTTTTTTAATGATAATAGTAAATTTGACAACAGTGATTATCCAGAAAATAGTAAATTCTATGATAAAACTAATAAAAAAATTATTGGCAAATTCAAAGAGTATTCAAGTATTCCAAGTATTCCAATTACAGAATTCATTTGTTGAAGATCTAAATGTATTCATATATCAAAGATAATGATCAAAATAATAAAACAGCAAAAGGAATTAAAAAGATTGTAATAAAAAAAGACGTCAAACATGGAGACTACAAAAAAGCACTATTTAATAACAGACATATGTATCATACAATGAAAACCGTTCAAAGCAACCATCATCAAGTTGGAAGCTATGAGCTGAATAAAGTGTCATTGTCATGCTTTGATGACAAACGATTTTTATTAGACAATGGAATAAAATTATATACTTATGGTCATTATAATATCAAAACGCAATAGTTTTTAAAAAACATGTAAAATTATTTTATGTAAATAATATATACTCAAATGGTTCATGTTAATGATAAAGAAAAAAATAACGATGATGATAGTTTAGATGTACTTGATTTACTTATTGATAAATTTGAGTTTAAAGACGATATTTTTGATTTAACAATTAGAAACATGTCTCATATGGGTAGAAGAGAAATGATTTTATCAGTAGATGATGATAATGAATGCGAAATTAGAATTATTCATAAAAAAGACATTTATAAAAAAATTCCAAATCATTATGTACTAGGTAAAAAAATAGAAAAAGAAAAAAAACAAGTTAGAAAAAATGTTGTAAATTTAATTTATATGATCCTTCCTCTATCTTTGTTAACTTGTGGTAAAACCTTGTTTATTGGATCAAATGTCTTACAAATACGGTTTATTATATCTCTTGATATTGGTAATTTATTTTGGAGTTCTATATCTGATAATACATTCTGAATAATTATGGTATTTCCCGATATAAATACTTTTTTTCTTATTTTATACATATTTTCATAAAAATCTATGTAATTATTTTTATAAAATTTGTAATATATTTTACCACAAATAAAAACATTTTTTTAAAACGTTATTTAATGTGTAATTATTATGACTATTTATATTCCAAGCTGGTTTCAATATTTATTTTATACAGATTTTGATGATATTAATTGGCATAACGAATTTTCAGGTCAAAGATTATATTTTTGAATTAGATAATTATGATGATGATTACTTTTTGTTCGATTGTTACTTAACAGAGTTTGTATATCATTTGTTCAATGTAAAAAACATTAAACAAATGATATATAAATCTGAATGATAAAGTTTACTTATAAAGTTTACTTATAAAGTTTACTTATAAAGTTTACTAATAAAGTTTACTGCTAAAGTTGACTCATAAAGTTTATCAACAACACTATCTTCGATATCATGTAAACACACTTCAATTTTTTAAAACATATAGATTAATATTTAAGTGAAATTTTTATTTGAATTTTTAACAAAACAATAATTTTGAATCCCAAGGTCAAATTTCAGCACAAAATTTCAATGCAAAATCCCAAGGTCAAATTTCAACGCATTAAAAATGAGCTCATACCCGTAACTACTATACTACTGAAAGTACTGTACATCGTACAGTTTGTATATTTTGAGGAGAGTCATTTTGCACCCATTTTATTCCGGTGGAACTGACACTATTAGGACAAGTTCTACTTTGTCAAAGCAAAACAGAAAAAAGCAGGAAAATACTGCACATTTTTTGTTTCTAGACATCCTTTGATTTCGCTGCGGGCAGGGGTTTTCCCTAGTGCTACCGTAATTTCCGGACGTTTACCCGCACGGCAGATTACCTGCAGCGGTCTATTTTTGTCGTAAGGGGAAAAAAGGTTCAACAGATTACCCGCACTGGCCTATTACCCGCACCCCAAAACAAAAGAAAATCATGCTACTGTATTACCGGGATAAGAACTCACAAACTTGGAATATTCCGTGTTGTTGTTTACAAAGCGAAAGATCGATAACATTTTCTGCTAAGAATTGGCCGTTAACAATGCAGCCTTAAACACTCTCCTAAGCCATTTCTGGTTTGTCTTGTTAAAACTCGATAGATTGCGAGTTGAAGGCCACCATCTTTACGATTGATCATTGAGCACCATTTTGATAGGTTGAGAGAAAGTTGAGGAGAGTGTTAGAATAAAAACTCGCATTGTTGTTTGCGATGTTCATTGAGCTGTTTTACAAAGACTAAGTCAAATAAAGCGTCATTTTAAAGATTGAAACAACTAACGAGGAAACTCACAGATTTGAAGGAAGTATTGGTTTAATTATCCTCATTTTACCTATTGTTTTTTGATCTTCTATTGAATGATACTGCTTGTAAAAATCCGTTCTAAAAAAAATCGATATCTCAGGATCTACTGACTCTAAGAAACCCCTTGAAACGGGAAAATACTCTCTACCTCAAGTGCCAGATAATTATCTTAACGTTTGTTAATCACTTTCTGCCATCTCAGTGTTGAACATTATTTTAAGCAATATCATAATTATGTTGGTGAACTACATGAAAGGCAGTACTAGGGTCTAAATTCTATCACTTATTTGATGATAGTTATTATTGTACTTTCTGCAGGACCTCAAGAAGGTGTTGTTATCACTCTTGATGGAGCACATGCTACTTTCATATCATCAGACAAACTTGTCTTTTCACTTAAAGGGGGTGAAATGTAAGATGATTAATAATGAATGTTTGATTTTTATAGTGAGACCTTCTCATCCGTTTTAGTGTTGACTGGGATCTTTGCTCTTATACCTAAATGCTGTTGTCATGTCTGGAACATCTGCAATGCAAAAGCTTGACAATGTGTCAGATATTTTGATTTGGATGGAGAAACCAGAAGTGCATGGCTTTCTTATTTTGTACATTGTCTGTCTGGATTTTGTTAGGCATTTAAGAACCTACAGTGCAGCTCGGAGATAAGCAAACCAAAATATACGCAAAAAACGCGCATACGCAAAACGTGTAAACGGGTAAAAAAAAACGCGGATGCGCCTCTACACATACGCAAAAAGGCTCATTAGTATTTATGAGCTCTGCTATTGTCTTTCTTTTGTCACCTTGTCTTTGTTTACTCTCACTTGTTTCCTGTGTGGTGATTGTGAAAATATTTGCGTGTTCGCTGGTCTGTGTGTCACGAAAAGTAGACTGCATGGCCAGTTTACCTACCAAAAAAAATTCCACAAAGAACGCAATTAGAGTTCTGCTGCCATGAACTTAAGGGCAAAATAAATCACATGCTAAGCATTTGATACACAATCGTGATGTACATGTAGCAGTTATGTAAGGAGAGGTCAAAATCAAATCAAGCTTATATACTTTTATGTTTGGGATCATTATGCTGCTCGAATCGATAATCACCATCGGAAAACATGGTCTGCGTGAAGGGCAACAGTACATTTGCGAGGATCTTGTTCACATAAAATTCTTTAATCATAATCCCTGTGAAGATAAGAATCGGGGTCGCACTCTTCTTTGATATTCCGGCCCAAACATGCACTTTATATGGGTGCTTGCTACGTGGCTTCGGCTTTTCCGGTTGGCCTTCTTTCCTAAAACAAAAAATTAAAAGTGTTGACATTTTCTTACCAATTGCAGTGAGTTCATCGTTTTCCTCCATTTTGGAATCGATAAAGTTCATCTACCGGTACTCCATTGTCAAAATTGGCTTCCGCCCAGGTACTGTTTTGTCTGCAAGGGTTCCATAATCTTTAAATTCCTTCAAAATTCGGGCAACGGTCTGACGTCTTATTGTTATATCCTCGAGTTTGAGTTGGTGCACAATGGCGTTAATACTTTTACAATTCGACGAAAGAGACATCTTCACTTAAACTGGAGTTCTACCCATGATTGAAAGTGAAAGAATGAGTGGTCCATTAGGGTCACGCATTTGCTACATTTGGATGCAAATTAGGAAGAACTTTCAACGATCGTTGACTGGCTAACCTTGACTTTTTGTCATGCCTGCCTGCTCCCAAGAATTTCTCCACCACTGCAACGGGGCACGGAAAAAAATCACTGCTATGAAAACCCAAGAACTGTCTTGGAACTGGTCATTTTTTCTCTGTGTGAGAAACACTGCAAGATGAGACTTCGCAAAATGAAGATTAGGGACAGTCAACCTCCGCAGATCATCCCAACGAAGAAAGCCAAAGAATCGCAACACAAACAGTGCCACAACTTGTAAATCAGCCACATGGCTTTGTTCAGGACGCTGGATGATCCTCCTGATTTGACTTACTTCTAATGCGTTCTTGCGATTTGGAGGTCTTGCTAGAATTCTCCTTCCTGCTTCTACCACATGACGGACTAGTGGATGATCACCAGGCTCCTGCAAACCACTCTTCTTGTGAACCCAGCTTGTGACGTATAGAGCAGTGTTAAGTAAGGAAACTGAGCTCCCTTTCTGAATAAGATGTACCAAGTAAAGGGCAAAAGCTCTGGGGTTGGCAGGTAGCATGCCGGCACCACACCCGAAATGCTCGAACGTATGACATTACTTTCTTTGTTGCCCTATCCTGAACTAGTATACTTGGTACATGTAGAGACTTTACAAGCTGCCACAGTTAGGGGTGGCTTGTGAACTCCTCCTGCAACCAAACAGACAGGTCCACTTCCACACTAACAGCTTCCGTTTTCTTAATTGCTTCCCTTAATTGTTTGCTCTCCTTAACAGCCTTTCATATGCGCTTCTCATCACCAGAGTCGCTCGCAAGTGGCTCGACAGTGTAACATTCTACCGTGTCCCAGCCATAGTTATCCATGAGACAGTTATGTTTGTTTCATTCTAAAAGCAAAGCCTCACCTTCCTGAAGTAAACTGCTTCTTTCCTCGTCGTCACGTGCATTCTTGGCCGTGGTAATCTTGTCCAAAACACTTCTGTGTAGCCTGGCTTGTCATGCCTTAACCGTTTAGCAGCATCGAGTTCGTTTCTAATCTTCTTTAGCTCATTTGTGTATACTTTCTGTTGCTGCAACAACTCTTTTGCCCAGGTGGGCGGGTCTTCTGGTGGTGCCAGCGTTTGATGCATTGCATGAGATCCGGAGGAACTGATTGACTATGAGATCGCATCGCAGGGCTGCTATTGTATGGCTCCAACCACTGAACTGCACGGGAACTATTCCTATCCTGTGGCGTGATGTTGGAAAAACTTGCCAAACACAAAAATGTGTGACACAAAAAACGAATTAGGTACAACAGAAAGAGAAAAGGTAAAAAATGGTAGACCAACAAAAACAACTGCCGGCCTTAGGTCACCTGACCTCTTCCCAGGCTCCAGCGGTGTGTGAGAAAAACATTTGTTACTTACCGGGTATTTCGTTTCACTCAGCTAGTGGAAAATCTCACTTGAATGAGGATATCAATGTCAAGTCATACAGTATACCTATAACACTGCTTTAATTTGTGGCGACTGGTATTCTTTAGATTCCTATTTTGGCAAATAATACTATTTCAAATTTCCCCCCTGACAATAATATTCACTTGTCTTGTATCAAAAACAGTGTTCTGACTGATTCCTTGTTTTGCTTATAAGCTATGTGGTTACCCTTGTTGCTGATGGAGTGAGAAGTGTCCGGAACTTTAATTTTGACAAAGCAGCAGCAAGTGTTCTTACTTCATGTGTAAGTGTTTTAGCATTCAATTTGTAAGTTAGGGCACTGTGAAAGGGTCATCGTTTGGGTTTACAAATGCCTTGACTGTATTTAGACAACAAAATGTAATTATTTCTCTGAGTTTTGTGGGTCAATAGTCCCTGTATAGCATACAGTCTGGAAGAGCATTGTCATTATTTTATCATCTGTAGCACCATATAACAAAGGTGATTTTCCCACAAGAAAGTTTTCCTCTAAAATGGATCAAACAAACAAACAAACATGGATCAAACAAAATTTAATAACGAAAGAAAGGAAATGTCAACAAGTGAACCTGAAAGCCTATCTACGTTATCTTGTAAAATGTTCCATTCGTGGTGAGAAGGGTGTGGTTGTGGCAGAAATGTGAATGCAGCGGCTCACGAAAAAAGAAGACTTTTAATTAATAAGTTTTACTTTGTCTATTGCCAGGTGATTTTACATCCTATGTGTACTCTACATCCACTCAAGAACTGTCCCCTTTAATAGCTGCCACAATTTGTTATTTTCTCTATGTACAAAATGACACCAAAAATGTTTCCACACTTGTCAAATTTATTTTCATCATTAGGTGTGTGAATGTGGTGATGGGTATCTGTTTCTTGGGTCTCGCCTTGGCAATTCCTTACTTGTGAAGTACACTGAAAAAGCTCAAGATACAGGTATGCCACAGTCACGGTTGGCAACCTCTTTTACTGAAGATACAAAAAGAATTCATTTGAAACAGTACATCTGTCAATATTAAGCTTGTAACATCTGGGCAGCTGATGAAACAAATCACTGCCAAACATACAATGTAGGGATGTTATAGAACCTTCATTTATGTTTATTGCATCTTTTCACAGTCTTTTTGGTTTGGTGCATGCTCTTCATCTTATTTGTTTTTCTGTAAACAAACCAAATACAGGTAGATAAGTTTATTCTTATGAGTTTATGACGTTTTTCATTTATTTTTGTTGGGTACAGAGCTGGATCTCTTTTCACCTGCAGTAAGTGTTTGAATTTGTCATACTTGAAATTCTCAGTTTTTGGGAGTTAGAGTTATGTACGAAGGGCTGAAGGTAAATGTAATATGGCATCAAGTATTTTTGGTCTCTCCTGGAACACCAACAAAAAAATTAAATCACTCCCAAATGGCCGCGGGTTGTCTAAATACACCCAAATGGAGTCAAGTTGACTTACATGTAGCTATTCAACTAAAATTGAGTTCTATTGACTAGGAGTTAATGATTTGACTCAATTGATCAAATCAACACGATTCGAGGTAGCTGTGTGACAATGTTGAATGGATCCCAAGCAAAGTCAATTTTCAAGGCACTTTGGGTGGGGAGTACCGGTAATATGTGGCAATAAAATGTTGATGATTCAACTCAAATCCATTGAATCAACTCGAGTCGAGGTACATGTACATGTAGGTGTGCTGATTCGACCCAAGGCAAAGGCGATTCCCACACTCTTTGGATGGGGAGAATTAACTACAGGTGATGAAAATGTGGATGATTTGACTCAAATCGAGGTGACTGTGTCGATTTGACCCCAGGCAAAGTCAATTTGTAAGGTGGTTTGGAAGAGGGGGAGTAATAGGGGGCAATGAAATGTTGACAATCGATTTTGACTCGAATCAATGGAATCGACTTGATTCAAGCTAGGTGTGTCAATTCAACCCCAGGCAAAGTCGATTTGCAAGACAATTTGGAAGAGTCAAATGGTTAACATTTTTCATTTTGTTACCTGAAGTATCTTCCAAATCGACTTGGGTCGAATCGGCACAGCTACCTTGAATAATTTGAGTCGATTCATCAACATTTACATTTGGTTGAATTGACACAGCTACCTCTAATAGAAAGATTCAATCAATTCGAGTCAAATCGCAACTGGTTAGTCAATTGCAAATGGACTCAAATTGAGTCAAATCACTAAACTTAAGCAGCCAAGTCAACTCAGTTTTGGAGTATTGGACATGGATGAAATGGCCAGTAAAGGTGTGATAGTTATCTTCAATTGCACTCCCCGTATGTTATTGCAACAGCATACATGTATGTTGATAAAAGCTACACATTTAACACTTAAGAACTACACTCAATTTGTGAAATGGAACTTGGGTGCCTGGGTTGTCCAAGGGCTGATGTCCTTCAACTGAGTAACTTCACCAAGGCTGGCAATCCCCAGTTTATGAGCAGAAGCACACAATTCAAATAAGCCCTTAATATACAATGGAGTGGTTTTCCATTTCACATGAATGGAATTCTAACTCCTTTTACTAACTAAGAACATGTAAGCCAATCCTGTGGGAAGAATACCCTGAAACCGATAACACTGGTAGCAATTCCAATAGCATCATAGGACACTTGAAAGTCAGGTAAAGGAGCCCAATAAGTGCTGATGAGGAAGTTTAGTCCATTCAAGTGATGGAGAAGGTCCTTCTACCAGGTGAAATCAAAGACCTTATTGCTCAAGCCAACTCAAAGTAGTGTTTATAACTTGGAATGGCCAAGAAAGATCCCACAAATGCTGCCATTTGACAGCAACAACCTGGCAAGTATGCACCCAGGCCACATACCCCTCACCAGTAACTGCTCTCTGAAGTCAAATGCAGTAACTGTGGTAATCTGTACTTGTTACAGTAAATGGCATTTGACAGCATTGAGGTCTCAGTAAAGGCAAATTTGGGCATCTCGCTCAAATTTCTTGTTTTTGCAAATCTTGAATCAGTGGGCTGTGAAGTATGTTGTCCCAGAAAAAAAAGTCCTGAGAAATTAATTTTAAAACCGCTTAAATCACTGTCTTTTGTTTCCGTCAATCACTCATGAAATGATTGGGTGTCAATTGACAGCTTGGCACATGCCCGCACACTGATTGGCTCAGCATAATTGGCTTTCAAGGAGTGGGCTGAGTTATTCAGCAGACCATGAAGTGCACTCGAAACTTCAAGCTCTATTTTTACAACATGTCAGACCTCCTGTTCCGACGGGTTTTAAGATATCACTTCCAAATTTTCAGTTCTAATAGATGATTGTACTATCCCAAATACGGTGTGAGGATTTTTTGTTTGTCTTCCGAGACTGATTTTATGGCACTTTCTCTGCCCAAATTAAGTACGAAATGAGAGTTTCGACTTTGGTGCATGATATTTCCTTCAAGTCTCAACATATCAAAAATTCCTCACACGGTATTGGAGTGCATTCATCTGACTAAGATGCAACAATACAATTTTGCAAAAATGTTGGTTCTGTTGTTGGTGCATTGTTTGAACCATTTGAACTTCCTCTGCACAACTTTGTTTTTGGGTGATCCAACATTTGCCCAACATCCGTTCAACATTTGTTGAACAAATCTTGGTGAAATGTTAAAATGGTTTAAATTGGCCTTAACTGTAGATTTTAAATACCTAATATCGTAATAAATTGACCGTGTTTTATCCATTTGTGGTAGATGGACCCACCTCAAGCAAAGAGAAGGAGACTGGATACTGATTACACATACGCATTAGGTTAGCAAATGATCATGGTCATTATGTTGTGAGAAAAAAGTGAATAGCTGGTTTTTGTTTATTGGTGGTGACAGACCATCATAGTTATATGATAGGTACACAGCTTGCCTTGATTTCTGCTTGAGATAGCATAGCCTAGAGCATCCATTTTACTATCAACCTGAAAGTAAATTATGTTTGTTTTCTACTTTGAAAAGTTTTCCTTTACAGTCACCTCATCTGGTATAAAGAAAGCTTTTTTGCATTGCAAAATACAGCATTGACATGATTCCCACTATTTTCAAGTATCTTTGTCAAATGGTTTTGATTTACGGTACGTTGCTTTTTTGTTTGTCGTGTTTTGTAAAGATGACCTTGATGAGCTTGAGGTATATGGAAAAGAGGAACAGTCAGGAGTCAAACTAACATCTTACACCTTTGAAGTAAGTGGGAGGTTTTTTCACAGATTCTGTATGTAATTACTGTCTATTACATGCCAGCATCAGAATTTCTTTATCACAATAATTAATGGTGTATTGTACATAAAGAAGACACACAAAACTATCAAAGAAAAATTGTTAAGATTTTACAATGTTATTTTATGTTTTGCTAGGTTTGTGACAGTTTGCTTAATATTGGACCCTGCACATGCATTGACATGGGCGAGCCTGCATTTCTCTCGGTAACCTTGCCTTAGTATCCTGTCCTTTTAACTATAATAATGCTCAAACTGATGTGATAAGATTTATTAAAACTTTGGTGGTGACGTCTTACTAGGATCAGTTATTGATAGCTGTAGTTCAATCCTGTATGTCTTATTCTAACTACTCTTTATTTCTATTTTCTTTTCATGGGTGCATTGTTCTTTACAGGAAGAGGTATGTATAATGCTCTCCATAAAGGATTTTTATTAGCTGCACCTGACTCATTATCTTGCTTTGCAAAACCTAGGGATGACGTCTCAAGTGAAGAAAATTATTTTAGCAATTAATTTAGGAATAAGCAATCTGACTTGTGATGCTTTGGTAACAAAAGTTGTACATTTTCAATTGCTTAGTTTGTTGGTGGTCACGAATTGGATTTGGAACTTGTTTCATGTTCTGGATATGGAAAAAATGGAGCACTGTCTGTTCTTCAGGTAATGGGCTTATTACATGTACATGTACATGTATGTCTGAGCATTGTTTTGCTGTTAGTGTTGTCTTTAACAACTCAATCATCTCTGACATTGAATGGGCTGCATTATAAGGACCCATTTTTGGTACCATTTGGGGTGAATATTTTTCTTTTAATTATCAAGGCAAAACATTTGAAAGATGAAATGAATGGCACTTTAGAGGCTAAGAAAGGTTTTTTTTCCTCATTCAGACAATACTTACCTTAACCCTTCCCCACCTGAGAGTGAGAGTTATAGATTTCAATCTGTCTAACGCCGCCATATGATTTTCCCTGTCGATTGGAAGTGTTTTAGGTGTGAACAGGTTAATTTGAAAGATGGAATTTTATGTTATAGTCAATTTTTCTTCCTGGTATGCTGTCCTGCTCAATTCATTTGCCAATCAATAATAATTAAAATCTTACTACCGTCGTAATCTTATTTTTACTACGAGTGCCGTAAGCTACAGTATGGCACTGCCTTTCTTTTCAACTCCAATTTGTGGCTCTCATTCTTCCCGCGATACTATGGCCATACAGTGGACTAAAGGAGGAAATAAAGGCTTTTTTACTAAAGCTTACATGTACATGTATTATGTGGCCTTTGAAGCTGGTCACGCATTTCTTGGGAGAATTTTGGGGCATATTATGAGTGCCATAAATTCTCCTGTATCTTTCTATCTCTGAATATGTCTTGCTTTAATTGCAATGCCTTTTTGGACCCATGACATTTTGAGAAATGTGTCCCAATTTTTAAAGCAAGCATTAATAGAATGCATGACTTGTTACATTTAATATTTTCAATCATTATTATTATTATTATTATTATTATTATTATTATTATTATTATTATTATTGCTTTGATGATCCATATAATGTTTTTGAAATTCATCTTTAATCAAGACATGTTTCGGATGAAACATCATCCATCGTCAGTTGTACAATGAGAAATAAACTAAAGTTGAGCAATAAATAGTGTAACAAAGTGAGATATAACATGAATAATTAAGGATGAAGGCGAGAACAGAACAACCACGAAACAAAACAGAAAAAACCAGACTATTTAAGCTAAGAAAAGAAACTAATTAGTATGAAAGGGATAAATTAAGATGTTTGACTTGGGAATTTAAAGATGGCTGCTCCCAAAGGATGTGCATGGCTTCTTTAATTTTCAATGGAAACATGTGCAAGCAGAGTCAAGGATTTTAAAACAGTCTTCTGAACACCGGGAGCGACAATTTTCAAAACCTCTCAAGTGCTTAAAGATGTGGGAATGTTTGTCGGAGGCAAGATGTTCACGGATGCGAGTGGTGAAGGGTCTATTGGTTTCACCAATATAACAGGCATTACAGCCTGCACATGAAAACTTGTAAATGACTCACGATCGAAAACCCGCAGGGATAGGATCCTTCGCCCCAAACCAACTCCTGATTTTAAACGGGGTGAACACCAACTTAATTTCCAGGTCGCTGCAAAATGTGTTGACTAATTTCTTAATTCTACGTTGTGTTATGATGGAAAAGGGACCGATGTACGGTAATTTAAAATACACACAACTGTCCTTCCGAGCAACACTCAGAGAGGAATCGGAGGTAAAGTAATAGATCGTTTTCACGTGATGTCATCACTTTCCAAAATCTAAAACTAAAGATCCACCAAAGTTTTTATCCTCATCAGGCATAAGAGGCGGTATATCTATATCTGTTGACGATTTCACAGCTCAGTATCGTGCTTCGTTTGGAAACCAGAGCATTTTGAATTTTGGGATTGTGTAGGTGCGTGACACAAGGCTACGATCAAGTTTGTTCAAAAATATATACTTATCTCATGATTTTGAGCCCTTTTAGAAGTTAGAGCATTAGGAAAAGTGCTTATGTAAATGCTTGTTTTTTCAGTACTGATAATCAGTCGCCTAGATAGCCAAAGTAAGTTCCAGATGTTTACACTATTTTCCGGCCGCCATATTGGTGTACCACTGAAGTACACCAATATGGCGTTTTCATACTGGGCTCTGTAAATTTCTGTGAAACATTTCGACGAATATCTGAAGTTTGGGGAAACGCAGAGGCCTAAAACTTGGACAAGTGTCTTATTTCTTTATCTTCTATAACATAACAATTTCTTAGCGTTTTGCACTGGATAGTTTTTGATTTGTTTTTTTATTGCGTGACAGTTAAAACGATCTATTGTTGAGAAATTTTCCTTCACCCTTAATTATTCATGTTATATCTCACTTTGTTACACTATTCATTTTATTGCTCAACTTTAGTTTATTTCTCATTGTACAACGGACAATGGATGATGTTTCATCCGAAACATGTCTTGATTGAAGATGAATTTAAAAAACATCGTATGGATCATCAAAGCGATATCTTACTTCGTGCTGCTACGAACTTTCGGTATTATTATTATTATTATTATTATTATTATTATTTTGTCTCTCTTTATTAAAGTGCCACAGTGACTTTAACTCTTGTTTCTTTGTTGTTTTCTAGCGAAGTGTGAGGCCTCAGGTTGTGACAACATTTGAATTGCCAGGTTGTGTGGACATGTGGACAGTGTTGTCAGGTAATAAGGTAAGAAACACAAAGGCATCAGAAACACCAGTGAAAAGAAGTATCATGTTGCTTGCACTCAAAAGCATGGGATTTAATGGATAATTGTTTGAGGTTTAATTAGGATTATGATGTTGCATCGTATTGTCTATGTGTTATACACATTAATCAGAAAGCACTCATACATGTACATGTTATTGCAAACACATGTTTGGCTGTCCTGAACATGCTCTCCATCCTGTTCTAACCTCCTTTGTTTAATATCCAAACAAAATTAATATCTTCATTTGTCTCTGTCTTCTTTATGTATTTGACTTCATTATTATTATTTTTGTGTTAATTGTTAATCTCAGTTTACAGCTTCCCTGATTAGTGCTTTAGCGCTAGAATGACTAGACACTTAAAGTTCTTTAATTTCCTTTTTTCCCTTTCCTTTCCTTTCCTATACTGATATTGTATAAAAAAAATTATTCAGCTGTGACGATGAAACCCTGTAATAATTAAAGGAGAAATTGACAAATTATTATTGTCAAGAGCACATACTATTCGAGGCCTTTTTAAAGTTTCTAAAACATTGGGGTATAGAAATTAATCATGTCCATGAGTAATTACGATAAATTGCTGAACTCTTGGAAAAAATTAATGTGTTATCATCAGGTATTTCATTTATGCTTTTTAACAGGTTGACAGCTGCCATCATTCTTTCCTTTTGTTGAGCAGAGAGGATTCCAGCATGGTAGGTAATCATCCAACTACAATAAAGTTCAAAACAGCCATTAGTACTACAGGAGTGAACAAAATTAATAATAAACTCTCCTTAATTTTTATTTTTATATACCGGTATTAGCCTTTTACTGCGTAGATTACTAAAGAGAGTTGCTAAGCAAATTGGAATTAAGTTAAGAAACATTATGTCATGCTACAAATGATTACCTATTCTCACTACTGTTACTAGACCGTAACTGAAAGTTGATTGACAGTTATGCTGACTACAGTCATGTTGACTCTTGATGTTCCTATTCCAGGTTTTAAAGACAGAACAGGAGATCATGGAGCTTGATCACTCTGGGTTCACCTCACAATACCCTACTGTGTTTGCTGGAAATCTTGGCAATGGAAGATATATTCTGCAGGTAATACTTGAGTTGAGACATGTCCTACTTTACCTACTGTACTTTTCATGAGTTTTAGTTTCCTTTGAAAACTTAAGGTAACTTTATTGGTAAAGATAACATGTGCTCTGTATGTGTAAATTATGCAAATACATGTAATCCTCAAAACATGCTCATTTCCTGTCAGCCATCATGTCATTGCAGTATCAAAGGGAATTTTCTCAGAGTTCCTTACTGTCAAAGCTGAACGTCAACCTGCTTAGGTTGAATTTCTAATAATTAATTTTTGTAACTTGCATAAACAGTTTCCCATGTCTTGTACAATTTTTCTGATGATAAACGTCACCTTTAAGGTGATTCCCTTGTTTGCACTGCACATCTCATACTGCGCATAACATTGCGACTTCGGAGAGAGCGGTGCTTCACGCCAGCCATCTGAAGAGAGGCAACAAAGGCCGCTTTTGCTGTTCAAGAGCTTTTAAGTGCAATCATAATAAAATTTCTCAGTTAAGAAGGTGTTGTTTTGGAACTCGCCCCAGTCCTTTCACAGAAAATGATCATTTTGACACCGAAATTGCGCCTTTGCCATCCCTTTATCATTGTGTTGGGAAGGAATGAGCCCATTTTTAAGGTTTTTTACTTGTAATAGCTACACGGAAAACATTTTAAGAAGAAAAAAAGTTGGGTATTAGAAGTTGTAGTATTTACATGTAAATGTTGTGAAACTGCATTTGGAGTCTGACACCGAGTGCAAGGTGATGACCGTAGCTGTCCAATTTGCTTGGATTTCTTTGCAAGATTGAGCCATTTTTAAATCAGCCCGGACAAACAAGTAGGTTCAAGTTTTCAGCAATAATCAGTAGCTTTTGCTACATAACAATTTTTCCGGTTGATCTACATCAGTTCTGTAGTTTCGAACTCTTCTCACATAATTTGGTAAAAAACGCTTATAACAAAGGGCATATGGTGCAAAAACAAGCCCAGTGCCAAATTTGAAAAAAAATCTGGATAGTAAGTCATTTTCAAGGGAATTACAGTCGAACCTTGATTATCCAGACTCCTCAGGACCTTGGTAGATAGTCCGGATAATCAAAAATATTAATATTAATGAATAGAAATGTAAACAAAAGGTATACAGCAAAGAAAACATCTTTTAATTGTGAAATCTACACAGGTTGTACTGTATGTATTTACAAGTAAAAACTTTCAGTTCAGGTATTTACAAAGGTCTAAAATGTTCTTGAAAGCATGTTTGTTTGCTTCAAAGACTTGTAGCTTGATCGCATTGCGAAGTCCATCATTTGTCTTAGCTGCATTAACTGCACAGGGTCAATATCGTTCTGTGATTCCATCCACCACAAACATTTTTTGAAACATTGCGCTGCCTCTTTAGTTGATTCTAGTTTCTTGTCCTCGCCCTCATCTTCCTCATGGCTACATACACTTTCACTTTCTGTTGGATTTCCGACAACGATGGGTAAAATCTCTTCATCAGACATTTGCGGTGAAGTTGGGAGCTCATTTTCCAGATTAAGCCAGTCTTCCACATCGTGAGCATAAGGCATTTCCTCATTGTCAAGTTGCTGTACATGTTTCAACATTTCGACCTTGGACTCAGCAATATTATCCTCTCTGAAGTTGGCCTGTGAATTTGACTCGCTGTTGTCCGAATGAACTCTCAGTTTATCGTAAGCCTTGCAAATCGATTCCGGGCTTCTTTCGTACCAAGCATCTGAAAGCATATAAAGCGCATCTTGTGAAGCTTATGAAGCGTATGAAGCTTGACAATGTCCTTAATGCTTTGAGTTTGATCAATGTCTTGACTGCAAATTACTTTCTGAAGAAGTTTTCTCTTGTATCGATTCTTCATCGCTTGCAGGACTCCTTGATCCGTTGGCTGAATCAGGGAGGTCGTGTTCGGAGGAAGAAACAGCCAGGTTACAGAACCATGGCGGCTGCTGAGCTCATCTGGTTGAGCAGAACAATTGTCTATTAACAGCAGAGCTTTTGTGAGCGTTGTTGACTTTTACAGCTGGCACAAAATCTTTCTTAAACGACTCGGTGTAGATCTCTGAATTCATCCAGGCATTTCTTTGGGACTTGTAGATCACAGGAATCGCACCCATGTTAACACGCTTAAAGCATCTCTGCCTCACAGATTTCCTGTTAAGAACGGATATTAGTTTGTGAGTGCCAGTAGCATTTGTACAGCCCAGCACAGTTAAACAAACGATCCTTTGCTTTTTTGAATCCTGGAGCAGATTTGGGCTTTTTGCAACTCTGAGTTTTCAAGATCACAACTAATTAATATTCATGAAAAAATTTGGACCAGAGAAAAAAGTCCAGATACTCGAATGCTCTGGATAATCGAGGTCCAGTAACAGCGTGCACCTACTGGTCAGGCCTCGGGTGAATCTTAATCATTATTTTTACCATGTGGCAAAGTGCTATTATCCTTGACAGGGACAAGGAGGGGGGAGGGGGCATCGTGATCGACCATTCTTGGATGGATGACCCGGAAAACGTATTGGTGCTTGGCATGTAAAATGAGTGGACATTGGGACTGATAAGCCATTTGGGACTGTCACTGTGATAGACAACCCCCAACATGGTCATCTGCATCTAGAAAGGGAGTCCGTGGGGAGTAAACTGTCATACCGACAGTAGAATCAGTTTCCCTTTCTTGTGAGGTTCAGTTGTGTCTGGGAAGGCTTGAGCTTGAATTTGTTTGGATAGTTGAGAAAATGCAAATGATGCTGAAGGGTGTCACGAGGGGTTCTCAGATCTGAGATTGATCCATCTTCATGTGCAACGAGATGTGCTCAGACATGAACATGGTGATTATCTTGTGTTCTGTCAAAATTTATCTTGTGAGCTGCTTCAGAATAGGCTCCCACAACACTTACTCTATCAATTCGTTCTTCTGCATCTTGGGGGTAAGCTATCATTGCATTCATATCTGGTTGTCAAGCTTTGCACATGTAGTACTGTTGTCTTTGTTGTTTAGTGCCTTCAAAATGCTGCCAAATAAACATAACTTCTGCTTGTTGGATTTACCATCAAAAGTAGGAATGCCTTGTGAAGGTTAACTTCTGTTCATTGGTTTGTTTTCTTTGTAATCTTTCTCTAACTGTCATTCTTAAGACAGTTTGCCAACATTTTTCACAATGTTGGTAGCTTTGTTATTCAAGCTCCTTTGGTGCAGTTTTGTTCTTTCGTAATTTTGCACTCAGCCATCTGATGAGTTTCTTCAATTAGTTGATACAAAATGTCTTGGGCATTTGTGACCTTCTTGAAGGAGCTGGAAATTTGGTCAATCCATGTAACTTGTCACTATCAGCATCATCTATATCAACATGCATAGAGTCCACTGTGGTTGCAGAACATTTGATACCCATTTCAATTTCAGGCAGTAAGTTTTTGGCTTATTTAAGTTCTTCAAAATCAGTTTCAGGTTGGTTTTCTCATGCTTCCTTACAAACTGAACATTTCAAAGAGAAATATTAATTTTTTAGCTAAATTATTGTCTAATAAAAATCTGTTTTGAAACACTTACTTCTGCATGTAAACGGATTCAGTGTCAAAAAATGGAAATTTAAGGTCATCACACAAGCTCGTGCAACCGGAGCTAGGATTCCGCCCCGGGTTGGCGGGAAAGAACCAATCAGATTGCAGAATTTTCAGAATTCTGCCCGCTTGTGCATTGAAAGCAAATAAACGGCAGTTCTTCTTGTTTCTCAACAAGTGGTTGAATATTTTTACGTGATGAGTGATTCCACTTTGAACAAGATCTTCAAGAGTATCGCTGACCATGCTGTAAAGTTCAATGTTATTGTTTGTGTCTGAGTTTGGTAACACAATGAATACCCTTGTACCTGAATTATGTACTTCCTTGTGACTTTATTAAAGTGGATTTGGTTGTTGATATTGGGGTTGAAGAACCAAAAGCAATAGATGAAAACCAAACTTTATCGAAGAGAACCAACCTTTCTAATTTACATGCACCCACCTTTTGACATCCAAAGCAGATGAACCTACCAGAGCTCACAACTGATACTTGCTCAGAGAATAGTCATAATGCACACACTTGAAGGAGGGCCGGTGCAAAGGGGTTTTCCAGCTACATTAATTTAGTAACCGTGGGTTTCCAATGAAAAAGAATTGCTGTTGATCCTTTCAGAAGGAAAACCTTTTGATATTTGGCTAATCCTATTGTCGGGCAATTTATTGGGTCCCGAGTGTTGCCATGGCAACAGGACAGCACTGCTAAAAAACCTTCTTCAATTTTTTTGAAAAAATCTCAAATTTAAGCCAGTTACCTGGTATTGAACTTTTGGTTGGCAGAACGTTTATAAAAAGGCTGTTGGGAGATGAAGAAAATTCACTAGATAAATTTGTTTAAACTTCTCTCTTGGAATTCACCTTTATCACTCGGCGGCCATTTTGGAGTCCTTGGGGAGTAAAGGCTTTGTCTTTGCATTGTCTTTGCCCGTCCAGCCTCACATTGAATGAGAGGCTCAACGGGCAAAATCTTTTGTTTGGACATTGAGTGATATGGGTCTATGTGATCAAACGAATCTTACTGTTATGCAAAAAAGCAGGGTAGGTCAAAGAGCTGACTTTCGAGATATTGCTCAACATTTCTAATAAAATTGATTTCCGGTTTTGGCAATTTTAGGTCACATTTTAATTTCCAGTTAACCGTTTTGATTCATAAGCCAATGCAAGCAGCTTTAGTATTGCATGTGTGGTGTATGACCATGCACTAAGCTGAAAACCCTTTCAAGCCTCGTTAGTCTGAAGGTTGCTACTATCACCATCAACTACAGAAGGTCAAAAAGACAGTTATGTGGAAGGTGAGCACTTGGGATCTGTGCAAACCAAAACACTGAACTTTAAATTAAATTAATGAAGGGGTAGTTTCTAAAGAAACTGTGGTGCTGCGTCGGTGGTGAAGTAGTATACAAAAATTTCGTTTATCAACAGAGTTGATAATGTAAATTGGCCACCGTACAGAGATTCTAAAAGCTGACGTTTCGAGCGTTAGCCCTTCGTCAGAGCGAATCGAGGGATTATGGGTTACGTGTAGTTTTTATAGTAGAGTGGGAGCTACGCAATTGGTGGTAACATGGCAACGTGAAAAATAGGAATATATTAGTTAAATGAAAAGCGTTCGTTAATACCGTAGGATTGTGCGATGGGCACAAGAATGGGACCTAGCTATGTCAATCTTTTTGTAGGATATGTTGAACACCAATTTTTTAATCAGTACAACGGCCCCAAACCTGAACTGTACGGCCGCTACATCGACGACTGCATCGGCGCTATTTCATCCAGCAGAGAAGAACTCGATCAATTTATAACCTCCGTCAACTCTTTTCATCCGGCTCTTAAATATACCTGGGAAATTTCGGAAACTTCATTGGCTTTCCTAGATATCAAAGTTTCTATTAGAGGCAACGTGCTATGTACTAGTGTGCACTACAAACCTACTGATTCACACAGTTATTTGTTGTATTCATCGTCACATCCATCACATGTCAAGAACTCCATTTCTTATTCTCAAGTTCTTAGACTTCGACGTCTATGTAGTGATGACTCCGATTTTTCCAGCAAATCAGAGGAGATGTGCCAGTTCTTTGAAAAACGTGGCTATCCTGTCTCTGTAGTCAAAGCGGGCCATCATCGCGCCCAACAATTTGATCGACAGTCGTCACTACAAACGTCACAGAAAGATAAGAATGACAGAATTCCATTCACCCTCACTTTCCATCCTCATAATCACGCAGTCAAAAGCATCATTCTTAGTAATTTTAAATTACTCCAAAATGATCCCGAGACTGGTAGAATCTTTTCGCAACCTCCACTTATTTCATTCAAACGCGACAAAAACATAGGCAACTTTTTAGTTAGAAGCGCCCTCAAAACCAACGAGCAACCCGGCACTTTCAAATGCATGCGCTTACGATGCAAAACTTGTCTTTTCATTGTTAACACTAGCAAGATATCGGGACCTAAGCGATCTGTTAAGATCACCGATCGTTTCACATGTACCTCCGCAAATGTCATTTATTGCATAACCTGTATGTTATGGAATAAATTATACATTGGTGAGACAGGTAGACGACTAGGTGACCGATTCCGCGAACACCTTCGCGATGTTGAGAAGAATGACAAGGATGCATCTAAGCCAGTCGCTCGCCATTTTAATCTGCCCAACCACTCCAAAAAACACATGGCTATCTGCGGCCTTTCCCTACAACTAGGTACGACGGAAAGCCGCAAGAATCTGGAACAAAAATTCATCTTTCAAATCGGCACCCTTAATCCTCACTGTGTTAACGAACGCTTTTCATTTAACTAATATATTCCTATTTTTCACATTGCCATGTTACCACCAATAGCGTAGCTCCCACTCTACTGTAAAAACTACACGTAACCCATAATCCCTCGATTCGCTCTGACGAAGGGCTAACGCTCAAAACGTCAGCTTTTAGAATCTCTGTACGGTGGCCAATTTACATTATCAACTCCGTTGATAAACAAAATTTTTAAATTAAATTGATTTTGACCACTGATTTATTTAAGGTTACCCCCCAGGGTGTGCGATTATTGGAAGGAGGTGAGTCACTGAAGGAAGTCTTTCTATGATTTTTTCTGTTACTTGTAAAACCTGTTGAGATTGTTAAGTCACCATTATTTTACAGAGTGATGCAGTTTCAACATTATTCATCTCTTAGCTCCTTATATTTAATGTAAATAATATTCATTGTTTTTTTTATTGGAGGCGCGGTGGCCTAATGGTTAGTGTGCTCTACTCCAGAGTGAGTGGTCCAGGTTCGGGTCCTGGCCGGGGACATTGTGTTGTGTTCTTGGGCAAGACACTTTACTCCCACAGTGCCTCTCTTCACCCAGGTGTATAAATGGGTACCGGCGTAATGCTGGGGGTAACCCTGTGATGGACTAGCATCCCATCCAGGGGGGGTTAAAAATACTCCTAGTTGCTTAATGGTACGGAAACCGGAGATAAGCACCAGCGTGTTGGGTCATTGGCTTGGAAAGCGCTTACCTATTCATTGTTTTTCATTTATTAACAAGGGAAGATAAAAGATTACATCAGTAAAGGGGAAGAGTGGAGTGGACTACTATGAGGCTATGCTGATAATCTTTGATAAAGGGATTGTAAATCCTTGTTACAATACTATCCAAATTGATATAGCCATCAATTTCACAACGTCAACAATAAATTTTTTCAGATGACAAACATTGGATGTATGAAAGCCATTTTTTTCTGAATCTCTTCTGGGTTGCAACTTTGCCGTAATGGCATCTCATGGAAAGTGTGTCCCCCAACACTTGTGGATATTTCATTTTAGCCAAGGGTCATTTTGTGTGTTTTTTTGATGTTCTGGTTCAAGACCCTTTGGTATTTGAATCACCAATTAGCTCTGATAGGCTGAGGCTCCAACACATTGATGAAAGCTTTTGATTTCATGCAGGTCAATAGCATGAATTTAACAGTTATGTTAACAGCATGAGTTACTCTGACTTCCAGTTCTTGCTACCATCAACGTTACTTAGCTATTGGTTTTTATTCTAACTGATATTTACATGACTGTATGTTTTTGCTTCAATCAGTGACTCAGCTCTATCACATTCCACTGGATGCTGGCTTATCATCTATTGTGTGGTGTTCTCTCTGTGATCCTTATGCTGTCATGATGACCTCAGATGGTTCACTTTTGTTACTAGAGTTCACAATGGAGGGATCTGAGCCTAAAGTGAAAATATCCAGACCACAAATAAGCCAGGTAAGTTTGTGGTGGAACCCTGTGTTGCTCTTGTTGTAGAGGGTCCAAAGTGAGATTGAGTTTTGGACTGCCATTATGCACAAAGAAAGGAGCAATCTTCCTCTATGCTATTCCTCTGTGCTACTGTGGTAGTTCATGAGAGTACCTCAGCACCATTAATACATTTATTTTATATCAAAATTCAGATTTCTTGTTTAAGGTAGGGGAGGGGGAGAAACAATTTCCTCCTGTTTTTACAGGTACATTTATTCCTGGTTAAGAATTTTTAAAGCGGTCCAATTTCGATTTTCCTTAAGTTTGTTTCATGTTATGCTAATGAATATTGCACAAAGAAAACCTAAAGTTGAACTGGTTTGGAAAATTTTAAACCAAGAAAAGATTTGAGCCACATTACAATTATATGCAACATTAAGAGTAGAGGGGCTGCATCTGCAATGAAGCAATCTCGTACCCAGAGTCCTCGGGCTACTTGGTCAGCGGGTGAGCGCCCGGAAAGACTCTGGGATAATCAACTCCATTTTCCCAGAAAACGTGGGTTCCGGTCTTATTGCACATGCTCAAGTTTAAATGGAAACAGTAAGGAGAAAATCGTAAACAGTAGAAATGACAGGTTGACCTGGTCGTTTTATTATTTTTGTGATTTATATATTTCTGAGGTAGAAAAAACAAACAGCACTGAAACTAGTTTTAGATTTTGAATCTCCCTCCAAATTCTGGGGCTTCCGAATTACTGACTGCCTTCCTGTCAGACTGCCATTGTTTCGCAAGCGGCCAATCAAAATTGTAGTTCACGTCCATTATCCCAGAGTCTTTCCGGACGCTCGCCCACTTACCAAAAAGCCCAAGGACTCTGGGTACGAGATTGCAATGAAAGAAAGTGGATTTTTTTTTTAGATATTTTGATTACTGTGTGACATTGCAGCCAGAATTTCAAGAATAAACAGTGCCTAACTTTGTTGTAGATCTTGCAGGTGTAATAAATAAGGGCACCTTTCGTCCCCTATGTTTGTCCTTTAACAGCTGGCACTAATTTTGTCTTGCATAATGAGATAATAACGTGCGGAACTTATTTACTATTTATTGATGAAAATATGCCAGTGATCTTACAAAACACCAAAAAAGAAAGGAAAAAGTCATGAACGGTAGGTTGACATAGAATAGTATGGTATCTATCACTTCTTTTATGACAAAGCAGGTGCTGGTACGAGCTGATAACACTTACTCTGATAACATCTCTTTACTGGTTTTCTTCAGGGTAGCAAAGTGTGTGCATGTTGTGCTTACAGAGATGTTAGTGGAATGTTTACCACAGAAAAGGCTGAGCATGCCATCACTGCAGTGCATCCACAGCCTACCACACCCACCACACCCAAACCGTGAGTCCATCATAATTTGTGTTTGACTAATATAACAATTAATGCTAATACGTATTTGTCAAATCCAACTGTCTTCAGTTGGATTGGAAATTTTTATACAAAAGTAAAGTAAAGCAACCATATTTAACGTCGATAACTCGTAACAATAATTCAACTGACAAACCTGAGGTCGATGGTGCGCTCATTTTACTTCCCCCTCTCCATCAGTGCTCAGTTTTACGGGTATTTAAAGCTACTCAGAACAGAAAGAAGTCG
>NC_090869.1:42793843-42806343 GCF_036669935.1 Montipora foliosa
AAGCGCGAATGGAATAATTGTTTTATTAAATTCCTTAAACTCCAAAAGTTTAGAAGTACGAAATACGAGCGAAAAAAGCGAGAAAATCCTAGCGAAATCGAAAAACGTTGATGAAGATGCGATTTTGTGTAATAACTCGTGGTCAGACAGACGCAGGCTCATCACAAAAACATTTCTTACCTTTTCGCGTATCTCTAAGCTTCGAAAGTGATCTAAACTTTCCACAAAAACGTTTTTCTTTTGCTTTATACCGAAAGAAATTTCGCTTTCTGGCGTAAACGTTTTTAGTTTAGCAACGCTAAGCGCAATCATTTACCATATAAGGTCAAACTAAGGTATATGAGCTGATAACCGAGATTGAGTGAACCAATCAGAGCACGAAAATTGCATTATCCGAGGTTGAGAATTTAATAAAAGATGGTAAATAGTCAACAAGGTGCGTAGTGCCGAGTTGGCTATTTATAACCAGTCTCATGTCCAACAAGTGCAAATGTAATTATAATTATTTCATTAAATCATTTCTTAGACTTGCTTGATGACAAGGAAGCAGTGTTTTAATGTATAAAAGTGTTCAATGTACAGAAGTTTGCAATTTGTGAAGAGTATATAGTAAATGGAACCCAGCCAGCTTTGTCCTGTCCAAATGTATTTTAATGATTAATAAAATAAAGCTCTTATTTAGTGCACTACAGTTATGGAATGCCTTACCTTATGAGCTGAAAACATGTACCGTTTTTATCGCTTTTAAGAATCAACTCAAGACATATCTATTTAAGCATAGTTTTGTGTTATTGCATTTAGGCTACCATTTATTCCCTTGTATTTTTATTATTATTGTATTATTACTATTATTATTGTTATTATTATTATTATTGGTGACAATAGAACCCACTGGAAACTCGGAAAAATCCGAGCCCCAGATGGGATTCGAACCCATGACCCTCCGTGATCTAGTCGGATGCTCTTACTACTGAGCTACTGGAGACTCTATGGTGAGCAAGGTCGAAATGTGGGTTTTGACTCGAGCTGCATCACGCAGCTACAGAGTCAAATAACGGCAGCATAGCTCATAACTGCATCATCCAGTCACATTAAAGCATATCTACATGTACCCACATTTTGACCTTGCTTACCATAGAGTCTCCAGTAGCTCAGTGGTTATAGCATCTGACTAGATCAAAGAGGGTCATGGGTTTGAATCCCATCTAGGGCTCTGATTTTTCCGAGTTTCCAGTGGGTTCTATTGTCACCATTTCATTTACTGTGTATATCATTCTCACATTTGCTGATTATTATTATTATTATTATTATTATTATTATTATTATTATTATTATTATTATTATTATTATTATTATTATTATTATTATTATTATTAATGGATGTAAATAGGTTTGTAGAGATTGTAAAGTGCTGTTGGATTTTTAATAGAAACAGTGCTATATGAATGCTTGATAATTAATTAAATGTTATTGTAGGGTTGAGGAGGCAAATGAAGAAAAGACTTGTAAGCCAACATGGTGGTGTGTAGTTTGCCATGATAATGGTGTCATGGAGATTTACACTTTGCCTGACTTCAAGTTAGTTTTCCTAGTTAAAAATTTCAATATGGCTCCAAGGGTGTTGGTGGACAGTGGATCAGCATCAGCAGCAAGGTATGTAACATAGTTACCTACAGTAAGTACATGTACATATGCATGATATTATTATCATAATACTTACATACCGGTAATTAAACTTTGTTTAATTTAAAGAATGTTTTCTTCAACTGAAGAGCTGAACAAACTCCTGCAGCTGCAAAAGAAAATCTATACTCTAATTTTACTGATTTTCATAAAGCATGTTCTTTCTTAATTTATGCCAAAACTTTCGCTTTACTTACTCCTGCACTACGCGATTCGTGTGGTAGCTGAGAATTAGGGCAGTATAGGATAAAAAGTACCCAAAAATATTGAGGTCCCTTGTCATTTAGCCTTCAATTTTTGTGTATGACTGTTGAAACAAAAGTTGCAAAAGGTAAAGATCATTAAGAATTCAATGCTGGATCTGTGGCAGGAATTTAGAACAATGATTTATTAACAACTGTTCATCAAAGTGGAGGTGGCTAGTGGTGGATATTTACCGAGCCACGAAGCAGCAAAGTAAATATCCAACACCAGCCACCAACACTGAGGTGAATACTTGTAAGTCTTGTGGTACAAAAACAATCCTTTGTATGAAATATACCACTTGGTCTACTTATGGTTTGTTACTTGCAGTGCTATGACTAGCAGTATTGGGCAAGAGGATACTCTTCCAGTGAAAGAAGTGTTATTAACGGGTGTTGGGCACAAAAACAAGAAGCCTCTACTGATTGCATTTGTGGAACAAGATCTTTTGATTTATGAAGCTTTCACTTTTGCTGAGTCCTCTTTGGAAGGTCATCTTAATCTCAGATTTAAGAAGGTTTGTGTGTCATCACCCCTGCAAAAGTGTTATTTTGTTTTGCTCTTTTGTTTCTTGCTTATTGTTTATGGAGAATCACCTCAAAAGTAGCTCATGATAGTTCTGCAATTAGTGGTAGTTCATAAAGTTGATCTGATAGATTGTCCAAAATACACAACCTGAAGCAGAGTCCAGGATCTCGAAGCAATCCTGTGTGCAGGATGCCGACACTTCTCCACACGAGTGCGCGAGCACTTACTTTCAGACAGATCTTCGAACGTTTTTAAACATCTGCAGAGTTCAGAGTCTTGTAAGGCATCCTGCACACAGGATTGCTTCGAGATCCTGGAGCCACTAAGTACCAAGTGAAGCTTAAGGAATCCATGTATATAAAATGGGAGAAGCCCGATCTCAACCAGCAGGTGAAACACATTAACCTGACTCTCTCCCTGTAAGGAACTAAGCGTCACTCATTTAAATTTTTGTTTTGTTCTGTTTTGATTTAATACGCAATATTGACAACGCAATGTAACGAAGTTTGTAAGATCGCGCGCGCTTTAAATTCAACGGCGATTTCAAAATATGTAACTCTGAAGATGACGGATGTACCGTCGAAACATGTCTGGAAAATTAAAGAAAGTTGTTATGTTTATACGACTATAAATAATGGTTAGCTTTCAATAACTGTGAGTTTGGATTAGTCTGCAGTCTACAGTCTGCAAGTGTCAGTAAAGTGTTTTTGGTCTAAAACAACCGTTGTCGTTGGGTTAAAGATATTGGTACCTGGAAGGTAAAGGGGGAATAGATCTGTGAAGGAAGGGTGGGGTAGGATAGAGGCAATGGGGAAATCATGGAGAGGTAGGAGAAGTAAAATGGAGCAAAGGAATGTCTCATTCTTTTTTTGAGACCCACCATAAAACCAAGCCCTGGTTTTTTAACTACATCCCCCAAAAAAGGGAAATCCCTTTTCTAGACAGATAATAAAAATAAGCCAGATAAAAAGACTGTAAACTGGTTCAAAACATTAAACAGGGGGATAAAATTGAACTACAACATAATCTACCAGCATGTACACATGTAGGAAAAGGGGTTACGTATTGTATCTGTTGTAATCTTTTACACTGGTGGACAGATCACCATTATCAGATCCGGGGTTGATTTCTAATTTGTTTTATTTTTATTTAGCTACAGCACAATTTACTTCTTCGTGACAAGAAATCAAAGCAGCAAAAAGTGAAGCAGGTTGATGTTGTTCAAGGTACTGTTGTACATGTAGGAATAACAATTTTATGCTTACTTTAACTTAAAGTTTCTTTGAAGTGTCAAACTCAAATGAAATTTTTATATGATTACTCCTCAGGATCAAAACCAAGAGTTGCCAGTCTCCGTGTGTTCAGTGACATATCATCATATTCAGGGGTAAAGATTTGTACTTTATTTTGTTCACTGTCAATGCTGGCCCTACTAAATATGAGCAGCAATCTGTCTAAAATGTGAATGAAGCATAAATTGATTAATTAATTGTTTTGTGAATGTTATTGCAGGTTTTTGTCTGTGGTTCTTACCCTCACTGGCTTTTTGTTTCAAGTCGAGGGGCATTACGAGCTCATCCTATGAAAATTGATGGCGCTGTCACATGCTTTGCTCCATTCCACAATGTTAACTGCCCCAAAGGGTTTCTTTATTTCAACAAAAAGGTAATTATTATGCTAGTCGTTTTTATTTGCAATTTGTAGTGGACCTATCATATTTAAACCCTCTATAAGTAGTTACCTCTCCTATTGATTACTATTAATTTTTATTATTAGAAAGGCCCCTGTCAGTTTTGAGGAGAATCCTTTCAGAGCCAGTCTAGCCACTTTCTTGAGTCATATCTATAGTTTCGCCAAACACCCCTCTGTTGTTTGGCCAGCTTGCTTGACCAAAGCTGTCCATAAGGTCTTTCACTGTTATATAGCTGCAGTTTGATTCCCTTGGAAGGTTTAGTATGGGGATATATTGATTTAAATCTTTATTTTATTCCGTTGATTGCCAAAATCGTGTTTATTGTTTTGGGTTGAACTTTAGGTGGGTTCGATTGACCGTATTCCGGAATAGGAATACATAGAATACAAGTTGGAAATCCTTCGTTTTTGCAGAGATTTGCATTAAAATTGTCAAACATTTGCTAAAATGCTATTTTAAACATATTTTTATCATGCTTGCATCTTGGAAATGCACCAAACATACCGTTTTAGGCATCACTCCACGTATATTTATTCCGGATTAGGGTCAATCGAACACGCCCTAAATGATCATGTATCAAAATTGGGGTATTGCAAAGTTTTGATTTGATTTTGTAGGCTTGTTTATTTGCATTCCCTTGTTATTTTCATGATATTAAGGGCGAACTGAGAATTTCGGTGCTACCAACACATCTGAGTTATGATGCGCCTTGGCCTGTGAGAAAGGTTCCACTCAGGTGTACACCTCATTTTGTGGCCTATAATCGCGAAAGCAAGGTATGTTTAAGTAACTTTTAATGTTATATGGTACAGTATGCAAAAATGTTGTGACGTTTACATGTATGTATATGGAAAGTTAGTATTTAAGACTTTTTAGCAGGCAGGAATGGTCACTTTGCAAAATTTCCTCTACGAACAGCAAAATCAGCTTCTTTTTTTAAGGAGGAATCATACAATGTTATCAACCAAATGAAGTAAGAGAAAAGAAATAAAGTCAACATTTCAATGGAAACTTTGGGGCTTGCAATGATACATGTAATGGTGTTTAATTGTGTAGCACAAGTTGTTGCCAGCTATTTCACAAGGTCACATAATTTTTTTGATGATGAAAATGATACATTTTTTAGGGATCTTTTGTTATATTTTCAGTAATTTAACCATATTTTGTGTGCAGCAAATTACACCTTTTTGCCTGTGATTCAATTGAATATTACTGGTACGGTAAAATGCTTAATTGAGGATGAGGCTGTTTATGTCTAGACTTGTGCAGTGGTGACGAGCTTATCAGAGCAGACTAAAAGGATTGTCAAACTCAATACAGAAGATCATGAGCCAGAAGACATTGATCGAGGTAGGTAATAATGATCCTGATAATAGTGTAATAAATATATCTTATAGGACGCTTTAGTGTGTAGTATCATGGGATATATTATTTTACAAGTCTCACAAGCCCGCAGTTTGCAGTTTTTTGCGCTACAATTTTAGCAAGTGAATTGTAAACTTGAGAGCATGTAACAGATTTGTGCACGGCAAGCGCAGGGCAAACGTCAGCACCTCAACTAGTCAATGGTTTTCTACTGTGAAAATATCATGGAATATTTTGTACTCGTTTTGTGTGTTTTCTGTACAATAACTTACACAGGTCGATAATAATAATCGTCATCAGCATCATCGTAGATGAATGGATCTGCACATACAGTACAACTATGCACTGCAAAAGAAATATTTTAACTCACAATAATTTGTACAAGGCCGCAAAGTGGCCTGCCTGTATTTATTGCAATTGTATTAACTAACAAAGTGAGAAATATATGAGAGATCATCAGCATCAGTTTTGCACTCAAACAAGACTTCCATTATGGTCACTTTTGCCTTGACCTTTTCATTGCAAAGATCAAAGATACAGACCTGAAAGGAAAGGGACTACCTCATTGTCACTAAATTCAGCGATTTTTGCGAATTTGAAATTTATTACTCTTGAAATATAGGGCAGGCAAAGATTGAAATCACAACAAAAAAGAGCTACATTGTACATTAGCGGGGGTTGACACTTTGCCTTAAAAAATACGGGAAAACAACAGGACTTTTTTCTTTAAAATTATCAGCAATTTATCACACAATTCTCATGTACAATTTGAAATATATTTTAAGCACTTGTATTTTTAAAGGAAACCGATTTTCCTATGTGTAGTCTTTTAATAGAGTTTTAATTCCATTTTGCATTTGAAATCGTAATTCTGATTACCTTTACAAACCTGATTTCTAGGATTATGCATGCTTAAGAGTAAAATTTGTGTTGGTCGATGCTTCTCACTCCATTAAAATTGTCTATTAGAAGGAGCTGATTGTATAATTTTCTTTCCTTTCTCCATCTAGATGGGAGATTTGTTTATCCAATTATTGATCGGTTCAGCCTACAGCTAATTTCCCCTGTTAGCTGGGAAATTATACCAAGTACACGGTGAGTGAGTCCTTCTTTAGTTGTTAAGTAACAGAGTGAGTTTGTATCAGCAACTTGTCATTTTGTTTTTCAAGTCATTCAGCCTTGGGTTGTGCATTGTACATGTGCTTTGTGCAGGACAGTTAAATTAAACATCAGGTAAATAAATGACACTTCACACATCAAGTGGAAGTTTTGCAACACAATTATTGTCAAGGTCAAGCAAACAATGTAACAGGTAAAAAGCTTAATTATTTTCACAACGTGTCTTCTCTTGTTGTAACATGCATATTATTCAAAGTGACAGTTTATACATGTTGAAAGGCTTTTTACAAACATTCCTTGCACTGCCTTGGCAAAGAGTCATACCTCAAGTCAAGAAGGAGATTTCAGTTACATGTCACACACTGCTGAAGATGACCTGTGATTTGTTCAAATATCAATTTGAATTATCAATGTTACCCCTTGATTGAATGTATTTTTGTAAAGATCTCCTATTTCCTGGATTGTCTTGAATGAAATCCTGTTTGTCATTATTTGCTATATTTCTTGGGGTTTTTTGTACTTTTGTTTTCAGTATTGAAATGGAAGATTGGGAACATGTGACTACTTGTAAGAATCTGATGCTTTCAAGTCAGGAGACACATACAGGCCACAAGGGATTCATATGTGTTGGCACAACTCATGTGTATGGTGAAGACATAACTTGCAGGGGACGAGTAAGAATTGGCTTTCTTGTACTAAGTCTGGTAGTAGTTTGTGCCAGTGGTTATAATTTTTGTGGTAGTGCACTACACACTGTGTCATTGGGGCTGTCTGAGTGAGTGTACGATTTGTAGGCCTGCAGCATGTGCATGAATTATGAAACAAATGTACAGTTGTCGTGAATTATAACAATAAAAAATTGATGTTTCTTTGCGGCCCACTTATCACCGTTTTCCTTTCTTAATTTTCCTAATGAAAAGAGAATGAAATCTGTTTGAGTACGTTATTGTCAAACTAACAGACCTTTTTAAAGTGCCCATAACCCCAAAATATTTTTTTTGCTAAAATGAATCTTTGCACCTGTTCGAGACGCATTGCAGCCATTTTTTCCTTTTTCTAACAAATCCTGCCATTTTATAGGCTTCAAAAATCCAAGCATCGTTTGTTCATGACCAAGTCAGAAGGGGAGTGGGTCTATTCCTGTTTTAACATCACAATCTACTTTGCTTGTATTTTTACAAAGAGTTAATGCAATGTAAATCAGTTTGTGACGTCAAAACAGGAATAGACCCACTCCCCTTCTGACTCGGTCGTGAACAAAAGATGCTTGGATTTTCGCAACTTGCGAAGACTATGAAATGTTAGGATTTGTTAGAAAAAGGAAAAAATGGCCGCAATGCGTTTCGAACAGGTGCAAAGATTCATTTCCGCGAAAAAAAAATTTTGGGGTTATGGGCACTTTAAATTCTTAAATGCCAGTATCAGTCTTCCCCTCTTCGGAGATCGTCACGCAAGCTCACATTCCACAGACATCGTGCAGGTCAAATAAACAAAAAAAAATCACTAGTCGACTATAATATTGTTACTCTCAAAGACTAGGTCAACTTCTCTGCCTGCATTGAAAAACATTGAACAGTACTTTCCTCGCAACGGAAAGGAAAACAGTAGAAAACTATTTTTATCTTTATTGTTGCGATTGATCAGCGAAAAATGTAGATTTCGTCAGCTTATTTGTGTTGAAATTCCCTCGGAGCAGAGTTCAAAGATTTTGCCCAGTAAGAGAAAAGATGAGTTCTTCTGAATTAAACTTAACATGAAAAAATCACAACTTATTTTTCACATAATTTATCAAAATATTTTAGTCATCGAGTGTAAGTGTACGTTCGGCAACACTGCTTTACTTTTGCTGATTGGTAAACATGTAGATTATATTGGCTAGTCTGTGTCTGCTCATTTCACTGATAGCCTCTTTCTGCTCTTGTAATTTATCTTGTAATGCCTGTTTTTTTGTTTAGAAGGGAGGCCACTATCTTGGACAAAACGCTTGGGAAAAGTTGTAGCTTAAGCATCATTTGACATGCACTTACAAGATCTGTTGGTCCTTTCCCCCCTCACTCCAAACCAATGTTGACAATTTGATGCAAAATATACTGTGCAAGCCTTTCTCCATTTTTTAACCAACATTGGAATGGGTGGAGGGGGGAAAGTGGGAAGAATTTAATCTTTATCGCACAGACAAATGAGAGCGTCACATTTTCCCTACGAGTTTTGTCCAAGATTGCAGGTACTGTAATTCTATTTAAAGAATATGGCTTGAAAATGAAGAACCAATGCTTAAGACAAAATTAATATTAAAAGAGTAAATGCTAGTGACACCTTGTTTTAAGTGTTGAGAGTATGAGCTAATAAAACTAATTGGCAACACTATGTCTTAAAAGGCTACCTACAATTAAGTATCATGATTATAATTTATACTAATGATAGAGAGAATAAAATTAATTTATCACAACTGCAGATATGAATGGATTTTCTGGGAGGAAAGTCATCACAGTGAATGGAACAACCTTATTAAGCAGTTGTTGGAAAGAGAGGGTTGTCCAATACACACAAACTGAGTCTGGTCGACTTTTTGACTTTTTGGTGAAGACGACCCGTCAAGCGGAAGTCGGGTCGTGGTTTTTGCGGAAGTAAAGTAACAGGAAGTTGCTATTTTAAAGAAGGTTCGAGGAACTTTTATAAAATGGTGACGGGCCGTAAGGACCCGTCTAGTTCGTGACAAGCCGTCATTTGAAAAGTCGACGCGACTATTGGAAATGTCAGGTTGTGAGGGACTTTAAAAAAATCGTGTATTTGTGAAGATAGTGGAGGCGGTGAGGCCGGCTGAAAATGTTAACGGGTCGTGACGACCCGTCTAGTTTGTGACGAGCCGTCATTTAAAAAGTCGACCCGACTATTGGAAATGTCAGGTGGTGAGGGTGACTTTAAAAAAAACATGTATTTTTGAAGATACTGGAGGCGGTGAGGCCGACTGAAAATGTTGACGGGTCGTAACAAGGACTGCTTTGGAATGTGTACTACGTTGCGACTATAGTGGTAAGAAAACAGATAAAATTTAGTTTTGTTGGTGAGCAGTCCAAAATTTCTATTCGGTCATATAGTCGGTGGCACTTCGAATCACGCAACTTATGATGTTTACAGGTATTCGCCAAAAGCTGTTAAAACGTTAATGTACTTAAAATTTTATGAATATTCCACTCTTTATTTAGTACAAAATATATTACCTTTTTGTGTTATTTAAGCGGTTGATTCGAAGCGAGTATTGAATACATAAAAGGTCATTATGTCATCCATGGAATGTGTCGACGTTTCAACTTTCATTGGTAGGGAAATAACCACCGTACTAAACATAGCCGTGGATAACATAATTCTTAAATTTATCCTTTACTCGTGTAAAAAACCAATTAAATTTAATCGCGACTTTTAGGAAAGAAAGCTGTAAGTTGTTAAAAGTTTTATCGTATCGTTCATACCCATAGATATCCTGATGACAGTTCTGACAGTTCTGAACAGCATGCACCGCGCACCGGTGGCTCAGTTGGTTGAGCACCGGACTGTCCCGCGGGAGGTCGCGAGTTCAACTCCGGCCGGACCAACACGCAGGTTCTTTAAACAACTGAGGAGAAAGTGCTGCCTTTGTAACTACATCTGCAAATGGTTAGACTTTCAAGTCTTCTCGGATAAGGACGATAAGCCGGAGGTCCTGTCTCACAACCCTTCAATGTTAATAATCCTGTGGGACGTAAAAGAACCCACACACATGTCGCTAAGAGTAGGGCACGTAGTTCCCGGTGTTGTGGTCTGTCTTCTGTTGTGTATCATGGTTGGGAGGGTAAAAAAGGGGCCACAGTAATTGGCTCAAGCTGTTGTGGCGCACTGCCAGCTTGACTGGCAAAGTTAATAAGTTAATGAAAAATAAAATGTTGTCAGGGTATTAAGGACACATTCGCAACATTTGTGAATGCTGTTCTGGTCGATGTTAATAATTTTCTATGCGTATATCGATATTCTAGTCGCTACTTTCTGAGAACTAAGCATAGAACATTTTGGAGAAGCACAGCCTCCTTTGCTCATCGAAGTTTTTCTTTCTCTCACCATCTGACACTTCCAATAGTCGGGTCGACTTTTCAAATGATGGGTCATCACGATCCGAGATATTTGTTTGAAGCTACCCCAGGCAGTTCGACTTCCGGCAGTAAAGCTTACTTCCTTTTTAAACTTCACGACCCGACTCAGTTCATGTATATTGGACATATGTGTGGAAAGAAGCTTGTTGATCTTCTGCTTAACAAAAATTATGTACCTAGGATATTATTACTTTAAGAACCAAGAAATAAAGATTCTGTATAAAACCAAACTAGACTAGACGAGACTAAGATTACAACTCTCATAGTTTACCTATCTCATGGATTATTTTCTTGAAAGGCTTAGCTTGGCTTACAACAAAGGTTTTTGCTTAAAGAAGGTCTTGTATTTCTGTGTCCTGAGATTTGAGCCCCCTTGACCAGTTAGTCATTTTTACAGGAAACAGAATATTAATGACAAGATTTCTGAATAATAAATTACTTGAAAAGTGTTCTTCAATGGAGCGAGTTCACGTAAGATAGCCCTTCCAATGTTTATAATAAACACATTAATTTTTTTGTGTGATTTCCTTAGGCGACCCTTTATTCCTAATTTTTTTTTCCTGCAGATTTTAATTTTTGATATTATTGAAGTTGTTCCAGAACCAGGCCAGCCACTGACCAAGAATAAATTTAAGGTAATGTTGTTTGTTAATAAATTTCATTTATTTTATTTATTTTGGTCATGATTAATATTATTCTTTTTAATGGTAAGTTCTATTAATTGAGCCAGAATCCCAGGAGAAATGTGTACTGAATTTTCAGCAAAATGAACCATTTTCAAATAATTATTTACACCTATTTTTGAAACAGTTTCCAAACCTTTTAAATTTCAATCTCCAGCCACCATATCCTAAGTTGCAAGGTCAAAAATGGTTGAAGTGAAGTATTCTTTTCAATGAAACTGTTGTATTATTTGGCCTCGTTTGATACAAACACATTTGAGCCTTCATAGGCAGGCGGCTTGGTCCAGTAGTTAGGGCATTGGTTTTGCATGCACTTTCTCCCGGATTCAAATCCCGTTCTGACCTCTGGTTCGGATTTATTTTCGGTTGTCAAGGACTCAACTCTACCACGCTTTTCTGGTTGCCTCCTGCCAGTTGGGGTTCTTTATTATGTTTTTGTCAAGTTTCTTACACACTATTAAAAGTAGGGTGCCTGTGAACTAGCTTGATATCTAAGTGCACTTCCACTATAAACAAAGCATTGACATTTACATTTTATATTTTACACTTACATAGATAATTCCTTGTGCTGTAATAAGTTATAAATAAGGTTATGGTTAGGTAAGCTACAATGTGCTCTTGTCCAAAGTATTGTATTGTTCCTTTTATTGCACAGATGCTGTATGGAAAGGAACAGAAAGGCCCTGTCAGTGCTCTTACTCAAGTTAATGGCTACCTAGTCAGTGCCATAGGACAAAAGGTGCAGTATCAATACAAAGGGAGGATCTTCGTCTTAATCTGCTTTTTATGTCAGGATTCCTAAGTGGCCTTAAATTTGTTGATAAGGTCTCACAATTTGCCCCAAAATTTTGACACTAACAGAAGTTTCCTTTTTTTGTATTTGACTGGACTGGTACTCCTTGGTATATTGTACTTTATTAAAACCTGGATCATTGGATAATGCAATTCGAGAGTTTTGATTAGCTAAGCCATCATGGGTTATGAGCCATTATTCCATGATCTACAAACACGGCAAGCATATGCGTGATTTTTTGAGCCTTTTTATTTTTATTGTAGTCTAGT
>NC_090869.1:42813843-42823843 GCF_036669935.1 Montipora foliosa
GTCTTTTTTGTCAGAACCCATTTCCAAAAAACAGTACTGTGAATCGATCAGCCTTGTTTATTGCTGTTATTGTTGTTCAGGGACTCTTGATGGAGGCATTGGACTATTGCTACCAATGACAGAAAAGACTTACAGGCGACTACACATGCTACAAACAAAACTTGTTGAATGTATTCCTCACGTTGCTGGGCTTAATCCAAAAGCATTTAGGTTAGTGTAGGTATTGCACCTGTTTGTTTTGAATATTTTCAGCCAAAATCATATTCACTTAGTATTGGTGCTAACTTTGAACCAAAATATATACCACATACACGGCACTCTATTGTTAAAAAATGCATTCTCCACAATTAAACTAGACGTTTGTCTTTTACTTTTACACCTATGTGAGAAAACAGTGCACTATGTTTCAATGGCATAATTGTATTGTACACGTGTCATTACTTCACATAAAATAGAATTAAATAAGTAAAAAACACTTAAATCAACATTCTGATACCAAATTTTATTGATTCTCATGGCTTGCATTACAGACTAGTTAGTGGTAAAAGGAGAAGCCTTAGCAATGCTCACAGGAATATCTTGGATGGAGAACTTCTCAGCAAGTTTGCCCATCTGGGTACCATGGAAAGGTTTGAGGTCACCAAAAAGATTGGAACCACACCTGCACAGGTACTCTTCGTGCTCATCAAGTTTATTCCAGAATCACATTGTGAAAACCTTAATGTATGATTTTGATTTAAAATGGACTCAAAAAGGTTACACACTTACATGTAAAAGAAATGAACTGAATGCAAACAAATATAACTCAGCAGGATTTGCTTGAGCAGTGAATAGAACTACTGCAACGCCTGGCATATTGATATCTAGAATACTGACAAATGTCACATTCTATTGGGACTATTTATAGCGAGGATAATTTGAAATTTGCTTTTGCGTTTTGTTCTTTATTGTTCTCAATAAAGGATCCCTTCCAAACACTCTTTTCACTGAGTACTCATTGTCTATAGGAAAGAAATAATAACTGTTGTTTTTCTTGGTGTGTCAGGTAAAAAAAGAAATTCCTTTGGCAGCCAAGGCATTTCTCAAAAGTAACTTTTAAAATCATTATTTCTCTTAGATTCTTGATGACCTCATGGATGTTGAGCGAGCATGTGCACATTTTTGATCCCAGCAGTGACAGGCATCATTGTCCATCAGAAGGAGAGAACTGTGGAGATTTGCCAGGCAGTTTACTATTAAACATAAGTGTAGTTGGACTAGATATGCAGCCTGTCTGGAATCATTATTTCAATTAAACTGGCATGAAATAAATCAATTTTGTTATGCAAATATGTTGTTGAAATAATGTCCATTGCCAATTGATTTGAAGAACTGATTTCCTTCTATCACTACAGTTGTACGTTTGAAACCCATTTTGATAAAATTTCCATTTAATTTTGGTTGCATCAAGGATGCCATGCTAAAGAACACTGCTTCAGACTGCAATGCTGCACATTTATAAAGAAAAATGTTGGCCTTTCTTGGAATCCAATCAGCATTAGTTTTAAAAAGGATTGAAGGATTAATGCCTTGTATCGGTTTTATTTTTTCTTCAAGTAAATGTAAGTTTTCTTTCATTTTATCTGGCTTATGATAATGCCAATGTTGAACCTTCAGAAGTAAATAAAAATGCTGGCAAATGTTTATGCACATGCCATTTTGTTTTGTTCATCACCAGTATGAGTCAGGGAGCATATGTAATCCCGTGGGATTTTTCTGGTGAAAGCAAACCACCTGCCTAGATGTGTTAAGGGGACCCCAAGGAACACAAACAATGTTGTCGGCAATTTTGTAACATGCACCAGCGGCCGTTATGGGGGGTCTATTTTTAGACCTATATGGCTCAACATGGAATAGAGGCTCGAATATAAAATGGAGTGTAAATACAATTAACTACAATAAATTTCCACAAAAATACCAGAAATCTTTCATATAGTCTACCGAATACATATCTAGACTTAAGTACTAAATACTGATCACGTGATCAACACTGCACGAAAGCGAGACTGGTCGTTTGTTGTCTTCAAATAAGCATCAAAAGCATATTTCTTTTTTATGGAGTTGTTCAGAAAAATGACCAACAAGTGAACAACATGATAATATGAAGGGGGTAGTTTCTAAAGAAACTGGTGCTGCGTCGGTGGGGAAGTGGTATACAAAAATTTTGTTTTTATCAACGGAGTTGATAATGTAAATTGGCCACCGTACAGAGATTCTATAAGCTGCCTGATGCAACGTTGCGTCGTGTCGGTGGCCAATTTACATTATCAACTCCTTTGATAAAACAATAATTTTTGTAAACATGATAATATGTTTTTACGTGAATTGAACGACATTTGAATATGTTTTGTTCACGTAAGACGACATGGAAGTGAGGCTTAGCTCGCCTACACTTATTAGGCCTGGTCTATTAAAAGCGTCGAGCCAACGTCGTGCCGAACCGAATTTCTTTCCGATAATTGGCGCTTTCAGTGCGAAGAAGAAATGCAACTAGATGGTGGATATTTACCGAGACACGAAGCGGCAAAGTAAACATCCAACACCAGCCACCAACACCGAGGTGAATACTTGTCCGTCTTGTGGTACAAAAATAATCCTTTGTATGAAATATACCACTTAGTGTATTTATGGTTTGTTACTTGCAGTGCTATGACTAGCAGTATTGGGCAAGAGGATACTCTTCCAGTGAAAGAAGTGTTATTAACGGGTGTTGGGCACAAAAACAAGAAGCCTCTACTGATTGCATTTGTGGAACAAGATCTTTTGATTTATGAAGATTTCACTTTTGCTGAGTCCTCTTTGGAAGGTCATCTTAATCTCAGATTTAAGAAGGCTTGTGTGTCATCACCCCTGCAAAAGTGTTATTTTGTTTTGCTCTTTTGTTTCTTGCTTATTGTTTATGGAGAATCACCTCAAAAGTAGCTGGTGATAGTTCTGTAATTAGTGGTAATTCAGAGAGTTGATCTGATAGATTGTCCAAAATACACAACCTGAAGCGGTGTGGCAAGACTCCAAGGCAACAAATCCTCTTAGCCATATGCTATCCATAGGTGCCATTGTCCTTTTTCCATCCGTAGTTCTCTGGCGATGGAAGGTCTGGATTAGGGACTTTGTCATTGGCCCAGATCGTGGTTTGGTAATGCGCTCGCTTAATGGCCTCTCGGAGAGCAGCTTGTGTAGGGAGTAGTTGTCACGCTAGCTTCTCTATTGCATAGAACATGCCCGCTGTGGGAAGGATGGCAGAGCAAGTGCAGTGACACACTCTTCGTCAGCTTTAAGAAACGCTTTCCAGCATTCAACAAAAACAATCTTTATTGACTATTAGCATTATTACAAGAAAAAATGTCATATACATTAAAAACTTTACAATAGGATAACAAGGAAAAGTAATAAATTATTTGGAGCCTAGGGCTAAAGGAACCGTGAGGTTTTCGAGTTAGCCCCTTCCCTTCCCTTCCCTTCCCTTCCCTTCCCTTTATATGCAAAGTTTCCAGTGACATCAGCTCCGCTCCGGGCATGAAAGCCAGGTAGTGCTGCCGTTCTAGCTGCTCCTCAAGCGCGGACAATTGAACAAAGCTGGATCTTTCGGTGGCACTGTTCTCTTCCGGTGAGGAATGAAGAGTCCGCACATAGCTCCGGGTAACGTCTAAGGGCCAGTACAAACACTTCGATGTCAGGCGAGAAGATCTTGATACTCTTGGCTCCTGATGCGGTGGCATCTACTCCGTGCGGCAGGATTTTAGTATCTGCCTCTTCTTGGTCGCTATCGAGATACGCCATATCCTTGTGTGTTGCCTTACACTTACTGCTCCATGCAACCTCCACGTTCAAACCATTCTCACGTCCCTTTTCTAGAGTCTTGCTTGCAAGATATTGCGTCAGTTCATCCTTGGTGCTCACATGTGGCAAAAGTCTCTTCATTGCTACCTGCATAAGATTTGGTGTACCAGTTTTAGCATCTTTACCTCTATATCTGGCTCTATTCTTCTTGTAGTACATTAGAAATAGGATCATTGGTTTTGGATGAATAATCGTTGAAAGCTTGGTACCTTGGAAATCTGAGTGGTGTCAGTAATCTTGTAGCTGTTAGTTTCCAAGCCTCCCTGACGAAATTCGCGAGTTGCGGTCTTTAAATAAATGGTACATCATACCTAAAAGCAGAATAACGTGCATATTAATGCAAGTAATTATAACTACTATAAATAAAAATGTTACAAGATAAATATCAGCGGCAGTGACAAACCTGTCGAAAATAAGACTATTTCATCTGCATCTCGGTACTTGTCGAAGGTCGTCACAGTGAAATGCTCGGCCAGATCCGAGCAGGTCTTAAATCCAACCCGGTTTTTCCAGTGCTTATACCTCGGCCATACCATCTACAATGGAAACCTTGATCAACACATCTGCATTAGCCAATTGGTCAGTGGGTTCAGCCTGCTCAACTGATCTGTCACTTGGCAGCTTCCCTAGAATACTCATCCAGGTACTCTTTGCGGAACAGTGCAGCATATTGCCATCAGCGGCAAACGTTGATCGTGGAACTACCGAGAACTCGTACACTCCCACTTCCTCTTTGATGTCTATCTCAGGACGGGACTTGCAGATTACCATCATCCGCGCGAAGACACATCGATCTTCCGTTAGCTCGATGATCTTTTCCTTTGTAGCCACCTTAAGTGTTTTCTCAGTGGTCTTCCACGTTTGGAGCTTGCGCTTTTTTACCACATCCCAGATGCTCTTCTCGGCTGTCTGTATCCGTTCCTTAACGAATGTCCCGAACAACTTGTTATCAATGACGTTTTGATCGTAGAGATCTTTCTTCACTTTCCTGGGCAATGTGCACTTTCGGCACTTGGTTGAACAGATCAGGGCCTTCTACTGTAAAGCGTTGAATACTAGCGGTTAGCTGGTGGACGTTCCTTTCTTCACATAACATGACAGCGGTGGTGGTGAGGTTGTGATGGCTAGTCTGTGTCTTGGAAGAAGTACCTGCCATCAGCTTGGCTTGTTCTGCCAACCTTGCTAACTCAGGTGCAATCAAAAAATACTTCGTGCGTACAGTAGGGTTTAGCGTGATGCCAATCAATCCACCTGAGACTTTCATTGATCTGTTGCCGTGTTCAAGCGCGTGGTCAGCGCCAACAGCACAGAATGCTACCTTCGCGTTCTTGTTCACCACCCAGTTACCATTCTGGAACTCCTAGTAGATTTCAGGATCGGTCTTCTTCTCCATCTCTGCCAAGTAAACAGGAATCATGCGAGCGTAGTTTAACACGTCATGCACGAAGAAGTACTTCACAAACAACTGCAGTTCGCACGCCTCTGATAAACATCATCATCTCATTAAGCATTGCTATGTACCCGCGGGGTGGACTTGAGCAGTGAACTATCCTCATGATCAGCATAAAATTGCTCCATCTTTGCAGCAAGCTCTGTTGAAATGATGGTCTGTGCCAGTTCTTCCTTCTTTGCTGCAATATCTTGTTTGTCGCCTTTTTTTGCATTGATTAGCTGACTTCTCGATAATCGTGCGCACAGCTTGGTGTCTCACGAAGGCGTCCTGGTAGAGGCTGAATAGAGCTTGTAATGTAACCGTGTGCGCTGCTTCTCCTCTCTTCACGTGATTCCCACCGAGAATCTGCTTCACAGCAGAAGGCCCAGAGAGATCCGACTCGACCCAGCACATATCCAGGCCGCTATTCGCGATGAATGCACCGATTGTGCGAGGTTGGGCCATCACCATGTGTAGCTCACTAGGACGAAGTATTATATGCCCAAGATCTTGACGGGTCATCTGCAACTTCTTTGCCGGTTGATACAGTCCCATGTCAAGCGATATCACAGTCCTCCTGTTCTGCCCTACAACCGTTGTCTTAATATTCTGTGCTTGCATCATAATGGTAAGCAGATTCTGCCACTCGTGTGCTGTTGCAGCCATCAGGGGAGGGATGCCAACTCGTGTCAACGGCATGGGACTACTCGTAATGGAGTTATCGCCAGACCATACTGGGATGTCGGTACTAGGGGGCTGGTCGTCTTCAACTTCTCCATTGGTGAGTATTCTAGTCAAACTGTGTCCGAGAAGCCATATGAAATCTTGCTTCTTGATGTACAATGAAAGTTGGTCTTCGGTGCACAATACAAACTGGGGGAAGGTGAGACTAACAGGCTTTCCAGGAGGGCGCAGGGCATTCTAGCAAGGTTGTCACAAACTCGGGAAGCTGTCTGATTGAGCGACGACACTGATCTCCGGGATCCACGATCAGCTCTGGTGCTCCATCGCCTAGTTCCTGCCTTTGGCAAATTGCCATCGCTGGGCCGTGGAAGGTATTGTTGCCATCAGGAGTGTCTCTGCGAAATCCACATTATCAACCACAAAAAAGACGTGCCTACCCAAAACTACATCAGGGGGTAAATATCATTTATAGACCATCATTCAGCTCCATGCGCTTTAGAATGGTAGCTTCGATTTTCGCCTCTACTCTCAGGATCCTGTTGTAGTCCACTGACATTCCAAATCCATATAGCATGGTTATGAGCTGCTTGCTGCTCACGGCCTGCTGTACAGCTATCCCAACGGCTTACTGCAGCGGCATTTCCGTCGAGGATCTTACAACATCGGACTTTTGACTTGCCTCTCAGTCGATACAGTGGTCTGGGATAAAGCCATTGCACGATTGTACACTTCCTCAGATTTCTTTCCAGCAGAAAGCTCATGTTTTGGGCCTTGTATAATCCATCTATAAAAACTAAAAAGCTCTGCTGGTATGTTCTCATCAGGCAGGTTTTTCAGTAAACCTGTAATCTTCCACTTTTTACATTTGGTGATAGATTTCCTAACTATTGCGGCGGCATCAAACGGAGTTTTCCCATCGGAGTCTACGTTTGCGGTCTGATCTTCAGCCATCTGAATTACTTGATCTCTTGTCTTCTTGATGCTGACTCGATCGGACTCATTGACACTTTTAGGTACATGAAACTTTATCACTGGTATCTCTCGGAGTCGTAACAGCTTCAAGGCCGTCCGCCCCTCAGATTTTCCACATTCTTAGATTCTAGTATACTTTCAAAAGCATATTGTAATTCGCACATAGTCGCCACTTTTCCGCTCCTCAAAGTCATCTCCGTCATTTCACAAATTCTATTTGTGCTGCAATCTCACTAGCCAACTTCTCAGATGATGACTCGGATGTTTCTCTTCGTAAAACGTGAGTTACAACAATTGCCCAATAGTTTTTGTGGTACATTATATCTATCGAATGAGCTTGTCATTCCCTGACATCCCAATGGCAGTGCGAAGGGAGTCACCAGAAGAAAAGCTACTGATATTATGCAGGTTCTTTAGGTAACCGGGTGGGCTATCGCAGAAAAAAAACAGACTTTCTTATTGTAGGGAGACGTTTTCGAACGTGTTAGTTGAGGAATTTCTACTGATGAATCTGGTGGTGATTTTCGCCTGGACTCATTGGGGCCTTCGAGCTGCCTCTCATACCTCCCTCTTGCAGCATTGCAGCATGTACTGCCTCTTTATAACATGATCTATGCCATAATGCCCACCCATCCTCAAGCTCTTGGACAGACGTAAACCTCAACTTCTTCCACGCTTCTGTTTTCTGAAGATTGCCGTATTACTCCATTCCTCGAGCGATACCCAAACTTTTTCGCGAGCTTCGGGCATTTCAACTAGATTTTCGTTTTATTTTCCTTTGACAAATTATACATAAATGTAAATCCAACCCTTGGGCCTCAGGTTCGTTTGTTTTTGAACCAAAATCCATGTCTTCTTAAACACCACAAAACATGTCGCTCTAGATGGTCTGTAAACCCAACACGGCGGACCTCGAAAATGATGAAAATGACCGCTGACCAAAATCATTGTTTTTTTCCTGATTTCAATAAGCGATTGATTTGAATATAGTTTTTAAACATGAAATAATATTCTCTTTAATAAATTTAACTCTCTGATCAATTATCGATACCAAAATTCATGCTTTTGATGCTTATTTGAAGACAACAAACGACCAGCCTCGCTTTTGTGTAGTGTTGATCACGTGATCAGTATTTAGTCACTAAGTCTATGGATATGTATTAGATAGACTATATTAAAGACTTCTGGTATTTTTGTGTAAATTTATTGTAGTTAATTGTATTTACAATATATTTTATATTCGAGCCTCTATTCCATGTTGAGCCCCATAGCGGCCGCCGGTGCACGTTACAAAATTGCCGACAACATTCTTTGTGTTCCTTAGGGTCCCACATATCTAGTTAGGTGGTTTGCTTCCACCATAAAAACCCCTTCGGAAATTTATTTTATGACATATGCTCCTTGATTATACTGGAAAATACCACTGCTAAGTTTGTCATTTTCCTGAAAAATTTCAGGGATCAAGTTAGAGAGAGAAACTTGAGATCAGAATTAGCCATTTTACAATTTTTGCTTACCCAACTGGCCTTTACATTGCAGATAAAATGGGGGCTGCAGTTGGCAATATATTTTTTTAATTGCCTGTAGTTGTAAGAATGCAGGCCAGTTAGCATTTTAGTCGTGGTTCTCATGCAAATTATGGTGGCTCAAATTTCAAGGGACCCTGTTATTAGGATTGACACGTAACAACACTGATATGGAACCATGTGAAACATCAATTATTGCTGAACAAGATGCAGTCATTTTTGTGACGTACCAATTTACCATAACAACAGGAAAGCCCTGCAAAAACACCCTTTATTTTGGCTTTAGCTGCTCATATCTAAAAAACGAACCCGGTGACCCCAGTTTTTGATTGCACAAAAGTGATCTGCAGTCCAAGATGAAACTCTCTGCAAAGTTTAAAAAAATTCTGTGGAGTGTATTCAGAGTTACCTTAAACTTTCAATTATTTAAGGTGGCTCTCAATCCTCTCCACAGAATTTTTTTCAACTTTGTAAAAAGTTTCATTCTGGTGTGCTGATTACATTTCAGAAATAAAAAATGGGGTGATTGTTTTACCAGTATACAGAAAGAATCCCAAACATTCATTTAAGCTAACCTTAGGACTAAACAATAGTTCTTAGGCCTAATGTTAGCATTTATAAACAGTTGGGGTTGTTTCTGCGTTGGTAAAACAATGACTTGTGACCTGTGTTTTGTACCTGCTCTCATTTTCCTTGATTTTGCAATTTCATTTGTTTATATCTCCACTTCTGCATGGTTATTTTTTTTTCCAATTTTTTTTTGCGTGGTAACGTTAAGACATGGTAAAGTTTAAAAATTCCATAGGCAAAAAAATAATAATAATTTGAGACATTTTCAAAAAACTGGTCTACAGGTGTTAATTTTAAATATCTACTAGAGATTATTTCTAATGTTATTTTGGTGATAATGTATGGGAAGATCTCAGTGTCCCATTGTTTGAAAACAAACGACACTGTATGTAAATTATTAGGCCCAGATAAATGCCTCGTAACATTGTCATGGTGTTTTGAAAGGAAATGTCATTAGAGAAATCTATGATGACCCTAATTTACTGTACCTAGGAACAGAGTAATACATGTTTATTAGTGTGAAAAGAAGAGAGACTATTTTGAGCTTTACCACTTTGATAATGTATTGAACTCGTTGTGTTCCCAATTTTATCAAGAGGTCACAAGGTGCTTACACTGCAATTCTTTATCTTCTGATCTGACCACTACATTGTTATCGTCTGGTATAAGACAGAATAAAATCTGTCAAGTCTCACTCCCTGAAATCAGTGGGTTAACAGGTATGTCCAGAAATGCATGCAGCTACAAAAATTACAAATTCCACAAAATTGTGCAACCTTTGAGTAATGTTAACAAAAACGGCAAAATTGTTGTTGTTTTTACTGTTGTTACACTGCTAGGCACAAGGAGATCAATGTAAGAGCAACAATTGGTTATATCGAGGTAGGTTTACACTTGGGCCTCCAAATTGTGTTCGTTTTCACGAGGATTTCATTGT
>NC_090869.1:42828843-42836343 GCF_036669935.1 Montipora foliosa
ACACAGTCCAGCAGTTCAGTACTTAATGTAAGCTGTCTAGATCTGATTTGAATTCTAAAATTCTTATTGAAAACCCTGAGATTGGGTTTAGGGGTCAAACTATCTACGTATTTTGTGAAAGGATCTGACTGTAACTTGGAACGAACTGACCATGGAACAAAGTGACCGGATACCTTCACAAAAGCTCCATGGGAATCAAGCGGCATTGATTCACGTTTTGAAAATTTATTTTCAACCCAACTAACCAGTAAAACGGTTTACCTGTATTAGACCCAAACGTCTTTACATAAACCTCCCGCAATCTTTACTTTTTCACTTTTAAATCTGAAAAACATCGATGACATTGCCACTTTTCTCGTCTTTCTCAAGTATGGCGTGAAAAATTTGACGGGTTGCGGGTTTTTCTTGCAAGAGCAAGTAAGACGATCACCAGAGCAGTAGCAGCAATGTTTTGTTTAGAGAGAGATGGATGAAGATCTTGCTGCATTGTTGATCTCAGATAATTAATCGAAGCAATAATTAATTAATAAATTTGGGTGACCAACTTGAAGGGCTAGGCACCCCAGCTGAAATGCTTGGGGGTTCCCCGAAATTTTCCTCGGAGCACAGCCTTGAAACTGATAATAACTTGTAATAATTACAAGTATGAAAAAAATGGAAACCTCCTCCAATGTGAAAAAATGTCATATTAAACTCCTACCTTTGATTTGTTTTGCACTGGTAAGTAGAGTTTGAATTCTGCTGGAAGTTCATCTTCTGAATATAGTCGGTCAGAAAAGTAAACTCGTCTGATCCTGCAGTTGGCATGGATCTGTTGTACAAGAATAATACCAAACCAAGGGTTTAGAGACTTTTAGCCAATTATATCAGACACATAGATGTATATAATAATCATTTTCACCAACGGCAAAGTTGCAACAGCAGGTGGCTGATGACTCAGCCTGACGGGCTGTAGAGTACGAGGCCCATAGGGCCAAGCCTCTAAGGGGACACACTCTCCCAGAAGACTTAAATTTTAGGTTTCAGGAGGTGCAATTTCCTGCATTTTGGGGCTCAAATTTCTAGTTGAAACCATTTAATGTCTGTAGATTGGTTTTCCTTGTTTTGACATAATTAAGTAATTACGTTCAACACATAATACATAATTTTGTTGAACGAGAAGAGCTGCTTTGAAATGAAAAGTGTCACGTGTACAACATGTGTTCGCTGAGATGAAGTAAGTTGAAGTAAGTTTACAAGTATGTTTTGAATTTTTTTTTTAATAATGAAAATTTCATAGCCTGAAAAGGCTATAGGTGGATTTCTGTCAGTTGCCAGCTTCTACTGAGAACCCTGAATATTCTCAATTTACTGCTCCCCACTGGAGCTTTCCAGGGCCTATCAAACCTAGCATAGAAAGAAACATCAGTTTACACAAACCCAACTGTAACTAAATCAAACCCATTTCCTTCACTATCTTTCTGCATTGTCTGCCATTGTACTTATTTTATTCCACAGCACTTACATCTACATGAAAACTGAGAGGTTTGGTTTAGTAAAGTTTGTTACAATGTGCTATTTATGACTTCGGGAATTTATTCAATGACTGCAGTGCTTGTTCCCAAAAGTGATAGAGCATAGCATTGATGACCTTGCCACCAGTTGAAAAGGACAGCTCCTTTACTCTTCTGGTCCACTCCTCTTTTTAGACAGTCTTCACTCCATTTTGTATAATGATGTCATCAGCTTTCAAGACCTCCTTCACACTAATCTCTGTTGCATTTGCAATTTTAGTGCAAACCACTTTGACTCATACTGGTAGTTTTTTTGGTAGACCTATGTACCTAATAGATAGTAATGCTGGGGTACATTTTGTTGATATTGACATCATTTATCAAATGAATAGTAACCATAGCAATGTGTACTTATTTTAGTTTCCAGTGTTGAGGGAATGAAAGTAACTGTAAGGCAGTTTACTGTGGCCATGTTTACTGGACATCAGTTCTGTATTTAACCCTTTCATTGCTGGATTGAGTCATTGTGAGATGCTTTATCATAAGAACTCTTAAATCAACTCTTTAAGGATGGTGTCACCTATTGTTATTGCGCATTTGTTCTGCATATCATGCAAACATTTGGTCATGCAATGATTTTATATTTTTCAAGTTAAACTATTTTTCCGCTCTCTTTGATCAAAATGCCTCAGAAGACTTATACCGTTGCAGTACGAAACACATGTATCTTGTGGAAAAAGAACAAAGAAAAGAAATAATAATGGAACAGTGCTCACGACACATTGGAAAAACTAGAAACAATGATTGATCAAAGTGAGAAAATGTACAGTGCAGAAGAATTATAATTTTCAATGGAGCCATCTTTAAGTCCCATTAATAATGAAACTGGCCTATTTATCATCAAAAATTACGAAAAACAAAATGTACATGTAGTAAATTCTTCGAAGACAACTACACAGGGTCTGGGATTACGGTAATACTTTCAGTGCAACACTTATTACTGAAGCACGAGCCAAGCATTTGTTTTTGCTTTGTACAATCAGCTGCTGCCAAGACTGACAAATATAAGAAAAAAGATCGAGGGGCGTCCAGTAACAGACATAAGTACTGAATTAGTTCACAACATTTAATGGGCTTTAAAAGGCATTCAAAGGCAGGCAAGCTCACCACTGTGACATTAGAAACCATTGATAATGTGTGATGCTAGACAATCACTTCAGTGCATATGGGTTGGATTCCATTACAGTGTACAACAAAAATCACATACATTTCTCACTCCACTTTCCAAAAAAAGACCCAATCTTCCCAAAGAATCAAGGAAATATCCACTAAAAAAGCACAAAACTATCTTCTTTGTGTACTTATCCCCATTGTGAATATCCCAGAGTGCACCACAAAAACAGGTGCAAATGTCTTTATTCACCTGGGAGGGGAGTGTCAAAATTGCAAAAATCAATACACAAAACGCTGGAAAAAAAAATTAAAATAGCGAGGTGACCCCTATTTTTCATTAAATAAAATGGCAGTTTGAGGCCCATTGAAGTCGGGATAAATATTTGGTGCTGTGAAAAATTGATAAAGGGCGCTTTTTAGCAACTAAAGAGGAGGGCTGTCAGGCTTCAAAATGGTTCTATTGTCATGTTTTTTAATGCAAAACACATTTATAGAACCATCCGGTTGCAATTTGCTATTTCTTTAAAAAATCTTTGACGTTTCTGTTGTTTTACTGAAGGAAACATTTTTGTTAATACAATCTGCGTTTCCACTTTTTCAAAACACAAACCTGACTATCTCTCAAAAATGCATGGTTACCCCTGTATTTTCATTTCACATTCCAATAACCTAAACTGAGATCTTCTTTTCTGCATAGTCATACCCCGCAGAAAAATTTCTTCTTATTAGGTAGCACCGTCCTTAAAAGAGTAAAAATAATTAAATGAAACCATCTTGGTAAAACTTTTGCTTCGTGAGATTTACTTGCGAGGACTTGCCAAATTAAAATTTGGAATTTTTGTTAATTTTCACCCTTTTGCTATTGTGCAAAAGTGCAGTTGTGTATCCCACCAGAAGTGAATATTCCAAAAGGAAATTTCGAGTTGTTTCTATCTCAGAAAACATGATCTTTCGACTGAGTAAACAAAAAAATCTGTCATGTATACACTTTAAAACGTTGCTTCAAATATCCCTCCTCATTATGCATTTTGCATGGCCTGAAAATTGCTCTTGACATAATACAGTCCTTAGCAACCACTGTCTTTCTATAGTTAAGGTTCACCCCCCTTAAGTAAATGGAAAGCTCTTCCCAAAAGGATGTCTTCATAAAGAAAGACCATTACCCCTAGGAATAAAAAGAGGAACAAAATGACCATTGCATTCTTGACACCTTTAGATGTTTGGTTCAAATGGGAGCTCAAAACAAGCCATGGTCATTCGGAGAAATGAAAACATTGACCTGCTGCTGTGCACTTTGACACTTCTGAAAATTCTGAATACTCCAAAAACATACCTGAACCCGAAGTGTCTCAATGTAATTTGTACCATATGCACGTCTTGTAAAATCTGAAAGGTTAAACTATGGAAAGATCTGGTTTCACTATTTATCCTGTTAATTGAAATAAATCAAAATTAACTTAATTTAATAATAGAGTTTTGACTTGCGTAGTATCTGAACCCAATAAGGATGGTTCCACGACTAAATCAGATAAAAAAACCGTCAAGCCAAATGACTTCCATATGGATGTAACGTTACACTTCGGTTAGCAACTAACCTTGCAAACTCAAATAAATGCAAAAAATGATTCACCTGGATCTGATTCCATCCGTCGTCCAGCCTCATGGGCATCGTACAAATGAAGGGTTTAACTCTTGTAGTGGACTGATAGTTTGAGGCGCGAAATCGTCTCTTAACATTCTTGTCGTCTAGGACCTTTAGATGTCAACAAATGAGATTGTAAGATGGACTATCAGACTAGAAGAATACCTAACGATACTGATATTTTAAGACTTAAAACCACTTGAACATTAACGTCACTGTTACATTTTATATACCTGAACTTCGAAGGTAAAGTACTTTTTCAAATTTTTTATGATCATCACCAGGAAGGGTAGCTTTATTCCAAGAGTTTTCTTGGGATCAGCTGGGCATGTGATGTACGTGGTACTGAAAACAAGAAAGAAAATTCTGAGGGAAAACATTTCAATTTCCACGCAAGCAATAAGTTTACGGACAAAAATGGCAACATTTTCATTCTTTTTTCCTTGAGTTGCACAGACGTGTTTGTCCCCAAGCAGTGTGCTTACATGAGTATTTCCGATGATCACGCAAAGATAAGTACAGCTTACAGACCAGTTTTTACCTGACATTTGTTCCAACCACTTCTAAAACGAGAGACTGAATATCGTTATCGGTTATTCTCTTGATATGTCCATTCCTAACCTAACAGGAGAAAAAAATAGGAAACTTTCAACACATATGTGAACCACGGTCCGAGCGTACAAAAATTTAAGCTTACTTTCTTGTCCCATATTTGTAATGGTTTACTGCCAATGCTGTACAATATTGAAAGGAAACCTGACTGGAAAGTGTTTTTAAACATAATAAAATATTTGAATCTTCTGATTTTTTCAGAAATCTCAGTAAAAACTCGCTACACTGTCCTCTTCCGCCTGTGCCAACCGTATGTTGAAGCTCAAGTGAACAGTGCTGTCGCTAGGTGCAAGAAGTGTTTGTCCATGCGCGGGGGAAACAGTTGCTATGGAAATTCAATGAATCATCTAATCAACAACCTCGTTTAGAGACTCGGCGAGCCCTGACGAAAGTAACTAGAGGCTCTATGAGCGTAAACTGGGGTGCCTTGTGGTACATGTTGCACAGAAAGTTGGGATGGTATTGAAGGCGCTGAAAGTGGATTTTCCCAGGATTAAAGGCGCTGATACACTGTGAAATGCTTCGTGCAACTTGTCTCGCACTGTTTTGGCGACATTGTGGTGGGACAAGTTGCACGAATATTCTTGCTCTTTGGCAATTTCAACTTAATCAAACATTAAACAAACATTACGATAAAGCGCATTTTACTTTTGACTTGACTTTTGAAGTGACGGTTGAACAAATTCAAATATGATATATCTAAAATTAAGAAGACTGGTAACTAGAGAGAATAAGAGATGAAATAGAAAACGAGATACTGTGGAGAATAATCATCTCGTCACCATTGGCGGAAAATCAGTGTTTTAGAAGCGTTGGTATGAAGCTGGTGTGGGGAGGCATTGTCGGATATTTTGGACGAGGAAGACACTTCTTGTCCTTCCCCTCCTTCTCGAAGAAATGTAACGTTAAGATTAATTTCCTACACTATATCGGCCTGTGTAATGCGATTCCAAAGCAATAGAGGGAAGCTGTTTGCAGTAAACGTGAAAATGACTCGTTCCCTCCGAGAAAATTAGTGCTCAAAACACCTTTGAATTGTAAGAAAGCACGCACTTTTTATGTTTCTAAATTTTTAAAAGGCTTACATCGGATTCTAGACTCTTAGAGGCCGGTTTCAGGGACGAGAGAATTGCAGCAGTATGTAGCTAGCCTTGCATTCAAAGTCACTAAATATCTAAAGCTCTCTATGTTTCAATTTAAAATAAACGATCACATCCTATACACCCGCGACTAACTATTTAAGGCCAAAATTATTGCCTGTGACAAATGCCAAGCACGCGGTGATAAGTAGACTTTAGAGCATCTGTTTGTGTAGTGCCCGCACGTCCACTCTTTTTCAAACCTTTTTTACCTCCTGGTGAAACTCTGGTAACTCGCCCACCGTAGCCTTAACGAACACAGATAAAATTTATGGACACCACCCTGAGAAACAATCCTTTGACATTCTCAATTTTTGCTTGATTTATATCTATTTTGCAGCCAAGGAAAATGAATCCTATTGCTTCCAAGCATTTGAAATTGTGCTTAAAAATAAACTTTCTACTCGTGTGCGTGAGCCCGCGTGAGGCTCTAGCTGTATTCAGTGAAAGTCACTGTGGCAGTGAAAAACTGTGGCTTTATTAAACGGTCAGTTTTCAGTGCTATCTATTTATCTTACTTTTTTTATCTTGTTGTAGGTGTGTGTTAAATAATATTCTCCCAGGCACTTAAAATGTCTCGGTAGAAGAGTGGTACTAAGGACATTTCAGGTAGCGTTTTTAACCAAAAATTGCACTTAAGCAAGCGGCCACCGACCTAAGAGGCTAAAAGGTATTGTCTCATCAGAAAAATGCCTTTCAAGTTGTAAAAACAGCCTTACCCAGCCAGCCTTTGAGAAATTGTTTATTATTTCGAAATCAGGCATATTGAGCCCGCCATCTTCTATTTCTCTAAACATTGTGGAATTACCTTTGATTTTTGGTGGTTTGTGATTCCATATAGAATTAAGTATGGTCTGTTTTACTTGATACACAATTCAGGTGGGTACACTCAGGAGAGAAGCCATAAAAATCAATTTTGAAAGAGCTAAACTTTTCACAATGCCCATTTTTCCAAATAGCGTTAAGTCTCTTGAAGACCAGACATTGAGGCACTTTCCAAAGCAAGCAATCTCCTTTCAAAGTTATACTTAGCAAATATCTGTCAATCGTGGCAGAAACAGACGCCCCGACAAACGCATCATTTCAAGGGCCAGCTTATGCCAAAAAAGTTCGAGGGTTGCAGTCGGTTTTTTCCTAAACACATTGCCTCTGTTTTTGATTCATTAATTCAATTCTAGTCCGCCGCAACTTTTAAAGGCACTTATTTTATCAAAAATCCTTTGGAGAGAATTTTCGCCACGTATGAAACAAGAAGTGTCGTCGGCGTATTGAGATAGTTTAAACTCTTTCCCTTTAATAAATATACCCTCTATCATCTGTTCGTTCCTTATTGAGTTTGCTGGAATTTCAACCGCAATTACAAAAAGAGTACCAGTAAGTGGACATCTCTGTCTAACACGGCGTTCCACTTCAAAAAAGGAGGTAGCATAACCATTTGGAC
>NC_090869.1:42843843-42858843 GCF_036669935.1 Montipora foliosa
CATGAAGTTTCGCAGTTTTTTTTTCAGATTTTTCAAACGACTCGTCCTTTTGCTCGGGGATATTAAAGAAATTGAGATTGTTTCCACGGCTATGACTCTCCAACTTGATAACTCTTTGCTTTTATTCCATAGCTTGTTGATCCATTTCATATATTACTTCATCATAGCTTGTTGAGTTAGCGACTGCACACCAAGGAACACCATGGCCATCTTTGAGTTCTTTGATTATTTTATCTTGTGCGGCTAATCTCTCGTTTAGCTCGTTAATTGATGTATGAGCAAATTCTAAGCTGGCTCAGTTCTAACTCCTTATTCTTATTTTCCAAACACCTTTGTTTTGTCTTCAGTCTTGTAACTTCTTCAAAGTAATGCAAAACTTCATCGAACTTCTGCTTCATTCCAGCAATCAGTCGAGTCCGCAATGTTATTGCATGAGTCACAAGATCATTCCCTAATGGTTTGCGAGCGTTTATTTCTTCCTCTTCTTCTTTTTCGGCCCTTAGAGTCCTCCTTGGTTTCTGTTTCATCTTCTGACATGTTGCTCGGCTTTTGGGGACGTCGAAAGCTGATTAAATGCTTTTTTTTACAGCGGAGCACTTGCCCGCACGTCTGATCACTTGGAAGGCTAGTCCCAGACCGGGAGAAAACATGATATAGGTGTAGCTCCACTTTAAATTTGATTGCAACTTGATTGAAGGGATGATGATTCACCGATTCACGCCCTTGTTTATTGGCTTTAGTACCGCTTTTACGAATGCCCAATGAATGGCACATCTTGACGTTGAAAAACGTCTGTCATCTGTCAGCCAAATATTCTATCTCGTGGAAATCCCTTTGAAGCTAATACTCGTCTTCCACACCATCAACATCTCTATACAACAGGTAATCATTAGCAAATTAAAGAGACAGGTTTTCGAGAACATGATTTTACTTGCGATATAGTTAATGTACAGTACTGAGAAACATTTGATGGGGTTTCACAGGAGGTGAAGCTACACCTTCTTGCATGACACATCGTGTGCGTTCAGTAAGCCATCCCCGCATCCTCTGATCCACATTTCCCGTTATACCATACCGCTTTAATTTTGGGAGAAGGAATTGGTAGGGCGCAGTGTCGAAGGCCTTGCAAAAATCTTTTTTTGCACATCAACATTATGGCCATCATCCCTCCACTTGGTGATTTCTTCAAGAACAGTAATCAGCTGCGTCTCGCATGGTCGACTTTTCCTACCGTATAAACTGCCTCTTCTTCAATCAAGGAAATGAGACAAGAGTTGAAGGTATAATAAATGCAGCTGGCAGTTTTATTTGTTCTTTGGGCGACGAGCGGCGATACCGCGTTTGGTAGTGGGGTGGAAAGTGAATTCGGTCCTCCTACCGTTCGCCGCGGCAGCTACGCCCAGAGCGCAAACAACACAGCCAGCTACCCAGGCTGTCGTTTATGGGTTAGTCTTGTTGTTTAGGAAAATTCTAACAGAATGCAAGTACCTGAAAACTTTTCTTTGTTCTGTTCATTACATTAAGACTGAGCCAACTTTGACCATGGGGATGGGCCCTACATCAGTGTTATTAATCAAATTTAAAATGAATTCCTTTACAGTACATTTGAGATGATAACACACATTATTAGCCAATGTTCACGTAAATGCTCCATTGAACAACTCAAACCCTGATGGCTGACGGTCACTACAAAACGCAGACTGCAGACTGTTCAGACCGTGCAGACCGTACAGAACAGGGGTAAAATATGGCGTTACTCTCACTATTATTGAGAGCTAACCGTAAACAGGCTAACCTGAATGTTATTTAGGCCTAATTCAGGCTAACCGAGTTTTCATTTTACAGACGGTCTGCACAGTCTGCAGTCTGCGTTTTTCAGTGTCCCATGGACGAGACGAGAATGGTTTCAACACAAGGGAAGAATAGTCCGACAGAATGGTGGTATGAGGGTTCATATATTTGAACTGCGGAATGGAATGAAAACAACTGAGGGGAAACGACGTGGCAAGGATGAAAGGTGCCTCGAGTTGGTTGCCGTTAAAGTGAGAAAACTTCGAGAAGAAAAGGGAGTTCTACGATGCACTCAGCATTGTGTACCGCTGGACACCGAAGTACCTCCCATCTACATAACCTTGCTGCAAGAGATAATAATAATAATAATAATGATAATAATAATAATAATAATAATAATAATAATAATAACAATAATAATAATAAAAGCTTTATTAACGTGTCATATTAAAGTCGTACTATGATCCAATTTTTACCCCTTGATTTTTTGAGTTGTGTCACATAGAATTCCATGAAAGAACGCCATTTACTGTTTGCAAATATCTCAATTAGTTCTGGAGATATTTAAGTTTGAAAAATGGGTAAAATATGTAAATGAGATGACTGATGATGTCATACACTCAACCCAATATTATATTGAGTATATAAATAGAGCTAGCTTGGCCAATTTGCAGCGCAGACCATTGAAACTTGGTAGTCTAATTGTTCTACAGGAAACACACCTATCGTATAAACTCTAGTTCTTAGGCCATCGTAGCTTGATTAAGAAAATAACACAAACAGCGGTGATAAACATTGTATTCCAACGCATTTTTTATAAAACTTGACGTTTCGTATGCTAGTCAACATACATTTCCATTAGGGGCCTAGAACCTAGACTGAGAAAAATGATCTGCAGCAGTACGTGTCTAGACAAAATGAGGAGTAACAGCTAAAACAGCAGTAACTTCTCACTACTAATATTGACATTAACGGAAGGCTTTAGCTCTTGAATGAACAAAGTGTCTTTAATTTTGCAGTGAAAGCCAGTTTTTCCGGACGCTAAAATGTCAAAGTGATCCCATTTAAAGGGGCTACAATATTATATTTGCTTCAAGGAAATTGGCAAATCTGTAGAGGTGTAGATCAGAAGTCAAGTCTCTTTAGAAAAGAATTAAACTTGTTAATAAGGTAAACGGAATGTCTCTTCGCATGCTTTGTATTTAAAAAGGTGGGCAGTTAGTCTGAACATGATGATAATCAAGGAACATGTGTTGGAGAGTTTTTAGAAGGCCAAATAATTATAAATACTATGTGGTGTGTAAAGGAACATCTTCAATATGCTGTGTACCGCATTTCCATGTAAAGTAGTTGACACTGTGTACTTTGATTAACGTAGCGTACACTTAACATCGGGGGCTTTAATTATTATCGAGACGAGAATCGAGCGAAATAAGGGCGATATTCCTTGCACTGGTACTGATGTTGGCATTTGAAGGCGTGACAACGGTTAGCGAAGGGAATAAAGCTAGAGAGGTGGGGTCGCTGACGTCTTGTGATGTTCGGTTAATAATATATCGAGTGGTGCCAATGTGGAGCTGGTACGAACTCAAGAAGAATTTTACAGGATGATTAAATTAAAATGGACTTAATGTAGGCAAATTGCAATTGAGAAGTGATTGTCAACGATTCACCGTGCGATTCACCAGATACTTTAGCTCGATATGTAAGGGGGAAAGAGTTTCCGGGCATAAGAACCATCCTATCCCGAGGTTGTAATTTAAACTAGTTTGTAAATGTGAAATCAAAAAAATCCCGTAACATTTCCTGCTATTGCGGCACGGTTCACCATGGTGAATCGTTTGTTTAAAGAAATGAACTGTTTATCTTTCAGCTCAACGACGGTTCACCATGGTGAACCGTTGAGATTCACGATTCCAAACCATGTCATCACAGACCAGTGATTGCAAAAGTCTAATTACGTCGTCATATTTTCAAGCCTATAAATTTCTTCCTTATAACAAGCATTAGAGGGGCAGAATTTGGCAAGCATTCATTGATTTATTTCACCATTGTGCATACATAAATTAACCTAATTAATGAGGGTAAATAGTGGTATGGTCAAAAGTCGGGTATGACAAACAATGGAATCGTTTTGCACTTTAACAGGGAAATTACAGACTTGTCGTTTTTCATTAATTAATAACAGGTGTCGTTTTCATTGGCTTTATATTTTCAGGGTTTCAGCCTGAGATGTTCAAAAGCAGAACACCAACCATTGCCGATGGACTGTTCTTTTGCTACAACTGATTTAGTCAGTCCTATCGTAGAAAGAAACGTCTTCAAGGGCCGTAATATATTTGCATAGCTATTCTGACTCCTTGGTATATAAAACATGTCAATCAACGCTGACTGTTGCACTTGATAATCATGTCAGTCCGTCTGGGAATAGAGCGTATTAAAGTGTTCAGAGGACAAAATGTACTTATCACACGAGTTTGGAACTGTTGGAATATTGCACGGCGTATATTGCATTGCATGGCGTCATACCAACGCACACCAATACTCAGACAATATTGTAGCCTACCAAAATATTAAGATGCTGGTTAACTTTTGACAAGGAGTTGAGATTTCGGTTGATTCTACAGGGGCGTAAACGTAACGTAAGAACCGTGCGTGTCTGGTCTTCTCGAGACAGAGGTGAGAGATGATTTCATGCAGACTGGAACGCCTAAATTGCTCTGTTGTAAACATGGCGGTTCACAGCACCGGTGAAGTCGTCTCTCTGGCCTTTCTGTGGACGAATTTTAGGAGCTACCGATACAATTTGAGCAAGTTTTGAAAGCTAAAAGCTTCAATCGATGCTGTAATCTGCCGGTAGGACTGGGTGGCTCCACACTCGTAAGAAAATCTATGAAATGAGAATGGGGGGTCTTCCCTTGTCATGGAACGGCCGAATTACCCAGAATTCATTTTGGGCATGAAGGAAGCAAGCGGAGACTGGTCCTCATCAAATGAGGAAAAAGTAGCGAGAAGAAGATTTCTAGGCGGATACTAAGGAGTAGCCAAGGTGCGTGCTGTTAACGTAGACTTTTTATCATGGGAAAGTCGGCCTGGCCTTTAGTAATTTCTTGTCCAAGAAACGGTATAATGTAAATAAGAGAGTAATGAGATTTATATTTGCGATTACCTGTTCTCTTACGTACCACTTAAGTCAAACTCTACATCTCTATGCAATAAGCGCATTCAAAATTTCCTCATATTATTGTATAAATATAGGTAAAGAAAGAAAAGGCTTTGTCCTGCATATATGGAAAATACGTTTTCTCTCCCGTTCTCTTGTTATGCATGATCTTCGTGGAAATTACATTCTGTCTCTCAATAAACCTAGAACAACCAGTTATGGTCTTATTTCTTTTTCTTATGTATTATCTAAGTACGTTGCGAAATGCGCTACCTGATTTTTCCCGTACCACTGAGTTTACTGGTTTTAAACTAATCCAGGGCCGGATTTTGTACAGCGGCTTTTCGTTTCGATTAATATATCTTTAAGTATTATTTAATATTTAGTTATGTATCTGTATATATTATGTATGTTAGCTGTAATGTCTCGAAGAGATTATTCTGAAATTCGAGATGAAATAAAGTTTTATGCATGCATGTATGTTACCTTCGGCAGGGCGCATGCGTGCACTTTGTAATCTGCGACTTCAGTCAGTGCTTACCATATGACAGATAAAATGACTTTTCTCTTTAATATATAAGCCATCGAAATCTTATGTTAAATTGTAATGACAAGGGCGGTTTGGAGCTGTGAGTAGGCGTGGGATTTGTCTCATATGGTTTAGGGGCCGACATATCCCTCCCTCAATGCCGTACCGGGAGGCGAGGTCGGTAGCAGAAAGCAGCGAAGGGCCAACTGCGATCGCACGGGCCGAAATCCCGGGATGAGTCGTTTGGTACGACGCTCCAGCGCCACGTCTGGAGGTACTGTATATTTTTCTCGTCTCGTCTTCAAACATTTCGACAGCGCATGCGTGCGTAAATGTTCAGCCTCTCCGATACCTACAATACTAGACATATTTAGTTGAAACACTTAGCGAATGGTCAGAATCATCGTGTTACAAGATCGTAGCTTATACCACATCTTCATTCCCCCATTCAGGAAGGGGGAAGCGGTGCTGAGATTGCCTAAAATTGCGTGACCTAGCCCTTTATTGTCGTGGCCAGTGGTTTTTACATGATCAGCAATGGTTGATGAATGGTCACTTTTAGCGAGGGCCTTGAAATGTTCTGTTTTTCTGTCGTGGAGTCTTCGTTTTGTTTTGCCAATATAGAATTCATCACAGTTCCAGCAAACAGCTTTATAGATGATCTTGGAGTTCTGAAATCGGTTCAAGCGATCTTTGTATGGAAAAAAGGATTTGATGCGGCGTGTGTTTTGGAATATGATCTTGAGATTGACGAAAGAGTAGAAATTGTATACGCAGGATTTCAGACGTTTCGTGAGTTGCTTACTGTGAAGACCTAAGTAGGGTAACACGATTAAGATATCTTTTTTGGGGACTGTAGCTTGAACAGGGTTATTTGATTTGATTTGCCTTTACACCAAATTTTGATTTATTTGATTTGATTTGCCTTTACACCAAGTGCCGGGATTCATTCACACCTCGCAAGTACAAAATCAACCTCATCCGCACTCTCACCTATCGATGCTTCCGAATTTGCTCTGCGCCACGTTTATTAAAGGCCACTTTTAAAGATCTGAGAAAGCTCCTGTTGCAAAATGGTTACCCTCAAGGTGTTATCACGTTCAACATTAAACAAGAGTAAATTCTTTAGGACCAATTGGGGTAATCTAGGTGGATTTGCGAGGGCATACAGCTTATCAAGGCAAATTTCAATAGTCTCAATCGTCAATAGTCAATAGTCAATAGTCAATAGTCAATAGTCAAGAGTCAATAGTCTCTGTTTCAATAGTTTTGTTTGCAACAAAGAAGAGTCATTTTGTTTTTGATCGTCGTCGTAATGGGCTCTCCACTTGGTCCTGTTTTGGCGAACATTTTCATGTGTGATTTTGAAGAAAAATGGGTGATGAAGAACATCAATCAGCCTACTATTTCGTTCCGGTATGTGGACGATACCTTTACTCTTTTCAAGAACAAAAACGATGCTTTGAATTTTTTACGTTACCTAAATGGGAGACACAACAACATTAAATTCACAATTGAGTTTGAACAAAACGATGAAATTCTATTCCTTGATATCCTTATGAAACGCAACGCATCAAGTGGGACTCTTTTACTCCGCGTAAATACCTAAAAAACCTAGCCCGCACTTTGGCTTATCGCTGCATTAGAATTTGTTCGTCACCCCGATTGCCCGGGGGGGGGGGGGGGGGGGGGGTACTCCCTTATATGGGTTATATAGGTATGTGCGGCCTCCGGCAAAGGGTAGGGTTTTTCAGCCGTTTTGGTCATAAATAGGGTGTCGGTTTTGGCCAATTTTCCGCCATTTTGATCATAAATAGGGTATCCCCCCCGGGCCCGATTGTTACAATCTGCCCTATATGACCTCAAGAGGATTTTGTTATTTAATGGCTACCCTATGGGAACTGTTAAATATTATATGAATGATGTCATTGACAAACATCAAAGTTAGCCAAAAGATCCTGTACAAACAGTTAAGAAAAAAGAATTTCTTATCGTTCTACCTTTCTTAGGTCATCACAGCAAACACCTCACAATACAGCTGAGGTCTTGTATAAACAATAGTTTTTCAGAACACCCGAAGAATCAAGTCTTTTTTCTCTTACAAAGATAAACTAGCTCCTTCCTTCAGGTCAAAAGTAGTGTACAGAGCAAACTGCTGGGATTGCAATGATTTCTACATAGGGAAACGAAACGCCGATTACGTGACAGAAAAACAGAACATTTTAAAGCCCTAACTACAAATTGTCACGAATCTGCAATTGCTGATCATGTTTTCTTAACCAACCATAGAATTAAGTGGGATCATTTTGAAATATTAGCAACACTTCTGATGATGTATGTTGTAACATACGAAACGTTAAGTTTATAAAAGTTATGCATTTCAAGCAAATGTTTGTAACCGCTGTTTGCGTTTTATTCCTATTAAAATAAGCGAGGCGTGGTTTTCCGCAGCAACGCAAGGAGAAGAATAACAAGCAAGCTAAGAAGCGTCTCGGTCATAAATTCCAATTATTCCAACATATGACACTAATTAAGAAAAAGCAGAGACATATATGTTTCTGGGGCAAGCGAATGATGCATTTCCGGTTCTTTCCGTATGTTGCTTCCGTTTCTGCGTGGGCATCACTTTCGGCCTCCTTAATCCTTTTTGTATTCTACCTTTTTATCCTGCAGCAGGACCTCATCAATGAGAGCCTCTGTCTCCCATACTTGGCTTTTCTCAGTAAATTTATTTATAGGAGGTTTTCACGTGACGTCATCACTGCCATGTCCGTGGACGAAAACAAAAAATCCGTCATTAACTTCTTTTGTTCGTTCACTTCTCAATTGCTGTCTCTAGAGGTTGGTTAAAAACGTCCTATATAACGACTCTCTCTTGGGAGCTTCCGCATGCGCATTGTTGTAAAGCCAATCAAAACAGAGCTGAAGTAAGTGAAGGGGTAGTTTCTAAAGAAACTGTGGTGCTGCGTCGGTGGGGAAGTAGTATACAAAAATTTGGTTTTATCAACGGAGTTGACAATGTAAATTGGCCACCGTACAGAGATTCTAAAAGCTACTAGAACAACAAGGTTAGTGGTCGCAGCGGTTGAATGACAAATGAATGAAGGGGTAGTTTCTAAAGAAACTGTGGTGCTGCGTCGGTGGGGAAGTAGTATACAAAAATTTGGTTTTATCAACGGAGTTGATAATGTAAATTGGCCACCGTACAGAGATTCTAAAAGCTCTGTAAGCCCCCTCGGTGAGTCAACTCTCCGCTAACGGACACTCTTGTAAGCGGGCAGCTCTACTTACCAGACAATTTTTCAATTCCCCATTTTACCCCCAGTAAAACTCTGTATTTACACATTCCTGTAAGCGGACAATCTGTCGTAAACGAACGCGGAAACTTTTGAAAATGAAAATTGGATTTTTCTTTTGTTTACCCGCTCTTACGCGGACACCCGGCTTACGGTATTCGGCGAAACGGAACAAAAGAAGTTTATTACGCATACACGAGTAAACGATGCCGGGCACTAAATACCAATAGCGGTCAATTGGTAATCGACGAAACAAGACTCGCCAACTATGTTTATAGGCGCTCTGCTTTACTGGCTTACAGATGCGACAAAAGTTTGCCAGACCGAGTATCCCGCCCAGCCGGGTTCGCATTTTGCCATCCTTAAACGCTTGTAGGTGGGGCATAGTTAGTAGGGTAACCCGCCAACCCGGGGTTGGCTCTTGTCACGATATACTACCGCCTTTGGCGGAGGTGTTGCAGCATTAAAAGTGATAATAAGAGGCCACAGCACTGAGAAGTTGAAGCAAGAGAAGCTAGTTAGAGTAAAATAGCATTAAGAGGCAAATTGCGTCCTTCAAATGCCATTTTGTCTGTTTACGTACTTAGCGACCACGAAGTATTCTCGAGAAAGGTCACCCGGGACCCTGGGGGTGGTAAGATTGCATGTATTTCGCGAGCTAATTTTTGACCCCACCTAGACGGGTTACCCCAGCCACCCGGATTACCCCACCTCCTCAATAGAATAATTCGGCTAACTCAATGTTTTGCCCAATTCAAATCTCTCGGAAAATGGTTACCTAACAAGCTATATTACGAAGCGGGCAAAATTCTCGTGTCATCTGTATTTGGTTTATCTAACAAGAAAATTTTCGAAAGCAGAGCGCCTATAAAAATAGTTTGCTAGCGAGGACAATAATTTTTAGTGCCCGGAATCGTTCTCTCTTGCATGAGTAATAAACTTCTTTTTGTTTTATGTCGTTTCGTTTCGCTGAATACCGAAAGCCCGGAGACCCCACGTATAAGACTCTTGGCAATGATATGTGTCTTTAATTACGGGGTTGCCACTGAGACAATCCCAGTCAGAAAATGAGTACTATTTCTCTGTTTTTAAATTTATTTCATTATTATTTTTTTCCGCGTCGGTAAAAGTCTTCTGCACGTATTTTGTTAGGTTTGAGGAGGTTGGGGTAATGCGTACATTTCTCTGGTGCACACTGGAGAATATTTAATTAACTTTCAATGGTGTCGAAAGTCATTGTAATGCGAATGGCGTTTTAGTGCATCTTTAAACAAAATATACCCTTATGGAGCTCAAGAATGAAACGTCAACTGGATAAACAAGACAAACGGTGAAAAATAAATATCTGGAATCTTAAAAGCGAAGAGTAATGGACTTGTAATGGACTGTATTTGTAATATTTTGCCAAGTGTGGTGTTATGTAGAACACTGAAACCAAATGGAAAATTGTCTGGTAACTTATGGGTTCAACAAAGAAAGAGAAGGAATCGAACACCTTACCGGGATCTGGGATCTCTGTTGTCTAGCTATTTGTATTTATTTGTACTAAACTCTGCACAGTCTTTCGGTAACAATTGGAAATTTCAATTCTCGCTTAACCGTCAATGGGGTCAGTCATTGTAACGCGAATAGAGTTTTAGTGGATCTTGAAACAAAATATACCCTCATGGAGCTCAACAATGGAATGTCAATTGGATGAACAAGACAGGCGGTGAAAAATATATATCTGGAATCTTTAAAGCGACGAGAAATGGTCTTCGACAACAATTTCATTTTATTTTTCGCCGTTGAATATCAAGTGTGCTTTGTTTCTAATATTTTACTAACTTTGTATCATATACAACACTGAAATCAAGTGGCAAATTTTTTATGGATTTAACAAACATTGAAGGAATCGAACTCCTTGAATGCATCACAGTGTTTACTGAAATCACATCTACGTTTTCTGGCAATTTACATTAATTTGTATTCAACTCTGCAAAGGTAAAAAAAATTGGAAATGTGACAATGGAGAATTATTTGAATGAAAGCTTGTTGTCTCTTTTGTGCTTCATTATTTACGGTCAAGGTCGAAAAGAAGTTGATGTGAACTGTCAGAATTTATTTAATTGCATATGCTTTGTGACACGAATTGTGTGTCTTGTTTGCACGCTCGCAATTGAAATAGGAAGGGTTCACGAAAATAAACAGGTCTGTTGGAAGCGTGCTTGAGTTTCAACAAAATGAGCCCCAAAATCAGCAAAAAATGGGACGTTGATGAATAATTTAGTAGCTGCTATTTCCAAAACGATGGAATCACCTGGTGATAAATAACCTCGTCTTGGAGAGTTAATTTTTGACTTTGCAGAAACAATGGTCAACCTCAAGAGTTGGGCGATTGTGATCTTTGTGTTGAATTCGCACATTTCTTGTCGAACTGTATAACACTTGAAAGAAAAATAAAACTAACAAAAACAAAAACCTTGTATCTTGCCACCATTTGACACAGATGCTTTACTGTTTTGCGAGTAAACACGCCGCGGTAACTTGATCACGGCGCCCGCTGAATTCGATGTCAAATTCGATTTTGCGATTTACTTGTGCAGCCAAAAGCAGAAGAACAAAATTGAACGTATCAAAAATCTCCCAAAATGTTTTTCACTGATGGTGACTTTTCATATTCGTGGTTCAAAATTAATGTTGTTTTCATGTAGTAAATTTTGTTGCTGATGGCAAAATATTTTATTCTCGTTTGACCGTCCTGAAAACTTCCTTCTGCTCTTCCTAAAAACTGTGTATCAGTATTTATTTACTTTTGCATCAATATTTGTTTTGCATAAAGGAAGCTAACGAAATCTGTACCTTACTGTACCTTACGCATTTTTGAGCGTTAAAATGTAATTTTCGATCCTATGCTTCTGTTACAAAGTGGTATCTGTTTTAGGTCACCCATCCAGATAGTAACCTCGCCAGACCCCTAGGGATTTCCTTCAGTGAACGTTTGTATTAAAAAGCTGTCGGATGCTCAGAATGCACGCTTAAACTTGTGGTGTAAAGAAGTTGTGAGGGAACTTGAAAATGATCAACATGTCAGCCTAGAAGCTAATTTTTTCGATTCCCTTTTATTTTCTTCAATCTTTCTGGGTTTAGTCTCTGGGTTTAGTAGTTTGCTAGTAACCACGTCTTCTCAGGGGGCTATTTACTTGTAAGACTTCTACCATGGCACTACAATGATATACAATACCAAAACAATAACGTGTACTATTAGAGCTACATATTACGTTAAGACAACTTGAATCTCCTGGATGACAGTTGACAATATGGAATAAAGCGCTGTATTACTGCACTACCACACATACGCAATGCGTTCCTATTTTTTTCTTTCTGACAAATGATTAATAGGCTGGTAGCCAGGTTTTTAATCTCAGAAAAAGATCTGTTTCGTCGTATGAACCTGTGAGCCAAAGAGCCTCTGCTGACACGACTTCTTGGTGACCCCTTAAATGGTCTTAATGACCCCCGACCTGAAAAAAATTGCCTGGAACGATGCAGTCCAGTACCACCCAACTCAGTCCCTTCTGTTTTTGAGTAACACGTACCTCAGAAAACAAAGTGTACGCTCATGGAGCGTCTAGTTTGCAATTCAAAGAAAGCTTATAATCACCTTTGACAGAGCAACAGAAAAGTGGGGTTGGTTTTGTCAAATCTCCAGTTATCCACGGAAATCGTTTGAACAAGAGTCCAACATGTATTTGTAGTGTCACGTTATAATTTTCGTAAGTAGTCAGTACTGTCAGCTCTACCAATTCCAGGTGGTGTCCGCTTACGAGAACGTTACCTGTATTACAGCGTCAAAAGAAATATGGTGAAAATCTATTCCCGAAAATAAATTTATTTGGGAAAGGGTTGACCCAAGGAATTAGCGGAGATAGAGGCTCCTCTTGATCAGCTTCTGTTTCAGAAATAGATTTGACATAACGAGCATAAATTACGTGTGGCAGATCGCTTCGAGTGTTTAGTTTGATTACATTTCAACCATGCTTAAGGCCTGAAAGCCCCTTGAAACCGTCGAGTGAAGTGGCAATTCGTATGGAAAGTTGTAAAGAGATCATTCACCAGGAAATGAATACCCTTGATGAGCAATAGTCCTCTTGGGGCAAACTTTAGCTCCATTTGTGTAAAAAATAAACATTGAACACTGATAGACTGCAATGCCGTGTAGTGATCTATGCATTACGTTGGATCAGCACAAACAGTGATAAGAATAAACACACCACTATTAGGACAGATCGAACAACGTTCTCTTCAATGGACATGACGGTCAGCCAAAGCTAGTTTGATCGGCGCTAAAACTAGAAAGCAGACGCAGAAGGCTGTTTGAGGCTTGTTGGCCCTCGTCAGTGCGCCGTAGCGACTGAAGCATTAGGGACTTTAAGCAAATCGCTACGGCTGGCGCTAATACGGATGGCGGAAGTAAATTTTCCCCAAAATGAGACACTGCGCATGTACGTCGGTTGCATCCAGCCGTAGCGTTAAGCCGTAGCGTGAAATTAGACTACGTAACTCGGGATGTTTTGGCGTAGTGTCTACTACGTCCGGTTTATTTCGCTTCTGTGGCCCTTTTCAAAGGACATCTCGGCATTTTAAGAATTCCATTGGATACTATTTCCTTTAAAGTCAATTTAAGTCAAAGATTGTGTCAAGGTTGCCTATAGTAAGCTTGTAAATCCGTATCATGAATTTACGATAACTTTTGGCCAAGGTGATTCGAAGTAACTCAAGTGACTCTGGCAACACGACCGTTGTTGACTGCCCAGTCACAAGTCAACAACGGTCGTGTTGCCAGCGCGCGGTCAAATTCAAATGGTCCAATCAGAGTTGAGGCTGAAACTATCTTGCGAGTTTCCGTTGTTGACTACCCGGTCACAAGCCTTTGAGGAAAGCCGAAGAGGTGAATTTTAAGGCAAAGTTTTCGTTCTTCACGAGTCTTTCGGCCGCCGAAACACACGTATTTGGAGTGAAAGTTATTGGGCTTTATGGAACTGTTGTTTTTATTGCGATTCGGGACTTTTCTTGTTGAGGAGAAAACGATTTGTGGAGTGAGGTCTGGCCAGCGATGGATGGAGTTACCGGCCTTCCCATTATTTCAGCAACGGCCTTCCGGATGACTTCACTAAACGGCGTCAGAATGGCTCGAAACTCGCCAAAAGAGACAAGTTGGTCACACATTTGAGGTAGGAAAACTTTATTTCAAATGAGATAGTTATTTACACAATTTTTTTACGCTCGGTGATTTTCCCATACAATTCTCTATATACACAAACTGTCGCATACACCACGTATTTTCAGCTTGGGGAGCCTGTGGCTAACCTTAAAATCTAGCAGACCACCGAGACGTACTCTCCCCAGACCTTTTCAGTCACGGCATCCGTAGTAGCACCAGCCGTAGTGGTTTGCTTAAACTCCCTATTGTGTGTGTATAGGCCTACGTCAGTGTTTCAATGTCCCTGACCCAAACATGTTAAAGATATTTTCTTTGAACTGGCTGCCTGTCATTTTTAACACCCTTGGTTATTTCGGGTAGCCAGCACCCTTTCATTCTCTGTCACATTGTAATTTTTTTTCTTCTATTCCTTTCATTTAAGTATGGGGTGAAATGAAGTGTTCTTCTTCTTGTTCGCGACTAAACGTTTTCAGTCTGTTGGGGTTCCAGAAATTTGAATAAAGTGGCAGCACTAGATAATTTTTTAACGAGTTCTTTGGCTTTAAAGGAAACAATTAAAGCTCGCTGAAAGCACAAACCCAGTGATCAGCCTCTATTTTATTTTGGCGAGATGAGGTGCAACTGAGGGGAAGGATAAATGAGCATGTTTAATTGCGCTGGTTAACAACGACTTGGGTTTTTTACTTTGACAAAATTATTCAACATTGGGCTTCCAGGCTTGTACTGAAAAAATCTTGATCGGCTGCTGGTTATTTTGACACACAAACAACGACTCTGCAAATGCACTCTTCATTTAGGAACGTTTCTCGTTAAGGCTGCTAATGGCCAACATCTTTTTATTTTCTTTCCGAACGTTGGTTTCATTCTTGGATAACAGTGCAAATTTCTTACACTATTAGGGTTAGAAAAATATAGAAGCGACCAAAGTAAAACAATATTCTTTTTGGATAATGTTCTTGTAATCCTTGCTGTTAGGATCTAGAAAAACTAACAAATGAAAATTTTCAACGCATTAGAT
>NC_090869.1:42863843-42876343 GCF_036669935.1 Montipora foliosa
CCATGGAATAAAATTCCAAAGTGTTGTGCTCCCCAATGGGATTATTGCAAAATTTACTATGACCATATGAAGGACGTAGGCATGATAGCCCTACGCTAAATAGAATTTGGGAGTCAGAACTGAATTTAGCGAACACAATTCAAAACAGAATAGAATTTGGAAAACAAAATAGAATTTGATTTTAACAATTTGAACACAGAATTACGAACACAATTTGAGTAACAAAATGAAACGTGTGCAAAACAGAATTTAATGTTGAATTTTGTGGGGAATCACACGCCATACTATTTGACACTATTTCTCATGACGTTTGCCTACATAATTTTCACATAATTGATGACTTTATTGTTAAATTGTGGCCAAATTTCAAGCAACAAAGGGAGCTTGAATTGACTTCTTCTGTGAAGATTGAAGATCAACATATAAAGCAATTCAGAAATTCACGACAATTTGTTTCATCTGAAATCCAACATGAACTGTACTTTTTTATTTTACCAATGCAGAACACACTTTAATTTTCCGGACTAATTGGCTTGTCTTCCGGACAAGACAAGTGTACTACCTTTACTGATTACTATGAAGATTATGCCTTTGAACTAAATCAAGAATGAAATGAGTTAATAAAACCAATCTTGTTTTGCATAACTTGGCTTTCATTTGGTTTGTTTGTACTATATTTCAGGACAATATTATTGCCCCTAAAAGTTTTCCCAGGTGCAGATTTTATTAACTTGCCATGCAGTAAATTAAAGATCAACTGATGCCCATGCAAAAGGCAGACAATGAGGGGTAACTGTGCTTTTTTAGGAGATATGGTGCAGTGAATACCATGCAATTTTATAACCTTTCTTTCTTTAGTTGTAAGATGATCTTAGTTTACATTATTTGCAATAAAAGAAGCTACATTTGCAAAAGTTAGCTCATGTGATCATACTCATTTGAATAGATTTTTGGTAAGTCTGTTAAGTAAACTTTTAAGGCTGATGTTGTTCCTTGAGGTAGAATAGGCCTTAAAAGTAATAATTTTGGTTTTGGTTTTGCCCATTCGTGGTCCGCACATCAGAAAAAAAATGAATGAACATATTTTTCTGTTTTTTGGTCAAATGAAGAAAATTGAAATCGGAGGTGATCTACAGAAAGATTAATGGAGGCCACAGAGTATCCAGGACAAATTTCTGACATGTCATAGATTGTTAGATAGTATTCACGTCACATCCCCTAAACTGCACAGTTAAGTCATGGGTGCAGCGCTGACGTCCTTACCATAGCTGTTTTGGGAAACAAAATAATATTCTTCCTCAGGCAACTAAACTGTGAGGCTTTGCGACCAACCATTGAAAACTCAAGGTGACGCCTGCAGTTTGTGAAGCTCTAAAGCCACAATGAGACAAAAGAACAAAAATATGAAAAATAATCACTTCCAACTGTTACGCTTACTTCCCTCCAGTTGACTTTCTTATTAAGTTAATAATATCAATAATAATAATATTGCTATGATCTAGAGTGCTTGGGACCACATATAATCATATAATACCAGTGCAAGGGGCCTAGACAGCTTTTCGAATTGTTGTAGGCCTGTCTCTTAATTGAGGCTATGATATGAAAGACTTTCATTTCAAGGCTTCTAAAATTACTACGAAAGTTAAGTAAACAAAAAAGATTGTAGGACCGGGCTGGTTATGCCCCTGAGTGCCTGCAAATTGATTTAGAATTTCCTTCCTAGCCCACAAACAAATGAACTTGTCCCTGCTTCTTCTACTCTTACGTACAATGTCCTTTTCAAATCCAAGTTACTTCCAGGCACATTGTCACAAATAAGGACAAATTTCCTTATTTTGGGGTTCTAATTTTAAGATCACACAGAATCTGTGTTTGTCTTATTTTGGCTTTTACTTCGTGTAGAAGTAAGCTTTTGTTACGTCATGTGCGTCTTCTACACGAAGTAAAAGCCCTTATTTTCAGGCTCTAATTTTAAGATGACACTGAAACTTAAATTTAAATTTGAAACTAAGTTTATTTTTCTTATTTTAAGAAAATACGAACTCAAGACTACAACGGTCATTCTTAATTCAAAATTCGTCATTTTAGAGTGACGTCTCCAAGTCCCATCCTCCCAGTCATCCTCCCAGAGTTTGACAATGTACAACCCCTTTCACAATTGTTCATCCTTGGCAGTCAGAACCGCGACGGCTACGCTGGATTGTTCCAGTGATACTCTCCGAGTGCTACAGTATCTATTTTATACACCAACAACCATTTGGATTCCTGTAATCCACAAAACACAAGAGAACAGCCTCGTGACACTAAACTGTAAACATGCGTTACATGAGCTTCGGGGATTCTGGCATAGACCTCAGTGGTTACGTAGTTGGGGACTCGTGGTGGGTATATACATGACATCTTTGCTTACCGCTGTGCGAAAACATGATTTTTTTTTTTACTTTTTTGTATTTTACGAGTAACGAGATGGATGTGCAAGAGACTCTACAGTCGTTTGGTGGTGAGTAATTGTGTTTTATGCTTCTAGGCTAACACTTCGGTAGCCTTTTTTTGCCTGATTTCATTTTTTTGCTGTCAACGATTCAAATCGATCGTCTGACGTTAGACAGAGTAAAATCTGAAAAGTGTCACTCCCAGGACTGAAAGGGTCGTGTACAAAACATGGACCTCTGGTGCATGGACCACCTCCGTGAATCACCCCTAACATTCAAGGACTAAATTACCAAAGATGCCTTCACGAATTTCTGAAACTTTCTAAAGAGATACCCTCATACTTAGGAAGGGTACATGAAATAAATGCAAATGCAGGGTGCTACACGGCCAACGTTTGTATGAACGTAACCTTTCCTTGTACTTGTACATGTTCATTGCGGTGACTTTAACATCTTCAGTTCCCACGGCCTGCTCCCGTCTGACCTAGTAGCTCAGTCGGTAGAGCGGCGGAGATCTAGCCCGAAGGTCGTGGGTTCAATTCCCACCCTGGTCAGAGTTTTTCTCTGTCCTTGTGTGGGCCCATTTCCATCAGTAGGGCTAGGGTTCATATGGGATAGAAATCTAGCACTTCACGTTACACTACACTCCATTCGGTTAACTCTGTTTAAAAATATAAGTGCTACACGGCCAACATTTGTATAAACGTAACCTTTCCTTGTAAAATCTATTAAGTCTTACTCTCAGGGGTCAATGGGTTAATTTGATTTGATTTCATTTGTGCACAACCCCACAAGCTATTCAGCTTTAAACATTATTTTGTGAAAATAAAATTCTATTATTATTATTATTATTATTATTATTATTATTATTATTATTATTATTATTATTAAGGCAATATTCATTCTGTTCAGAATCCACTTTATCGACTAGAGGGTTTCAAAATCAAAGGGAAAAGGAAAATTAGTACTATTTTTTTGTTAATGATTTGAAAACTCTGATTAAATCCTAGTAAACACTATACGAATTAAAAAGGCATTAAAAAAAATTAATCATGACATTTGATATTCTGACAAGACAAGACAAGACTTTATTTTCACACTTCCTTAAAACGGTTTTTTCTTTTCTTTCCGCTGAACAGAAAGTGCGTGGACTGCTTTGCAAATTGTGAGAACATATCGTGACTCCCTCCAAGCCTTATTACTTCCTCTTTGATGTAAACTGTTTTTTTTTCTGTCAGTCACTCTATTCTGCATACACATTGCAGTCTATAATAATTATTACTATGTCAGGCTTGTAATAGCAGCTATTTTGCTATCTGTGTGTATCTGCATATTCCATAGGATGGTGACTTCCACTGTAGGTGGTATGCTGCTGCTCTATCATGTCTCTGGAATTAGTCCATTTGGTGAGAGAAGGGCTGCCAGATACATTGGTCAATTGTCTCTTTGTACATGTACATGTTACACATCCTCCACACAGGGTTATTGTTATCCTTGATAATTCTAGCATGGTGTGATCTAGTGGCTAGGCTTTGGTCTTGGTCTGCAATTATCAAGCCCTTTCATCATTCTTCTTCTTCTTCTACTTGTGTCGAAAGTAATTAGATAATAATACTTTGGTTTATGATTACTTCACTCAGTGATTGGTTTAAATATTCTCGTGCTGGGTTCTCCAACCAATCAGAAGTGAAACCAAAACCAATCGTGGCTCACGCATACAAATTTTCGCGCGCTTTGTGTTGGCTACATGTAATTACTTCAAGTTTTGATTGGTTTACTGGATTGTCTCCGTCCGTTTTGATTGGCCAAAGTAATTACTTTGGTTTTGGTTTTACGACACTCAATTGAAACTTGCTCTATTTTTAAAATGTTATTGCTTATTTGTTTTTATTTGTTTCATTTTCAGAAATGTGGTATCAAATATTCCTTTGGTGTCTGGCAACCTCTGTATTTATACACTGCATTTCAGCATGCATTGCTTTCCTTGCATTGCGCAAACATTCTCGTGGATTTTTTTTCCCTCTTCTTGTAATCTTTATTGGATTTCTTTATCCTGTGACTGGAGGAGTGATTACAAGTGAGTTCAAAACTGACCAGCTAGTTTGTTGCAATGGTGGATCCAGGGGAGGGGCCTGGAGGACACCCCCTTAATTTTGGATGTTAAAAGTAAAGCCTTTTTAAAATGCCTTGAGATCAACTGAAACTCAGCCCACATATGACCTGGGGGCCGAGAGATGAACCCGGGTCGTAAAATTGGCACTTGCAAAATTTTAAATAAAAGTTGTTTCAAAAACTGCCTTTACATATACCCATCATAACATTATTGCTGAGTGGTTACCTCTTTAGCAGCCAATATTTGGCTTATTTTGAAGATCCACCTAGTATCTTTGGGATCACAGCAAATTTTCCTGCTGATGCGATATCCCTATTGGCTCCACTGTCATTAACACTGTCATTGTTGAGAAATTGGTACTAGAAATAAAACTGGGCAAGCCATGTGGTTATGATACTATAACTCCACGGCTCCTCAAGGAAGGTTCTCCAATTCTATGATGATTCTAGTCTTCTTTGCTAGTCACACCTGCTTTTATATCAGCATTAGTTACACCTAGAACTAACATCGATGGGCTCAGAGACAAAAACACATTGCAGTTACCATGCGTTAATACTACATTTTAATGGCAAATACTCCTTCAAAGTTCTTTGAACACATAAAGGATGATTTAAAAACTACTCCAAGTATAACTTACTTTAGAAATAGTCAAGTTACAATATTGTCTGGACTTTGTCAATAATTCATAAGATAATTACTGGTGATTAGTCGCTATTGGTATTTTTTTAAACAATTCTCTCTACTTAAATTATCCAGATAACAGCGAGGATCACTTCTCTCTTTGGTTTATAACCCACACTGCAAATATACATTCATTTCACTATTGTCATTGTCTCTTTTCTATCGGCAATAGTTACTATCCATAGCGCTTTTGTGTTACTCTTTAATCCAAGGTGAAATAACATTTTACTCGGCTACAAATGCTACTACTTGTACCGCTACCATGGTCTACTATCAGCACGACAACTACTACATCTAATCAGGCGTAACAGGGTTGAGGATTGATTTAATTTAGATGGGTCTTTTAATAAAGTGTAAGAGAAAAGTGCTAAAGTCATCCCAACGTCGCCCATTATTTTTTCCTGCATCGGAATAACACTGATTTTCTTGATCATTTGTTTTATTTAGGCGCGACAATTGCTGCAGTGTACGAGACGTCGCGCTTTACCATGCCTCGGTATGCTTCATTCCTGTGGGGAGCTGGTCAAGCCTTCATAGGATTCTTGGTGTCATACACAAGAGTTTTGGCCACACTCTGATACAAGATGTACTAAACTAGATTCACAGCGAGGACATAGTTTTACATTGTTTGAAGGTTGTAAATGTGTTCAACATTTATCGGAATGTTTCTTATTCCCTCGGATAGGTCTTGCAGCTGACTTGTCCGAATCCGTAAAAGAAAGCTATGTGGCCACTTGCAAGAGAGTGTGAATTGGAAACTAATCGAACTTGATTTACGAGGTTTCCATGGTGAGGACAGTGATACTGATCAGAATGAGAACTGCAAAAAATGCACTTATACGTGCACGTGTCAGAGGATGCGACCGAAATTTTCCAAAACTTTTTAAAGGTGGCTGTAATGAAGAAAGGGACGTGGACATAATAGGAAATTGGCAACACAACTGAGTGGTGACTTTTAAGTTGCAGTTTCTACAGTCAACACAAAACTACTTTTGAAGTAGCTGCTGTTACACGACCTTAAGTCACCATGCATTTACAACACATCAAGAAAAGTAATCCGCAAGGCTCCCATCATTTCTAAATGTGGCTCATCATGTGCACTGTTTTCAGTAAAGTTACCCAGAGTCCTCGACTTTTAATGGAGACAACTACATTGTACTCGGGTATCATTATGGCCCCCTAAGGACGACAATCGTAACCTGTGCAAATGACCTTCGGGTTACGGAATGGCGTGCATAAACCTAAAACCAGTTCGCTCGTCGCTTTTCATTGAGACAGTTGGATATGCCAATATTTTTTTTATCGACACCATTGCCCCGTCGAATTGGCGCTTGTTACTCGTCCTGAAGCACCAAAGCACAGCACATTTTTAACTCTGTGAAATGTTCGACTCGGAGATTTCGAAAATACAACTTTGGGTCATTGCAGATTAAAGCCTTTGATAGACACTTTACCAGAAGCGAGGATACTTTCCATTAAGTGACTTTGCGTGGGAAATCGTTATCCAGGGGATTTTTGGATTCGTGCAATTGCGCGCGCTTCCAGAATGTGGAAATCGAGCTATTTAAACTGCATGGAAACGCTTACCACATACGTCATGTTGAGAGTTATTTATGATACAATCCATTCTAGGAACGAAACGGTTGCTCAGTCCCCTCATTCCTTCCCACTGTTAACCAATACAAGTAATTTTTTTCTGGACCCAAGTTTATAAAGTCCGATAGAGCTTTTATGATGGTTTACTAGTAATTTTTTGTCGACGTACCTATTAGTGTGATTTTTATTACGTCTTCGTCTCATTGTCGAAATATAGTTGGACGAAGTGACGAACATATTTCTATTTCACTGAATTGTTGTTATGCTGAAATTTTTGAAAATCTGGTAAAAATTCAAACGGGCCAGTGAATCTGTTAAGAATGCAGAATTAGGCTGGAAACTATTTCCTCTTAAAAACAATCCGGAAAATATTTAAAAAATCGATCAATGGTCAGTACTTCTTTGGGAGTTGAAAAGCAAAGGAAAAACTTTTGAATTCATAATCTTCAAATGTGTGAAGTGTACTGGTCATGCAATAGGTAAAATCGGCATGAGATGTTCCTAAAGTGATAGCGGAGCTCCGCGCGCTATTTCGCATGCCAGGACAGTAGTGTCTCCCAGATTTTTAACCTAATCATCTCTAATGGAGGAAAGATACTTAGCAATTTAATGGTGGTCTGTGGTGTCTGTTAAGTTCGTCTGGTACAAATATGGGCACAAGACGCACTAAACCGGGTATTTCGTCCAGACAAATTATGCGTCTTGTGCCCGTCTTTATACGAGACAAATTTAACAGACGAAGAAAAAGAGTTTGCCCAAGTTCGTCCCAGACAGATAATCCGTCTGCAGTATAAAAGCTGCCATTATATCATGTTTTCGCGTGGAAGCGCACGTGGTATTTCATTGGTGTCTCAAAGAGACAACTGCTTAAATTGTCCAGATAAGGGCGAGGATTAAGGAAATTCTTTCATATTTGTATATGTCATATTTTTTAAGTCTCTCTTTTCACACATCGACTCCGCAAACGAAGGGTTTTTGAGCGTTTTAACTTTAAAAATCAAAGATTATGGTATCTGATAGAAAATCACGTTGCCTGGGTCGGAAATCGATTTAAAAACAGACATATCAGAGTTTAAAAAGGATGATCGCCCGTCTAAATTGAACTATCGTCCTGTGTCCCTTTTGTGCTTTTTGTCTAAGATATTAGAGGAAATTGTCTTTATTAGACTTGACAATTTTGTAGTTGAGATTGGCTATCTCAATCGCTTACAGTCTGGTTTCCGCCCTGGTAACTCGACGGTAAATCAATCAATCTGGTGCATCAAATTTATCAAGGCATTTGATAAGGTGTGGCACAAAGGTCTTCTTTATAAGCTGAAATCAGTAGGAATCAGGGGAGCTTTGCTTAGCTGGTTTGAAAGGTATTTGTCCAATCGTCAACAACGAGTGGTTTTACATGGGCAGTCATCTGACTGGCGCCAAATTGAAGTAGGGGTTCCTCAAGGTTCGGTTTTGGGGCCTCTGTTATTTCTTATATATATATTAATGACATAACAAATGAAATTCAGTCAAAATGTTTATTTTACGATGATGATACTTCGCTTTTTGAAGTCGTTGATTCACCTGATGATACTGCGTTGATGTTGATTAAAGACCTTGAATCCATACAAATGTGGGCTACGAAATGGCTTGTTACAATTAATCCAAGTAAAACTGAATGTATGACGTTTTCATCTAAACGGATAATACCGCTACATCCCGACCTATTTTACAATTGAAATAAGGTCCATAATATTCGCTCAGTAAAAGATGACTAGTATTTACAAGGCTAAAAATTCTTTAAAAGTAAAAAAACCGAACGTTTTCGGTGTCAAGCCATCCTCAGGGTAGTTTGACCGTCCTCATGATTGTGTATTTGGCTTCCTACTTACTCCCTCTCACTGAGAATGAATACAGCATTAAAACTACCACGGACTTCGCCGAGCTTCTTAAGAACACAACCCTCAATGATGATGACGTCCTAGTGTCATACGATGTCTCCTCTCTTTTCACCGTAAGGACCTCTGGATGACACCATTGACCATATCATTGAAGAAATTTATACGTACAATAAGCAAACATACCGGTCGTTAAACGGTGGGTTAAAGGGTCGGACAACGTCGGACTCTAGTTTTGCCAAGAAGATATTTGCGAGGACGGAGATAAAGGGTTTCCCATCCCGCATCCGTTAATTTGTCAGTGATTTGTTTGTAGAGGTGGCCGTTGAAACTGAATACTGTGTTTTTAGTGACATCAGAGAAGGCGCTTGAAAAGAAGTTTGGAACTAAGTTTGGGTCAGCCTGATGATCTACTTGAGCGCCTCAACAGTTACTATCCTAACATCGTTTTTACTGTCGAAGAAATTCCTGACCGTTTCCTCGACACTTCTTTCAATTATGTTAACAAGTTCAACTGGAAAATCTACAAGAAACCAGGAAAACTGCCAACGCACTGGAAATCAGGAATCCCTACCAAATGGCAAAGAAATTGTATTACTGGCGCCCTCCACAGAGAGAGATGCAATTCTTCTGAGTTTGACAACGATGTCAAAAAAAGCAGGATATCCTAAGCGTTTTATTTCTCACACAGTGAACAGTTTTCTGGAAGATCCACCAGAAGATGATATTTTGATTCCTAATTTCCTTTTCGAGAAGCGCAACAAAAAGTTTTATCAAAATGCCTTACTGCAGTATCCTCCCACGCAGACGGTCTTTGGGATTCGTCACAGGAACGCGTGGAGCGCGGCCACATTTAAGTTAGCGTGTCTGGACCTGGTTGTCTTAGGGTAACCAACAGGAAGATCTTAGGGTAACCAACAGGTTGTCTTAGGGTAACCAACAGGAAGATCTACCAAGAGAGTCAATGGTAGCCGCCAATTTGTTAAACAAACTTCACAAGCTATGCCACTGAAGTGTATTTACGGAGGAGACGTGCAAGGAACAAACAAGCAATCACTCGCAGACGGCTATGTGCTCAACTCAACTATACATGACACATGTACAAGTACAAGGAGGGATTACGTTTTTGCAGACGTTGGCCGTGTATAGCACTTATATCTGAACAGACTTAACTGATTCGAGTGTAATGTGAAGTGCTAAGTATCTACCCCATATGAACCATGTGAGCGTTAGCCCTACTGATGGAAATGGGCCCACACAAGTACAGAGAAAAACTCTGACCAGGGTGGGAATTGAACCCACGAACTTCGGGTTAGATCACCGCTGCTCTACCGACTGATTTACCCATTTCCATCAGTAGGGCTAACGCTCACATGGTTCATATGGGGTAGATACTTAGCAATTCACATTACACTCTAATCAGTTAAGTCTATCCATGACATATATCGTCACACCGTACACCATATCCTCTTCCCCCCCAGTTCACCTAACAGTTCTTACAAAGGCAAGGGATTGTTCCATACTGTCTCACTAGGTTCAGCCATTACATAATCATCAGCCTCATTTTGATCAATGAACTCAACTGCAATTAACGTTCACATAGTCCTTTAAATAACGTGTTTCTCCTTGTGCGCTTAGACCTTCTTGTCTGAGAATCTGCATTTGACTCCCTTCTGTTAATGGCAACGTCCTCACTGACCATGTTTTTGTTCCTCTTCTGCCGAAGGCGACACCAGGTCTTGCTCATCTTGCCCCACAAATAGCCTGGACTCAGGTACGTCGTCGTCATCCTTTGCGGGCACGTCACTTCGATTAAGAAAGTGATTCACATGCCTACGGCTTACCACCCCATCTTCACTCTTGATTCGGGCCTAGACTAAAATTCTTAAACTATTGTAGGACCTTGTCCCCCTCTGCAAGTTATCACACTGCTTCTTCTGTGATAATTGATAGGCTTTCATGCGTTGTCTTACATCTGATCGAATGAGATCCAGTCGGGTTCGTAGACGGCGGTTGAACAGCAGCTCTGCTGGTGTAACTCCAGTTGTTGTTTGGGACTTTGATCTATAGGCTAACAAGAATCTGCTGAGCTTCGTATACACTGTACCTTCCTATCCGACCAACCTTTCATCCCGATTTTGAAGATGCGACCTGATCTCTCTACATGGCCATCAGGAGAAGGGTGTCTAGGGCTAGTTTTCACATGTAAAATTCCGTTCTTGGTCATGAAGCTACCAAATTCTACAATTGTGAATCCTGTGCTATTGTCTGAAACTACCATATCTGGCAATCCATGAGTGGCAAAAGCTCGTCGAAGCAGTTCTATAGTAGCTGCTGCACTGGTACTGGATGTTGGATACACCTCCATCCACTTACTGTATGCGTCGATCACAATAAAAAAACAACTCTCCTATAAATGGCCCAGCATGATTTAAGTGCATGCGGGACCAAGGCTTTTCAGGCAATTCCCAGGGATGAAGAGGAGCAGCGGCTGGTACTGCCTGATGAAGCTGACATACTTCACACGACTTGACCTTAGCTTCCATGTCGTCATCTACCCCTGGCCACCATAGGTAGCTACGCGCCAGATTATTCATTCTCACGATTCCGGGATGAGCAATATGCAAATCCTTCAGAAGTTGTTGTTGACCCCTTACTGGTACGACCACATGGTTTCCCCACAATATGCATTCATTATGTGTGCTAAGGTCGTCTCTCCTCGCATAATAGGGACCTTAAGATCTACGACGGCGACGTCGACCAAAACATCACCTCGAAATATGACTTTGCTCTAGTATAAGCATTTCGCGATTATTCCATCTCGTTCACGTCGTATAATACGGGCGAAGTATCCTAAAAATAAATTGGTACGAGCGGTTTCTGACTGAAAATAGAGAATAAAAGATTCTCTGTTACATGCTCACGTTGTCGTCAAAACCTAAAATGTCGTCATTTCACGTCGTCGTCATGCAGAGAACCGCAAACTATGCGGTAAAATCCGTGCCGCACGTGCAGCACGATTATTTCTGCTCTTCTAACCAATGATATCGTTGTTTTGCGGCGTTTTCGTCGACGTCGTCGTCGTAGATCTTAAGCTCCCTGTTAAGGCTCCAGACCTCCAGACTTTTGTCAGGACATTTATCGCCCCAGCCATGCTAAACCTTTGTTAGGACTTGTTGTAATACACGGTCGGAGGCTGTTCAATCTGCAATACTGTTTCCCCAGGGATTGGAACCTTCGATAAGGTATCAGGTGTAGGTGGTCTGCTGAGGCAGCAGCGTTGCCGTGGTTGCGACCCTCTCTGTAAACCAATTCATATTCATAAGGTGCCAGAAGCAAAGCCCACCTTTGAATTCTTGGCGATGCCATGATTGGGACAGTCTTATCTGCCTTAAACAGACCCAAAAGCGGCTTGTGGTCTGTAAAAATCTTGAATCTCTGTCCGTACAGATATGCTTCCTTGCCCAGTTGTGCATAGTTACGTTCAGCAGACGATAACGTCCTCGAGGGGTAGAAGATGGGCCTTTTTTGTCCATCCACGATGTGGGAGTGAACTGCTCCCAGTCCGTAAGGCGAGGCGTCACAAGAAAATACAAGTTCTTTACTGGGGTCATAATGAACTAAGAGATCAAAGGAACTATCTGTCTGTCACCCCACGTCCATTTGCAGCCCTTGGCAAGCAGTTCATTTAAAGGAGCCAATATAGTCGACAAATTTGGCTAGAAACGAGCATAATAATGCAACATTCCCAGAAAGGCTCAGTGGCTCAGTTGGTTGAGCACCGGGCTGTCACGCGGGAGG
>NC_090869.1:42883843-42886343 GCF_036669935.1 Montipora foliosa
GCCTTTCGACTGATGCTTGTTGCCCTCGGGATATCAATCGGCAATGTGACGTTATTGCTTGCAATAGTAACAGTTCAGGCTCTTGAACCGGCAGGTTTGTGCACTGTGATCCCCTCCACACCAAAAACAAACAGGTTTGCGAAGTGTGCGACGGTCCATCGTTTCTTCCACCTGTAACGTTACCTTGTTTATTGCCTCCGTTATTATTCTTATTATTACTGTTGTTATTCTATTTCCAGAGTTTTCAAGCAAGCAACCGTGGACAATACTCCTTTGTTTTTGGATCAAACTGGCTTGATCTGATCGGCGTAATTACAAATTGATACACTAAATATTTTTTATAGCAAGAGCCGATACAACGTAGATTTGATTTAGTAATGTATTATATTTCGGTTGGCCAAACCAACCTTCTTCAGGTACAATGTAAGTTTACATTGGACTGCTTCTATGTGTGTGTATATATATATATATATATATATATATATATATATATCGAAGAAAAAGACAAATAAACTACAAGTTCATCCCTAAAAGCCTGTTTCGTGGTCGCCCACTCATCAGGGGATTTGATGAGTGGGCGACCACGAAACAAGCTTGTAGGGATGAACTTGTAGTTTATTTGTCTTTTTCTTCGATATATACTACGCTCTACTTCTATGTATTGAGCACCGTTTTACGAAAATCAAGTTTCACACTTTATATATATATATATATATATATATATATAACTTCAGGTGAGTTCCACACTGATAAATCCAGAATAGTGCTCAACAATAATGGAGCGGTAATAACAATGTCTTTCTACTCAATATAGTTTCATATGGACTTTAATACAGGTCTGTTTCGTAGACCAATAAGGAGTTGGACCACTCATCAGTTAAATTCCATGTACACTGTAGCATCGCTGGGGTTTATATACATCAGTAGCGTGATCGTTACAAGATTCAAACTTGAAAAACAATAGTAAAAAAGCATTTGTAAATTTATGATTGGTTGTTGAGGATGCGATTGAACCTAAGGAGAAAATTTCGCTTGTGCCTGCAAGTCGATACGAGTTCATTACCTTTGTTGAGCGTTGCCATGTCCGGTTTATATAGAATATAGAATTTCTCGGTACTACATAGATTACATCGTTTAGTAAGGTTGCTATAAGATTTGGCCTTGGCTAGAAATTTCCAGGAGATTGCGAAGTCTTTCTTTTGATCTTTTGACACCGAACTGAGCAAACATCTATGGCAGCTAAAAGATCAAAAGGAAGACTTCGCAATCTCCTGGAAAATTCTAGCCAAGGTCAAATCTTATAGAAACCTTACTAAACGATGTAATCTATGTAGTACCGAGAAATTCTATATTCTATATAAACCGGACATGGCAACGCTCAACAAAGGTAATGAACTCGTATCGACTTGCGGGCACAAGCGAAATTTTCTCCTTAGGTTCAATCGCATCCTCAACAACCAATCATAAATTTACAAATGCTTTTTTACTATTGTTTTTCAAGTTTGAATCTTGTAACGATCACGCTACTGATGTATATAAACCCCAGCGATGCTACAGTGTACATGGAATTTAACTGATGAGTGGTCCAACTCCTTGTTGGTCTACGAAACAGACCTGTATTAAAGTCCATATGAAACTATATTGAGTAGAAAAACATTGTTATATATATATATATATATAGGCAGAATATAAAGGTTTACACCAACAATGGACTCACAGCAGAAGGATCCAGGGGATACAGTACCACCACGTGAATAAATAGACAAATACTGAGTGAAAATAGTGGGGTAAACTTCTAACTAGTCTGACCTGGTTTCACAACGTTTCGGCTGTTCAGCCTTCTTCAGACGAAAGTTAAAATCTAAAAACTAAAAACTATTTACAATGGCTGCGTGTATCGGAAGTACAGGCTTATATAGGCAACTTAATTAAAAATACAAAGAGGTTTTAATCACAACAGTTAAAATAAAAGCAAGAGTTTAAAGTTACGCGACAAGCCAAACTTAACAAATTCCCCGCAGAAGGCCTCTGAATGATCATAATGGGAGCTACAACAAGGTCCCAAAGCAGGGCCCTTAAACAATGCCGTAATAAGTTCCCTGCTGGGGGACCATGCACAGCCCGCCAAAAAAAAATATAGCAGAATCCCCCAACGGGGCCCATGAACGCAGCAAGCAAGTCGCACAACAATTGACAAATGCATACAAAAGAAACTGGACAGGTCACAATCATTCACGAAGCAAGAACAGGTGAAAAGGTCAAATTAATTGTTGTAATTAATACGATTTTTGGAGCGAAATTCCCGCCTTTTGTTAAGGCCATGCGGATTGAATGTGAATAGTTGCGTCATCCAATAAGCTTCTCTTGTGAGCAGTAACTGGTCTAAATGTACTGGATTTTGGAAGGATACCACTTGTTCAATGACGGTAAATCTCATTTGAGAAATATCATGTTGGGAACTATTATAATGTACCGCCAATTCACATGTTCTTCTATTATT
>NC_090869.1:42896343-42898843 GCF_036669935.1 Montipora foliosa
AATTTATCGTAAGGGAACTTGCACCTGTGTGGAAAAACTGAATAAGAGAAGGCAACAGTTAATCACACAGCTAGGGCAACCCTAGCAATCTCAACATCAGAAATCAGGGTAATTGTATTGCTTGACCGAGCCCTTGCCAAAGAACCTTAGAATTAGAACCCTTTTCAAACCCTCAAAGTCCAGGGATTACAAAGCGGGATTTACGATGTTTACAGGATATAAGAAAGAAGGAAAAAGAAAGCGAAAAAAAGATTAATTTTAAAACAGGTTGTGAAATCACGGCAATATTGGACTTGTTTCTGCATCGCAGGGAGGAGTACGAAGGAGGAGTGACGTCATGTGGTGGTGTACGTCACGTGATTCAACAACCAACACGGTGCGAAAAACTGTGTTGGTGACTGTGCTGTTTTCAGTTTATGAGAATTTTTTTTGTTTTTGTGTAGGTTTTGTTTGTGATGATCTCATAAGTTGAAGGTAGGTATTATGGCTGAAACATTGTTGATGTTTCCTGACGACATGACCGTAGGAGCGCTCAGTTTTTGCAGTTGGGTATGGGGAGCCATGTTGTTTCGAGGTCAATTCAAGGAAGTTGTGGATAAAATTAAAACTCGTGTACTATCCGCTAGTGACTCGAAGGCTAATAAGCTTAAGCGTGCTTGTGGCCTTTCCGCTAAACTTGTTAAGTGTTGGTGTGAATTAACTTATTTCATAACGAACAAAACATGGACGCAATGTGTCTTCGGAGTGATAAAGCAAAGGTTCGATCAATTAATGTTCATTAATCCATCATGTTGCTTCCTGAGATGTTCGCAGTTTACCAAATGTAGGGTTTGAACGGAGTTCACTAATATTCGACTTTATTTGAAGCGTGAAACGTAAATTGACGATAAGGTATTGACTGCTTTTCTTCCTGGTATGATAACTGCCCTCTTTTTATTAGAACTTGGATAATCACCATGGTGGACACTGGAACACTGGTTAGACAGTAGTACTGCAGACACTAACTTCCTGATCTGAAAGGTATATTCGACAACGAAGGGTGCTTTATTATTTGGTAAGTCCAATTTGGTTAAAGCGTCGTGTAAGTAATGAAAACCACAATTTTTTGTCGATTTGAGATCAACCTGTCAAGAAAATTATCGTCCTTGCACATTTAATACTAAACTGGGACACTTCGATCGAATGTTTGTAATTGAATTGACTGCTTGTTCATTGTGTGGAACTCCAACTTATCTTTGCAACATTATTGTTTTCGAAATGTGCAGAATATTAAATTAGCCGTAAAGGGATTTATCATCTGAAACTGTAAAATACACCGTAGATTTTAAGAATGTCTCATAAATTTAGTTTGTTTAAAGATAATTATTGTATGGCTTGATTCGAGTAAAATTCTTCCTTGACAAACTCCCTCTTAATCCAGTCTTACAAGCAGCTTTAGCTTCAGTTACTCCTTTTTCATTTTTTTGACTTTTCATTTGCTTATTTTTCTCTGTTTCATTACTCTTATCTTGACAAATGGTCATTATTTTTGACAGTTATAATCAAGGCCTTCTAAACTTATTATTTCTTTGCAGAAATTTTTTTTCCAAATTTAGTTAAGTTTTCATCAGAAAGTTATGATATTCTATATCTATACAACTGCATTTTCCTGCTGTGGAGTTCGTGTTGTCATATCTTAACATAATTATTGATGTTTTGAAGCTCAAATAATGATCTTGTCTGTTTGATATCACTGCATTAAAATATGAGTAAAACTTGTCACGGTCACTTGACAGATGATATAACATGTATTCAATGATATTGGAGGATACCTAGCTGGGCTGACCCAAGAACCTGAGAAGCTAAGATGATCTGGAATCATTCTGTGAAATGTTTTTGTTGTTACTGGGTTGTCATACATGTATATGACAATCCAGTCAGAATACGAGTAGAATTTCTCTATTTTATTTTTATTTTTTTCCTGTGCTGGAAAATGAAAATGTTGCAGTTCTTTCCTGTCACTCGCCAGCATTATTAGGGACCTTAAGATCTACGACGGCGACTTCAACGAAAACGTCACCTCAAAATACAGTACTGGTCAGAAATACGTTAACCAAAATACGCGCACAAAACGCGTATATCTATACGCCTATGTGGGTATAACCATACGCATATTCGCTTATAACCATATGGGCACATGCGTATAAATATATGCGTATATGCATATACCGATATACGTGTCTGCCTAATTAGCTAGCTTACTGTTTTGGTTATTGTTCTAAAGAATACATGTAGTTTGACAGCACTAAAATAGTACACGACTACGAACTACATGACGAAGATACCCTTTCACAAACAGTTGTCGTGTTCGGAATACGAACCACGCACAGATGTTTCTTTCATCGATAGGATAGATTAAGCTTAAATACGGGACCCAAAGCTAGCTGTTGGGTTGATTCCGGCGCTAATGTTCATTGCAGTTCTTGGAAATTGTAACGAATACTGTACTCGTTGTTTTTAA
>NC_090869.1:42906343-42918843 GCF_036669935.1 Montipora foliosa
ACATCAATTTCTGTCATGTAACGGACATTTTAGGCCCTTTCACAGCAATCCTGTAGAGAAAAATAAACATGTTATTTGCGGGTCAAGGTTGGTCCTTATTGGGAAAAACTGTGCCCTCTGTCTAGAGTATGCATACTCGAGACCTGGCAGCCAGCAAATAACACATCCATGTAATGTAGTTTCTTGTGTTAGGTATCCCCTGAAGCAACAGGACAGAATTTAAGCATTTTTGATGTACATGTATTACATTAAGCTGTAACACAATGGCAATGTACATTGTATCATTATGAAATAAATTGTACCTTACTATTGTTTCTTCACAGTGGCCGAAGTAGTGTCATGAATGATATCCCTGTGCAGCCAAATTCTGCGAGGTAATGATTTGTTTTGTCTAGGAGCTGTGTACAAAGTGTGATTTGAAGCTTAATCCATCATGTTTATTTAATTGTAACAAGACAGTAAAGGTATCAGGGTTACAGGTGCATAGATTACCTGTGCAAGTTGTGTTCTCATTACCATACTGGATATTTTTATGGATATAGAAATGCCTTTTTTACATGGTTATTAGTAGTAATATCAAATTATGAAACTGCACATTGTTGTTATTTAGAGATTTCAAGTCTAAATTTATTTAAGCTAATTAGTGTTATTTTTGATTATGTTAACAAATACTTGTACTTGAGGAATTTGATTTTTCCCTTTTTAAGTCATGAATGTGGGCTTGCGCAATGAATGACTTATTACTGTGTGCTGGGGAAAAATTAAGCAATTTCAGGAATTTTTGTGTAAACTTCCTGGGTAACTTTGCCATTTAAGCGATTTGTATGGTACTTGTTTGGATGCCAAGCTGCTTTGCCGAAGCAGAATTTCTTCTTGTTCTACTGAGAGTTTAATACTGTTGTTGTGCCCTTTGTTACATACATACAGTATTAACTATACAAACACATCGTCACTTTTAAACCTGGAAACTAGCAGAAAATCATCTGTGTCCTACAGGGGATTTTATTTCAGTCCCCTATCAAACATTTAACAAGGATCACTTAAACCATCTACAGCATCCGTTTATCATTTGCGTGACTTACGGTTTTAATACTGGAAGCAGAATTTAACAAATGTGTACTGACAAAGTATATATAGTATCACATTTTTAGTGGTTGCAACCTAAGGTTTAACAGGTGGAGTTTCTTGTTATTCAACAGACCCTTTTTTTTCTGTCACACAACACTCAAAGCGTGTCATGGTGTCATGTCTATTTTATTTGTTGTGTATTTGAAATAAAACCTTGTATGGAGACAACATCCAGCACCCAATTCTTTGACTAGCAGTAAGTTTTCCCGGGTTTCTTTCCCGTAATTTTCGCTGTTTACAAGGGGTCTTAGGTCTTAATTTTCGTAACACCCGTGAAAATTTCACCCCAATTCTTAGCCATTGCTAACCCCTACACTGTTCCACATTCACGACTAGGCTCATAGAGGCCTTTGATTTCTTTCCTGTATTAGAAATTGGAAAAGTTGCACAGTAGGGTCTTTCCTGTCACTTCCCTGCTAAGTATTGTCTCTGTTCCTAGAGTCTCATGCACGTATCTGTGGTAGATTTCGATGTATCGTGAATGGTGTTTTAGTGGATCTTTAAACAAAACATACCCTTATAGAGCTCAAGAATGGAATGTCAATTTGGTAAACAAGACAGGAGGTGAAAAATAAACATCCGGAATCTTCAAAGCGATGAATAATGGACTTCAACAGCGATATTTTTTGCATATGTCGATCGGCCATCAAGTAGTGATCTGTATTTCTAAAAATAAATAGTGTTTTGTTTCCAGACTGATAATTTGTTAGGGTGTTTCGGAATGAGTACGAAAATTTGAGGACATCAAACATGTACCAAAGGGAACCCAGTGTATTCTCACAGAGTGTCTTATACTAGTTTGTATCAAGACTACAGATCACAAGATACTTTTAGATTTCCTGCTGTAGATAGGATATAGTAGTTGTTTGATAAAAAAAAATACAACCCAGGGGTTTTATTAGAAGCCGGGACCCGGGTACTAGCACCCATCTACACTGAGTACAGTACCCGCCTTTGCTCAAAGGAGGTCTCAAGATCAAAAGCCAGACTATATAATTGTAGGGGTGCCTGCTTACTGTATCACAAGGTCCCTTCTACTTAAAAACGTAATGAAACCCTTGACAACCAAAAGGGAAAGACTTGTGAAGCAAAACATATAAAAACTCAGCAAACCATATTTAGCTGTTTTTTAAAGAGACCTCTGATGATGTCTTTTTTCCTTGATTTTGCAGCCAATTGTCACAGCTTAAGTTCACAAGTAAGTACCAGCACAATTACATGTATTTAGAGAACTGTAAGGGCCTCTTCTATAGAAGGAAGTGCTGGGATTAGTATGTAAATTTCTTGCAGGGCTGAATTGTTAGAAGCATGTTTGTGGCAAACAGTGTCTTGGTAATAACATAATTACAAGGTTGTCATGGTAATAACATAATTACAAGGTTGTCATGGTATTCAATCTGGGTCAGTTATAAGCTTTGTTCAAACATTTGGCCCTGTTGACTTGTGAGTGAATAGATACTTACATATCTTTTCAATTTTTTTATTTACCACTCTCCTGCTTGGTTAGTACATTACAAATCAATAAAATTAATGTGAAATAGCATTGTTTGATGAGCCAATACAAAATGAGCCATGCCCTTAAGGATACAAAGTCTTAATGAAAGGTTTGATGCTTCCAAAAAGGTTATTGTAAATTCTCTACAATCTTTGTCGGGGAGCTTTCATTTATTGGTGCATAGGAGTGGGGGAGGGTTGGCAAAATTGCTTGGAAAGTCCTTCAAATGTTACTGAACCCCGCTCTCTAGCAATGGCGACAATCACATAACCCCCCTACTGTGTCCAGCATTATATCTCAACCCCCCCTCTCTCTCCTTCATACATATGACAGCCACCCAACTTATAAAGCAGAACAGCTCAGCCAGTTCATCCAATGCATTCATAATGCTTACATTCAACATTTTCAACTTGACAATCATCTTTATCCTTAGAAACAACAATTCAGCAGGGGTGTACAGTAGCATGGCTTTTCCGTTTAGGTTTGCACAGGAAGGTGTAGTGAAATTCATGAGCGCTTTTGGTGCAAGCCTCTAGGGGGATCTGAGGGTATGGTCCCCCAGAGAATTTTGTTTTGTTTTCCCCCCATGTTTTCCAGGGGTAAGTTTCATAAATCAAAGCATGAAGAACTGCCAACTATTCTCCGGTACCAAAACAAACTTGTGGGAAAATGGTGATTAGTTAATAGCTTCTCGACTCATGAATGCAAAAAAAAGTTAATCTTGCTAATTTAAAGCACAAAATAAATATTTTTGAGCTGGTTAGGCTTGATATTCTGTCGCCGCTAGAGTCCGATCATTTTCCTGAGTAGTGGCTGGTGATCGAAGCCCATGATGTGGAAAGTAGACGAGTTAAGTGTGACTGATTGGCAATATGTCTGTTGCACTTGACCAAGTACTTCTGTCGCTCCTATCTGTATTGTTTCGGCTGGAAGATATAATTGCATTTTTAAGTGGTGGTTGCAAGCGTGAAGAATAGCGTTTGAATGGAAAGAGTGCATCAACATTGAATTACAGTATAGCAGAAATTCAGAATCGGTAGATAACAGACTTGATAACAGACCTCTTATGGTGATAATGATTCTTGATTGAGGAAAACAATACAGTAACAATTATGGTTCAGGAGGAAAATATATTTTTAAGTGAGCCACATGGGATATAAATAAGCAGAAATTAGATAAATAAATAACTTGCTACTTCAATATTTCTGCATAAAAGCCGAAGACAAAGGAAAAAAAAATGTTCAACATGCATTTTGTATCACACAGAAATCATAACTTTTACAATAAGCCCAGGTAAATGTAATTTAAGGGAAATCCTGAATGATAGCGAGTAACATAACTCCATTCACACAAGTTTGTTTACATTCCATGTATTGTGCAAGGCTGTGGCAAACATTTGCTGGAATTCACCGCCAGAGTTATGAATGTTCACTGTGACAAAACTGTGGTGTACTTCCCTGGCAAATTGAAGAATTATTTTTCTTGTTGCTCACGCAACTCTTAGAGCAAGATCAAGAGCAAAGGATTGCGTAAGAAAAACCCAAACACCCACATGAGGGAAACGTGAAATGCAGAAAAAAATCGGCTAATCCTTGTGTCCTTGTGTCGATTTGAGGCGTTCTGGGCTAGTTGTGAAATTTGCTCCTGAGTCATTCTTTTGTAGTGTCCTTTGCAATTTGCTCCTATCCTAGCCCAGAACGCCTCAAATCGACACAAAGACACAAGGTGAAGTAAGAGTAAGTTTATGTTATTTATTTTTCCTCGCTGTGAACTCGGATTAGCCAATTTTCTCTGCATTTCATGTTTCCCATGTAGACCCAACAAACCGTTACGTTGACTGAGCATTCAAATTATGTGTTTGGGTTGCCTGTGCCCAAATAACAGTGCAACTGCAAAGGACTCTACAAAAGAACGGCTAAGAAATCTTAACTCATAGGAAACATGAACAGTAAGAGAAATAGTAAGATCTTTGTTGAAGGCCAGGAAAATTCTGCTTTTACTTTGATACATTTAGCTATCATTATAGCCCAAGGCCTCTATCATGGCCTTGCTTGGGGAAGTCAACTCCTTTCAAACTGCAACTCTGTAACACCTAGACGCTGTAATCCTATACATGTACTTTCGATGGTAGTGCCTCTATGAGTATTTGACTGATTTCTGGTGGATTCCTTGAAATATGTTTATTTCTTCTTCGTTGGCAAAGATTTCCCTCTTAACTTTTTGACAACGGTCGACTAGTTCAGCCAATGAAATAGTATGCTGCTTTACTGGAGAAATAAGGTCAGAATCATGCTGGTTTTGCCCCTGGAAATTTAACGGAAATTTCTGTTTGATTTACAATTATTGTTTGTGGTAGAATGTGACTCCATCCAACTGTTTTTGAAGATTCCTTTGCGTACTGTTTGAGTAATAGCCCTTATTCAAATTGTCATGCAAATTAGCCATGTGTTATGCTGGGGGGAAAACATTGGAATAAAGGCAAATTGCGGAAAATCGGCTCGTCGAAATATTGAATTAACATTGCTAAAAGTACATATTAGAATTTAGAATTAATTACCTTTTACGATAATTTTATATCTTTTGATTGTCTCCGACATTTTGACTTTCTACTTTGTTATCTGCTCAATTTTCGCTAAAAAAAACATTGAAGTAACTTGTGTAAGCATTCTATTTTACTCCTTAGGCGATAAACATTCAATGAACGTGAAACAAGTCATCTGTGTGGCTAAGATGTTCGTTATAACCTCTTTAACTTGTGTTGTTTGCCACCTCAGAAGTGTGTAGCTAATTTGCATGATAAAGGCAAATCCAACATGGCGGCTATCGTGAATAAGGTCTATTCAAACATTCTTTACCTTCAGTGGCGGATCCAGGAAAGGGGCATGGGCCTGGGCCCGGCAGTCCCAGCTTGGGCCACCAAAACACCAGAAAACACCAAAACTGTGAAATGGCAAAAACAAAATGTTTGAGAGTGGGGCCGCCACCTTACCTCTAGGTCTGGATCTGTCACTGATCTTTTCTGTTGGGCATGGTCTGTTAGGAACAGCTACATCACTGCTAGATGTGCATTTTTGCTTATTTTTTTTTGCAAAGCGTAATCATGCATGGTCTTGTAGTACTGTACATGAGTCGGAAGCAAGCTTTTCTCTTTCTTTGCAATATTCTTGTGGCTTCCACATGATTGCATTTACCATCAGTGCCTGCTGGGCAACCACATTTTCCTTTTAACATCTTTCTAAAAGAGGAGAGAATAAGGTAGCATGAATATATACGCAGCAGGTTTCTTCATAGAATGCATCACCTGGCTCTTGATATGATGTTTCCCATTTTTGCTGAAGGTGACAGACATAAAAAACATGACCCAATTTAAAAAAGTTGTACCCCTTTACAAGAGGTTTTTTTCTTGCAATCTACTCCATCAATCATATAACGCCAAACAGTACCAAAAGACACTTTTGGTATGCCCATCAATTCACTTTTATATTCTTCTTTCAAAAAGGGTTTGGATACTTCGGGTTCAGCTTGATCAATCACTCCACACTGAGATAGATAGATACATGTAGATAGATAAAGCCTTTATTAAAATACAAATCGCAGTCAAAAGACTGAATTACATGTAAAAACTATGTACAATAAGTTAATAACATGTAAAATACAATGTAATATAATATCCTAAACTTGAACTTTTTTACGAAAGCTTACACATCTTAGAGTTATTAAAAGTATAAAAGTATGAACATAGTATAATACGTAGCTAAAGGTTATATTAAGATCTCAACAACTGAGAGGCGTAATGCATTATAAACAAACTTGAAAATCTCTTTGTCTTACAAAGTGGAACTCTAAATTTTCTGCTCTTCCTAGTTCTGTAGGTTATGGCATTAAGCGGCGGGAGAAGGTGATGGAGTTTGTGCCCCTTATTATCGACTATTTCCATAACCCTAACTGAGCTATCTTTTGAAGCAAATTAATGCCACCATCTGGATCTCCAGGATACTTACATCCAAACCATTTTTCTTGTAGTCTTTGACTCAGTTTAAAAAATACGAGATACGGTAAATTCTGGTATTCAGTATACATGTATTTACAGCTGGTGCTGAAATCAGACTTACCTTTCTCGCTGTCAGGCATTTTGTTTTTGTCCCTCAAAATGATCCCAAGTGCACTTGCGCACTTAACTCGTCACCAATTTCCCTCTCGTTTTGGTACCGTAGAATTCAGTAACTTGGTTTTTTGTCAACCTCTGAAACTACTGATGAAGTGTATATTATAGTAGTGCATTATAGTAACAGTAAATGTGGCTACAGGAAAAGGGTGAGACTTCTCCCTTTACGACCAGAATATTAAGTAAATAAATAAAATAAAATATTTAATTTTTTTGGATTTTGGAAGTACCCTTGTTGTACATACGGGTATATTTGGTTGCTACACCCCTGTTCAGCTTGCATACCATCACACAAAACACAATATTGTGTGCGTCACTGTTAAAACCAGCCAACACATGGTGTGTATTATGTTATAAAGCAATGCTGTGTCACTCTAGGAAAATGAAATAGGTACCCAGTGGGTACCACACAAGGACAGAGAAAAACTCTGACCAGGGTGGGAATTGAAGCCACAACCTTTGGGTTAGATCGCCACTGCTCTACCAACTGAGCTACACGGTCAGACGGGAGCAGGTCATGGGAACAAGATGTTTAAGTCAGGGCAATTAACTTTACAAGTACAAGGAAGGACCATGTAGCACTTATAATTGAACAGACTGATTAGAGTGTAATGTGAAGTGCTAGATTTCTACCCCATATGACCCATGTGAGCGTTAGCCATACTAATGGAAATGGGCCCATACAAGGACAGAGAAAAACTCTGACCAGGGTGGGAACAGACTTAACTGATTACAGTGTAATGTGAGTGTTTCTTGAAATAGTTGAACTGTGAACCCAGATAAGGCAATAAAACAGTTACATCTTTCTTTGGAACTGTAGAGAAAGAGATTGTTTGTTTGTTTGTTCTTATTCCTGTTCAAGACATCATTAATGTGAAAGTTAATTGTTCCTTTAGGGTAAAAACAGAACACTTGTCGTGAAAATGTTAAGTAGTAGATAAAATATGAGCGGGAGATTTGTACATGTATGGGCATTTACAATGGCGAGCCAAAGGCGACGGGATGGTTTTGTTCTCCGAAAACCGGGAAGGAAGAAATTGTCTTGTTGTCTGAAATGGTACCTAAAAATACAAAATACAATTATATAAAATGGGCGGTGAATGCTTTTACTGCCTGGGAGAACACAAGAGTGAACTAAAAAAGTGCAGCTGGAAACAGATGGAAGCAAAGGACTTGAGTCGACCGATGTGGAGGACCTATCAGTCTCACTAGAACACATGTCTGCAAAGAGTTTGAACGTCTAGCTCTGCAAATTCATTTGTGAAGTGGTGAAGCAAAGTGGGGAACAGTACCTCCTAAGACGCTTTACCTACTTGTTTGCGGCATTAACCGGCATTTAGGAAACGTTTATGGGAAATCGGCGTTCAACATACTGGAGAAAAGTGATAAGGTAAAACGACATCCTTGGAAGTAATGTTTCATCACATTTGTGTTTTTTGTATGTTCCCTTTTAACCAGTATAATTAATTTTATTGTTTGTATTCTTAAGGTTTATAACGTTTTGAAAAACACTAGATATGGAAATGAAGGATGCCACCAAGAGTGGAGTTGCGAGGGAATCAAAGATGTTGGAAAAAGAGAAGATAACAGAGACAGTGTGGAACACAGTTGGTGGGACTTGGTTCTACTGGGAGCAAATACAGCTGAGTCGTTATTGAATACTGTATAATTATTTTCGTAATGGCAAGCTGTTCGGTCTACGGACCAGTGAACATAAAAAAGTTAATTCGCTTGAGTAATATTGTTGTGGATGGAAACAACATAGTTTTTGATGAGTTTAGATGCAAAATATTCAAAGGCAGATTAAAGGATTTGAAAAATAAGCAACGCTATATTGAACACATTTGTCATGAGCACGGTCAAAGCCACACCCCTTGCCTTGCTTCAATATATTCACTTTACATTGAGAAAATGAGAAGCCATGCAGAATCTGTTGACAGCTTTTACTTTTGTACCCACAGGGATGGGAAATTTGAATGGGAGAAGAGTCCGGTTGGCATTTATGCACTTTAAGCAAAATCCACCCAGAAAAATTGTTGGGGAAGGCAGGATTGCCTTGCAAAACGGCACATTGTCTTTGTGTTACATGTGCTGCTGGATTGTTCCAGAATTCAGTGGGCAAGAAATTGGCAAGGGAAAAACAGGCCATAGGCCCAATGGTTATCAAAAGACCAGTGACAAACAGGTCCAAAATGTAAGTAAAGTTTTGGCATAAGGAAGTCGGGTCAAAATTGCCCGATTGAGAAACGTAAAGAGTCTGAAACAACTAATCAAGTTCTTGAAGATTTGACCAAACTTTGATTTGGAATTGTCAGATGATATTTTGCCTTCTATTTCAATGCCCGAAACTATAATGAACAATGTAAATAACATCTGTACAAATTCTGTTTTCAATAACTGTACAATTAATTTTGTAGTTAAGAAGTGAATAGTTAGGTGATATGTAGGAGATTGTACAGGAAATACAAAGACAGTGTTACATATTGTAAATCAAATTAAATTCATTGCATTTTAATCAGTAAATATCTGTATCAAAAGTTAATGAATACTAATTGCACGTAGCTGAGTAGGAGTCTATACTTAGCTCTTATTAACCGAGCAGGAGGTCTGTATGGGAGAATCTTGACCGAGGTCGTGAGTACAGACCGAACGCAGTGAGGTCTGTACACACGACCGAGGGCAAGATTCTCCCATACAGACTGACTAAGCTCGGTTAATAAGATGTTTATTATATGGCAAACAAGAACAATTTAGTTCGTTGAATGTAACTGGTTTGTACTAACTGACATTTTGCTTGCGAACGGCGATGAGTGGCGATGAGTGGCGATGAGCTGAACTTAATTCTGTCAAAGTTTGCTCGTCATCCTCTCTTTTGTCATCATGCTGTTTGGCACTTCCATAAATAAATAATTATTGTTAGCAGAAAATACTCAATATTTTTGCATTATAGTTTGTAGCTTTTCACCACAAAACATTACCGGTCTAGATGCCGGTCTAGATGGGAAAATCTAGACCGCGGTCAATATCGATTTCAGCCAATCAAATTCGTGAACTTGGTAGTTCCCAGTCCTTGTGAGACAGAGCCATAAAATAAACCTTATTCCAAAATGGCCGCTATTTAAATATTCTTTTGTTTTATTCAAATTAGCCCTTGATGGCTCGTTCTTAAGCTTAAAATTCAAAAGAATATTTTATCTTGAACGAGGCAAAATGGCCAATTTGTATCCGCATAAAGCAGCGGCCATTTTGGAATAAGTTGTATATGAAAAGTTAATATGATTGATTAATAATTCATCAACCCCAGCCCTACCTATTTAATCCCTCTCTGTGCTTTCAGACTGTTGATCTGTATTGGGGTTGACAGAGGTACACATGTGACTCAAATACTGCCTACTGATTGGTCATAACTCTTAATTAATAATTAATAAATTTTACAAGTTCACCTTGGAGTTAGCTAGAAGAAAAGGAAGAAATTCCATTGTTAGATGTCCTTGTTAAATGCACTGCAGACCCCACGATTAAATATCCTGTTACAGAAAGAGGACATTCATTGGCCTTAACATCAAATGGTACTCATTCACACCTTGCAAACACCAAGTTGATCTAATTCGCACACTCACTTATTGTTGTTTACGGATTTTTTCCATGCCATTCCTACTGCAATCTGCTCTCGATGATCTGCGGAAGCTTCTTTTACGAAGTGGTTACCCTAAAGGAACACTTAAACATCAATGACGTCTTGAATAGGAATAAGGACAAACAAACAATCTCTGTCTTTTCAGTTCCAAAGAAAGATGTAATTGTTTTATTGCCTTATCTGGGTTCACAGTCCCAACTATTTCTCAAAATATGTTAGATTATGTGTATTTAATTTCTACTTGATTGTTGAGCTGAAGATCATCTTTCAGAACACTGGCAAGATAAAATCCTTTTTCCTTACAAAAGACCACATGAATCACTCTCAAATGTCAAAAGTCAAAAATAAAGCAAGCTGCTGGGACTCTGACGATTTCTTCATTAGAAAGACCAAACCAATATTACATGACAGAAAAACTGAACACTTTAGGCTCTGAAATGTAAAGATCATCATTCAGCTATCGCCGACCATATCACAATGACTGGACACAACATCAAATGGGACAATTTTGATATTATTGCATCTGGAAAAACAGGTTATCATTGTAAAATAAAAGAGACATTGTATATCCCAGAGGCAAGAGCCCTCTATGAATTCAAGTGTTAGCAGTGAGAAGTTGTTACTTTCTTAGTAACAATCAACCACTACATCAATGCTTTCATGTTATTTTAAGTGGTCAGGGTGACGCGATCAAATTTCACCAGTGTCTGAAAGACACCCACCAATGAATGAGTGTCAACAGAATGATGTTCATTTGCCGAATTACATAACTTACAGCAGTGGCAACAGGAGGACTGCCATGCTATGGCAATGGGAAGCCACAAAAAGGAGAACCCCAAGGATGGGGCTCATTCACGGGAAGAGCTGTATATTTCCACAGCCAGACCCATATTTGGGGAAAACTTTTTCCCATAGCCAGGAGAAAGGGTATAATATTTTGTACATTTTATAATAATATGTTCATTCAGCTTTGAAGTCAGCAGAGTGAAGTATGAAAGCCAACAAAATGTGAGAACCCCTTGGATATGTTTCCCAAAATAATATAACCCCCATACAATTTTGCCAAACCCCCACACCCCCCACATGCACTAATAAATGAAAGCCCCCTTAGAAGACAGGTGAGTCCGACCAAAACAACTCATTAGATAGCTAAATATATTGTTTTCATTTCATTCTCAATTTTTGAAATAAGGGAATGACATTATTTTTAGCTAGCCTATGAATGAGATTTAAGGAAGAGAATATGTTGAATCTGCAAATGAAACTGATCTGCTGGTATTAAATTTTAGCAGAATTATTTTCTCAGGCACCTACATTGTATTCCCCAGCTCATGTTGATAATGAAGTACTACATGTATCAATGTTTTGGTTGGTTGCTTGTACATATAATAAGTACATGTATATCAGCCCATTCACTCCTAAAGCATCTGGTGTTATACAGATGATAGGGTTAGAGACATTGTCTCGCTCTCAGGATGAATTTAGGTTTAATACATTGATATTTTCTTTATAGTCCTTAAAGCTACACTGAAGGAACAGTCAGGCTGGTTTAGTAAGTATAACAAATTTGTAAATAAGTATTGTTCATGTGCATGGGCCGTATGTTTTCTCTAAATAAATTTTGCACAAAATCAGTGGGCATGTAGAGGTTATGGTGTAACATCATAATTTGTTTAAGGACATTTAAATTGCTTATTCCAAAAATGAAAAATTGCTTATTCCAGAAATGAAAAAAAAGTTGGGGGGTCGCTGACTTTGTTTTGGAGAAAAAGGCAAGGAAAAAATGCCCTAATTTCAAAAGATGGGTCATCATAACGAGATGTAGCCTCATCTAGTCATTCGTTGAAAATCATAAAAATAATATGTTAGAGTGAAGGTTTGTGTGCATAGAAATATAGGAGTGGATTTTTTAGATAATTTCATGCAGCTGGGGATGTCGTAAACAGTAGATTTAATCCTCAGCGAGCGTTTTCGCAAGTGCTACCCGTTGTTTTTAAGATAACTTCTTACATTGCATTACATTGCAAGTGTTGATCAATTCAGTTTCTATATTAGACATGTTATTATTAGTGACA
>NC_090869.1:42923843-42939850 GCF_036669935.1 Montipora foliosa
TTACAGAAAGTGTTTGGATTTTTATTAAAAGCACGTCTTAGAATCAGGAACACAGACAACACAAGGCAGTAATTATATTTTCTGTAGAAGGTAAATGTTTATAAATAAATTTCAATTTGTTTTGCACCATGAATATTCATTCTGCAGCAACCATCACCCGTAACATTGACTGGGCTCAGCCGTAACAGGTGTTACGGGTTACGGCCCCTAATGACAGCCCTGCACCGTATTTCGTATACAGTATAATGCCGTAGTCAAACAGAAACATTTTGCACGCATTTGTTTATTTGAATGCCATTCTGCATTTTACTTAGCATTAAAAAGGATTAAAACCATTTTTTGCCACATGTGTTTATTGCGCAAAATTTGAGGGGAGGTGAGGAGGAAGGGGGAAGGGCTTATTAGATCAAGTCCTCACATCCTGTACATGAAGGCCGATTTGAGATACAAAGACGTACGTACACTGTTTTTAAACCCAATGAAATTAGCTAGTAGTACTGCAACGTACATTGCATTGCAGAGTATATTCTGTGTATTGGAGTTGATTTTTTGTATTACTGGATGATTTTCTTAGCAAAGGGAGATCCCTATGTGAAACTGGTTGTTGATGGAAAACAGCCGTCAAAGAAAACTGAAGCAGCACGCAAGACATGGGAACCACTATGGGATGAGGAATTTACAATGTAAGCATTCATGATGTTGCCTTCTTACACAAAAGCAGCACACTGACTGGTAAACCTTTGCTTTTGGGTACCTCATCATTCTGTGTCCCACTCCACCCATCCTGGGTAGGGGTGTGTGTCCTGGGAAAGGAAAGTCAGCCTTTGGCCAAAGAAAGCCCATGAATAAAATAATATTACGTTGTTATTGTCTGAATATTTGAATTGACTAATAGCTGAAATCTCATTGATGCCAAAGTGTTGACCTTTCTAGGTCAACAAAAAGATCATTATTCCTATGGCTCTATTGTCAAAAACTGCCGTTTGAATGCCTTTTGGCTGACAATGAAATTGTTTTTTTTTCTCTCTGTCACCGTGAATCATGGGAAACCCTAGTAATCATTGTCCATTTTATAGCCCTGTTCCATGCTTATGTGCATTATTCCTAACTGACCAGCCTAGCAATGTCACCTACTTGTGTATTTCTCGTCATATCAAGGTTTTTGTTTTATAGCCTTGTCACACCATATAGCTTGCTGGAATTGGAAGTCAACAATAAATTTTCCTTCAAGAGTGATGTTCCATTAGGAGGTGCAAAAATACAGCTAAATGATGTCTTGCATTCAAATCATGGAAAATGTAAGTTGCTCTGGCTTTTTGGTTCTCTTTAGATCCTAATGATGAGAAATTTATGGTTTGCTTTCTTGTTTTAGGTTCATTTACAACCTGGCTGGTTTACCTTTATAGGGACCCCCTGAGCCCTGAGAATCAGTCCCAAAAATTTGCATTGATTTATAAATGCACACTGGTCAAACCTTGAAGTTCAAGGAAGACCATACCTCTAATATTATGATCTACAAGATAAAACTTCAAAGCAAGTATTTAAGTTCAAACAAGTAATAAGTTACTAAGCACCAAGTAAAGAAATGTTGCTTCTTTCAGTTGTTTAACAATGATTTTGCGTCAGAATTCTAATGATTCTTCAATCGTGGATAAAACTCATTAGAAAATTACCCTTCCAAGTGCTTTTAGTTGTAAGCAAACCATTTGACCCCCCTCCTTCATCTCAATGTTGTTTTCTGGGGGTCTCGAAAAGTGTCCTGGAAATCATGTGCAGTGACCTCATGGTTAGTGTGCTCGACTCTGGATCGATTGGTCCGTGTTCAGGTCCTGGCCGGGGACATTGTGTTGTGTTCTTGGGCAAGACACTACTCCCACCATGCCTCTCTTCACCCAGGTGTATAAATGGGTACCGGCAAAATGCTGGGGGTAACCCTGCAATGGACTGGCATCTCATCCACAGGGGAGAAAAAAAATACTCCTAGTCGCTTCATGCCACAGAAACCGGGATAAGCTCTGATGGGCCACTTGGCTCGTAAGCAGACTTGACTTTACTTACTTTTAATATAGCTTACATATGAAAGAAATTCATAGGGAGCACAGTTGGCACAGGGGTGAAAGCATTCTCCTTCCACCAGTGTGGCCTGGGATCGATTCTCACATTTGATGCCATCTGTGGGTTGAGTTTGTTGGTTCTCTATTCTGCTCTGAGATGTTTTTCCACGGGTACTCTGGTTTTCCCCTCTCTTAAGAAAAAAACAATATTTGATTTCAATATTTTGTTCTGATTTCAGTTGATTTGTAGTCTGCCCAATTAGCAGAGCACTTGTGCGTGGCTTAATAACCTTGAAACTTAAATGAAATTGATATTACAGGGCTCGAAATTGCGACCAATACGGTCGCATTTGCGACTAAATTTTTCCCTTTGCGACTAAAATATCTGGAGAAGTCGCAAATTTGCGACTTGTTGTCACCTTCGTTCTTTCGAAACAAAAGGGTTAGCAGTTGCCACTTTGCTGCTACTTTTGCTAAAATAAACAAACAAATAAATGACAAAATTATTTTGTTTCTTGCTGTGAATTTTCTCTGAAGGTAGCGTAATTGTATAGTAATTTAGCTGCGATGTTACGTGCACAGCTCCATTCCTTCGATCATTCGCGATTTTCAGCAGTTTCTTTACACACAAGTACTGCGGGCTCATATTTTTCTGCTAAACCGCTGACAACACAATGCAGCGCGGCGATTTTGCAACTAAAATTTGCGAAATTGCGACTAAATTTTCGTATCTTATCGCAAAATGCAACTGGATTTTTTCGTTAATTTCGAGCCCTGTATTAAATTGTTATTACTGAAAGTGTTTTGGTTTCTATGAATATCATTGGGAAGGTCATGTGCCATCTACAAAATTAATGTTTCTCTGGGTGAGGGTTTAATCGTTGCATTTTATTCTTATTGCAGTGGAAAATTACAATTTAAAACTTAATATTGTCCTTGACAAGAATGGCACTCCTTGCCAAACAGGAGTGCTGGAGGTTGTACTAGATGGAATGAGCGTGAACATGAGACACTTTCCTCGGCGAGCAGTTTTACAAGCACCAACTCCAATAGCTAATGGTCCATCCACAGCAGCTGCTGGGTCGTCATCTTCAACTAATGGCCACCCACCATCCAGGCAGTCACAACAGTAAGAATCTTTACTGTAAAACAATAACTTGTCATGATAGTGCTTCTTATTTAAATTGGATTTTGATCACCACAGCATTATGCATAAGATTTGTAATTATTATGGAAAAATCTGCAGAAACTATCCTTGAACCCTTTAGAGAGACTGTCAGTCAAGGTTTGTACAATTTGATGAGGACTTGGCTAGGTCTTTCAAAGGTTACTTAATTAAAGTACTGTGCAAAAGTAATGCAAGTGAAATGTGCGACTTTCATTGAAAAATTGAGCGAAAATTCGAGGGAAAATTTGATGTGTTTCGAGTGATAATTCGCTTTAACATTAGGGGAAATTTCATTGGGTTTTCAACACCTCAACGAAAATTCGTGATCAATAACGTTCTTTCGCCATTAAGTACGCGAAATTTTGCTACGCACAGAGGCGGAGTTCGACAGCGTATTGAGCAAAGTTAACAACGTAATTCATCCAATTGATCATCATGTAATTTACATGAAATATATTTTGATAACTGTTGTATGAACTGCGTGCCGAAGCTTGCCGTATTTACTTACGTGTATCGATCATTGATTAGAAGGAAATTATAACACACTGCAAACACAAGGTTTCTTTTGTCTTGTGCATGTAAAATTCTAATTTTGCCAGCCTAGAACTTAGTTTGTTCCAGGAACAACAGTTGTTTTTGTTGTGATAAATGCATTTTTGAAGCTTTGGCCCCTGAACAGTATTCAATTTGTTGTCTTCATAGGGCAAAAAACGTTTCTTTTATTCCTCGTGTCCATTGGACGAGTAACGTTCAGATTTTGGTTGTCCAAAAATTTAATTCAGTCGTCCAAAATAATTAAAGTGAATAACAAAATATCATTAAAAAACGTAGAAATTGGATAATCTGTTTTGTACAAAATCGCAAGTGTTTATTTTAACAGTGAAAGTTTTAAAGGGTCTTTCTTTAGCACCTTTTGTATACGCAGAATGGCTTGGAGTGTTTCACGTTGTTTAAATGAAATTATTAGACCGACAGCAAAGACATTAAGAGGTTTTATTGCTTCTTTAATGATTACAAAACTTACCTCAACTACACATATCTTGCCACAACGGTAATAACCTTGTTCAAGTGTTAACGAAGCCTTGTGTCAAACGAGGTTGTCATTTCTGTGGAATGACCCCGATTTACCAAATCACTGCCCCGCCCACTTGCGTTAAACATTTCGATGAAATTCCTTTCCCACGGGCTTAAAGTGCCCCTAACCCCAAAATGTTTTTTTCGCTAAAATGAATCTTTGCACTTGTTCGAAACGCATTGCGGCAATTTTTTCCTTTTTCTAACAAATTCTGCCATTTTATAGGCTTCGAAAGTTGCGAAAATCCAAGCATCTTTAGTTCACGACCGAGTCAGAAGGGGAATGGGCCTATTCCTGATGTGACGTCACAATCTACTTTGCATGCATTTACAAAGAGTTAATGCATGCAAAGTAGATTGTGACGTCACATCAGGAATAGGCCCACTCCCCTTCTGACTCGGTCGTGAACAAAAGATGCTTGGATTTTCGCAACTTTCGAAGCCTATAAAATGGCAGAATTTGTTAGAAGAAGGAAAAAATTGCCGCAATGCGTTTCGAACAAGTGCAAAGATTCATTTTAGCGAAAAAAACATTTTGGGGTTAGGGGCACTTTAACAACTGCAACAACGGAAAAACACATTTTCAAAATTTATCTCTGTTTTCTTTGGCAATCTCGGAAAAACTTCCCACGAGGAAACATGTGGTGAAGTCTCTCCCTTTTCCGATAATGTATTGTATACTCTTCATTCTCAAGTCTTCTCCGAGAGCTTTTCCACGATTATAGAGCTTTCTATACACGCACAGTTCTGCCAATACCTCTTAAGAATTTGAACTATTTCCAAATGAAAGTGGGCGGGGCAGAGACACGTAAATTCCCAGCCATTCCACAGATCGGTGGTTTTCGTAGTAGTTTCAAGGTCCTCATGTTAGCTACCTTAGAGGAAGGTCACTACATTATTCACAATGCTGATAATTTAGAAACTTTGCGGCTGGTTACCAGTGTAGCTGAGGAGTGCTAACAATAATTCAGTTATTCCAGGAATGGTTTATTATTCTCTCTCGCTACATTAGTGTTTCACCCTCCCTTGCCTTACTGGTTTCGCTATGATGTCATGCCCCGTCTGGTAGACTCACATTATTTTGGAACCAACAGCCCAATCCCTATGACTGGGTCACCCATTGAATTTATTTGTAAACCCTAAGCATGTTCACCGATACGTTGTATGTTGTTATGAATGAGCCAACCAGACTTCAATGGCCTCAGAAACACTTACTTCCTTTGTTCCGTATTTAGCAAAATTTAATGGGAGCAAATCTAGAATACCGGGCCACTATTGTATTTTGAATATCAGAAGCAAGCATCGCTTTAGTCTATAAAACATAGAGCACAGACATATTTCTGGCGGTCATTTCCTTTGTGCTTGTGTTTTTCATGAATTCCATGGAATTCTTTCCACAGTCAAGAATTTTGTACAAGCTTCCTGATTTTTTTTGTGCTTTCTTCAGTAAAGCCAGTGATGGAGAGGTGCAGAGGCGACATGGTAGGCAGTCATCATCTCGACAGAGGCCTGTAAGCACTGGAGCTTTAGGGACATCATCTGCAACTACCACCACCACTCAGAATCCCTCGCCACGAGTTAATACCAGGCCCAATGCCACATCATCAACTCCACCAGCGCCCCCTACATCCCAGCCAGGTACATTTGCTCTTGTTAGTAGACATATTTAATGAAGCGAACTTGTTTTTGACATCATAGCTGGATTGTGTTATGTAACTTTTTTTATAGATTTCACTCTGACTGGGATTATCTCATGTCCTAGCATACTTAATGGCAATCTATGATTAGACCTTGATGTAATGTTCAATACATGTAGGTACTGATAAATAGACCTTATTGAATGGTTTAACATCTAATACATGTGGATATTTTTAGAATTGCGTAGTATTTGTCCAAGCACCGATGGGGCAAGGAAAAATCTGCACGTTATATGTTAAACATTTCAACAATGGGTTTATTTTCCCACTATCAAGGATGCTGCCTAAGAAAATTTTTCGGAAGCCCTTGGGTTTCCAACATTAAAATTTAGTAGCCTGAGTCATTTTTCAAGAGCCAAGAATTGCGTGCCACACATGACTTACCAAAAACTGGTGTGTATGTTATGACAGTGAACGTTGTATTTAGAAACGAAGTAAAAAATAGCAATACTTGAGTTCCGAATGATGACACGAGAAGCAAAAGTATTGCTTACTTGTTGCAAGAGCTCCATTGCTTGGTCACCGGGAAAAAAACCAAGTAAACCTTCAGCAATTAAAGCGGGGAAAAGGAGATTCGCACGTGCAGCACGTTAAAATTTTTATACATAGTGCAGATATCACGAAAACAAGTAATATTTTCTTTCAGCATTTAATTCAAGTTTAAGAAATCACATTTTATACCACGTTTAACTAAGGTCCTAGGTTTTCTTTGTCGCGTAGCTTTCTGCAACAATACATCATGTCGGTTTTCCATATTTGGGAATCACATTGCAACCTGGTCTCCATACGTTAGAAGGAGGAAATGCAACGAAAGCCCTTAGCAATATTGAACACGTTTACAAGTTAAAGAGTCGTTTATATGTGGAATTTGCTTAGCGGCTGTTCTCATCAACCATGCATATCGCCTTTTTCTCGTTTAATCTCCAGCTGGGATCAAATTTACAAGAAAGTGAGGATGAACCACCTTGTGATAAGTGAGGTGCCCATTTCAGATATTTGGTAGCCCATGCTTGCAAATAAGGTGCCCCAGGCGACCGGGCGACCATTATGCCATTCTCTAGTACTTATCTTGGCTTCTTCTTGCATTGACTGGGAATCATATAGATTGCATAATAAGGCGGTTGTGAATGGCAAAAACAGCAGAGATAAAACCATTCAAATACATGTCCTTATTTAACTGGATAAACAAAATTATGAGCGACAAGCGATGACAAGGTAACTTCTCAAGCTTTGCATCAAACAGTTCCTTTTATTCAAAAACTCCCATTTAAGCTGTTATGTGCTCTGCTCTAAATCTGTCAAACAGGGCACTACAGCTCTTTTGACCAATTATGGTAAAATGGGGTAATAGTGGAATGATAAAGTTCAGATACTTTATCACTGTGGGAGTAACAGACCCAATACCAGTAACAATCTCCTTGACCCTTTCAGAAAAGATGAAAATCCATTTTATTACTTTGTTCATAGAACAAAGTATAGAATTTGGCTCTGACTTTTTTTATTTATTTATTTCTTTTTGGGTTTTGATTTGCCTGCACATGTTTAAGATTTTTTTGCCTTGTATACACACTTTTCAAAGAAGGCAGCCCAATAAGGATTAGAACTTGATATCTCTTCATTCAGAGACATTCACGATGACCACTAAACCACAGAAGACTATGTGGAAGGAGACAACTGCTAAAAACTTGGCAGCGGTAATCTATGTCAAGTAAGGCACAAAATGATACCCTCTATGCTGTTTCCATGGCAACCATTTGCTGCTGGGTCTATTTATAGCAGGATTGATTTTGTCGTTTATTGTCGTAATAAGACATTTTCACTCTCGGTAAGCTTATATAGTGGTGTAAAGCATTATGGGCAGCAGATGCATTTCAAGTCAGACCTTCAGCCTGTACTTATCTGTTCAAAACCTGAGATATTTGGTTCATTGCAAAGAGGGACTGGAAGCGAGAGTGTTGCCATGGAAACATCTTAATGGGTGTCACTTCATGCCTTATCTGATGTAGGTTATTGTAAAATGTGGAAGTTAAAACAACACCCATCCAATATTTTCAGAGAAATTCTCAATTTTAGGATTAAATACAGGCAAGTGTACAGTTTGTGACGTCATCAATTTTGAACAAAAACTTATTATAATTAGAATACTATACTGTTACCGTAAGTTTGATATCTTGAAAGAACTTGGAACTTGGAACTTATACTCCCAAAATAGCTGGGCTAACACTGGGAGATATAAAACAACGAATTTAATAATAATAATAATCCGCAATAAATCTTTAAAGTATAAAAGAAACAGTAAATTAATGTAAATAGTTCAAAACTTCTTTTCAGGTGGTTCGGGGTCTTCATGTTCTGAATGTCCCACATGGCTAGTGGCTTAAAAGAAGTAATGTTCTTAGCTTGGACTGTTTGAGTTGACAGTTTGTTCCATACCCGAACAGTTCGTACAAACGGAGAATAACTGTGCGGCAAAACACTTGAGTAGGGCTGGAGCATAGCATGTTGGATCCTTGATCTAGGAGCTGGTTGGATAGAAGATGGGAATTCAAGATCTATGAGATTGTTTTTGATTTTATAGAAAAGAGTCACTTGAGTCAGCAAATGTCTGGATTCCAAGGAGTCCCAACCAAGTTGATTTACAAGATCTTGTGAGTTTGTAGATCTCTTGTAATCATGCGCGACGAAACGAGCAGCCCTCCGCTGGACTTTTTCGATAGTTTCAGTGTCCCTGTTTGTGTGTGGATTCCAGGCAGCACTTGCATATTCTAGTAAAGGTCGAATAAGTGATTTGTAGGCTCTTTCCTTGACTTCAGGCGTACACGGTTTTAAAGTCCGTTTGACCAGCCCAAGAGACCTGTTGGCTTTGTTGGAAGTTTTATCACAGTGTTCTTTCCAATTTAACTTGCTCGTTAATCTAACACCCAGTTAAACATAAGAGGTTACATGTTCCACGACCTGACCATGCATGTAGTATGGTAGCATGACAACGGCTCGCTTGTTGGTCAAGGAAATGTGGTAGCATTTCTTCACGTTAAACTCCATCTGCCAAAGACAGGCCCATGAAGTTAGTCTGTCAAGGTCTTGTTGAAGGATAAGATGATCTGCAGGCGATATAACCTGTCGGTACATAATGGTGTCATCAGCAAAGAGTCTAATATTTGACTTGATGTCACCCATGATGTCATTTATATACATCAAGAAAAGCATGGGGCCTAAGACAGACCCTTGTGGACCACCTGAAATAACCTTGCACGGGGTAGGGTGCATGTTATTTACACTGACACTTTGGGAGCGGTTGCATAAGAACCCTTTATCCACAATAAGGTTTGACCTTGAATACCATAGTGACTTAACTTATGTAAGAGCTTTGAATGGGATACTTTGTCGAAGGCCTTGCTGAAATCCAATTGGATAACATCAGCTTGACCCTTGATGTTAAGAATGGAAGCCCACTCGTGAATGGCTGAGACCAGTTGCGTTTCACAAGACAGTCTGGACGTAAAGCCATGTTGGTGTTTACAAAGGATGTTATTTGTGGACAGGTGCTTGTGGACGTGGCTAAGTACTATGTGCTCCATAATCTTGCAACATATGCAAGTCAGAGAAATAATCCTGTAATTTTATTGGATCTTGCTTGCCACACCTCTTATATACTGGTGTAACCGAGGCCTTTGACCAGTCATCAGGTAGTCTGCCGAAATCGTAACTTTGTTGGAAAAGAAACGTGAGTACAGGAGACAATTCATCAGCTAATAACTTCAGTATACGAGGTGACAGGTTATCCGGGCCACATGCTTTGTTTGGATTCAAATTGCAAATTTGCTTCTTGACACCATTTACATCAAATATTATGACAGATTTGGAATTGGCGGATAATTAGGTAAACCAATTTCAGGTAGAATACCGTCATCATCCACGAATACAGATTCAAAATGATTGTTTAGGGCTTGTGCTTTGTCCTTACTGGAGACATAGAGGTTATTATTGCTCTGAAGTGTTGGAACTTCTATGGATTCAGATCTACAAGACTTGACATAATTCCAAAACTGTTTTGGGTTAGAATCCAAGCTCCCTCCAATCTTATTGTTGACATAGTCAGAATGTGATGACCGAAGCATATCCACAACTTTATTGCTCTGTTTTCTGTATGATGCTTTAATCGAAGGGTTGTTCGAATGGGTGGCTAGCGAATGTAATTTATCCCTTTTTCTCATTTGGGGTTTGATAGCCTTGGTCACCCAAGGTAAGGAGGATTTAGCTTTGGTCATCTTCCATGGAATAAAAGTGTCAACAGCTGTAGCCAGAGAAGTTTTAAACATGACCCAGTTTTCATTTACAGAGCGGGCATCTGGATTAGAATTGAAGAATTCCTGGTTGATACTTGCAGCTGAACCCTTAAAGCCCTCAAGGTTCATGTGGTTATAAGGGTGGACCTTGTTGGCAATTTATTCAGACGAGATGGTTTAGTGTTGATTGTAATCATGGTCATCATAGTGTTGATTGTAATCATGGTCGCTCATGCCGGAATGGATCTGCACATTGACACCAGTGAAGGTGCCAAAGACAAGACCAGGTCTAGAGTCTTACCAGAAGCTGGGCGAGAGACTTGTGTCGCTGACTGAGTAAGAGAGTAGTCATCTAGGAAGTTTAATAGATATTCAGCATCCGCTATTGAAGGTATTCAACATCATAGGTGGATCGGTGGACCAATTTATGTCACTAACATTAAATTCCCAGAGACCACAACGGACGGGCAGCTACGTCTTGTTCTCTGGTAAAGATCAGCAAGAATATCTGCGATATAATCAGTGCGTGATACTGGGGCACTTGGTAGTTTGTAGAAAGAGCACAAATGCAGGAGTTTATTTCCACGTAATTTGATTGAGGCCCATACACTTTCGTTACTATCATCAGTAAGAGAGCTGGATCAAGGAGAAAATGATGTTGAAGGCCTCAGAATTAATATGCAGCACAGGAGTTTTAGGCTTTCAGACTTAAAAACTTGCATTTTGCATGTATAATAAGCTGCGCTTACGCTATAATGGCGGACTGTGAAATCCAAAAGTTACAGTACACTCAAAGTAAACGGCCTTTGGAGAAAGATCAATGGTCAAAATTTTGCCAGTCAGGGCTTAAGCAAACACACTTTCAAAATCTGAAGACAAAAAGGAAGTGATTGTTGTTATCACTGGGGCACTTTTTTACTTTATAGGCACTTTAAGAAAAAGCATTAAATATTTTTAAATACCATCGTAGAAGCTTGTAGAGGGTCTGTTTACTGGTTTTGATTGGAATCTATTCCATTAATAAATGTAAACAACAATTTTATGTGGCTCATGGATTGTGGACTTTGGCAAAACAGAAGATGTGGGTTGTGAAAAAGTTACGTTTACACTGTAGAACACATTTATTTGGGCTAATATTTTAAAAAATAATGGAGGCTACCTGTTAAACCACATCATGAACTGCGTACCTTGGTGGTTTATTGCAATAGTAATTTAATTACATATTATACTGTTGTTAGTAGTTAATTGAAATAATAATTATTTATTATGGACAACTGTTGGTTACCCATAGTTGATGGGTAGCACTTAAAATTTTCTTTTCTAACTTGTATCTACTTCATTAAAAATTCATATTTTTGTTTAACCCTGATATGAAGATTATGCAAGAGAAAAGTGAAAAGTAGAGATTTAAATAAATATAAAAAATTACTCTTTTTCAGTTGCAAACAGCCTGAACTCTTCATCTACACCAACAACAAGACAGAGACAAGCAAATGAGGAACCTCTCCCTCCGGGGTAGGTTGTCAATAACTTTTGTAGGCAAGAAGAAATTGACTGTTCTTAATTTAAGGAAGACTACCTTTGCTGTTTCAGTTGGGAGCAACGTGTTGATCCACACAGTAGGATATACTACGTTGATCATAATACACGCACAACTGCTTGGGAGAGACCTCAGCCCTTACCCCCTGGGTAAGTCTGTTTTTAATAATACTAGTCGTAAATAGAGGATATTACTCATGGCCGTGTGGAGATACACGTTATACCTGAAGTGCTGATAGTATGTCTTATGATTGATTGCGAGATACTGTCAGCGTGAGAAGATAAACTTCATATCCCCAAGTGGCCATATAATGTTTTGTTTATTACAGATGAAAGACAACTTTTTTTATTCAAAATGGCAAAAAAGTGGTCATCAACTGCTAAAACATGCATGTTGTGTTTAAGCACGAAACTAGATATACAAATACAAATCATGAGATAATGTCAAATAGAGTCAAAAATGTTAATGTAGTAGAGGAAAAATTGTATTAATTACAGCAGAAAAGTATATTACAAGGAAGGCGAATATCACTTTTTATTGGCTTATCATGTTAGTTACATGTAGCATGACAACACCTATATCCTCACATGTGTAACATAAAAATAATACCCCAGTATCTTCACTGCACGCATTGAAGATATGATTTATTGCAAAAAGGAAATTCCTTGTTTTTCATAAGTATCTATATAATAATCTTGGATAATGAAAGTGAGAACTTGCCTGCTAGCTGGCTTCTTGAATACTAATACTTCAATACATGCAATCATAATTCTAAGGTAAAAATATTGAAGATCCGTTACCAGGATTCATGATAAGAAATAAGTATAATCGTTCTCTGGTAAAAAGTTTAAAAAGGCTATGAGCTTTCGACAGGCTGAACTGCTGTCTTCAACGGATAAAAATGTGTAAAGAAAAAAAAACGAAAGAAGTTTTAATATAACGAAAAATTCGCATAAATTAAAGGATAAAAGCATGTGGTAGAAAGAATGTTAAAAATGCTAAGAAAATTAGTGTTTCTTTAAGAGAATGTGATATTGTCTAGGGAGCGGACAATTCGTGCCCGCTCCCTATGCAAGATCACATTCTCTTAATTAATTAAAGAAACACTAATTTTCTTAGCATTTTTAACATTCTTTCTACCACATGCTTTTATCCTTTAATTTATGCAAATTTTTCGTTATATTAAAACTTCTTTCGCTTTTTTTCTTTACACGTTTTTATCCGTTGAAGACAGCAGTTCAGTCTGTCAAAAGCTCATAGTCTTTTTAAACTTTTTACCAGAGAACGATTATACTTATTTCTTATAATTCTAAGGGTTTACACTGTATTTGAGATGAAAGATTTTGTCACCAAATCTTCTATAAAGCTTTCTTTAATTAAACATAAGCCATAAATAACATAACTTTCAACTCTTAATTTTTTTGTCTTTCAGTTGGGAGCGAAGAACAGACCAACGGGGAAGAACTTACTATGTTGATCACAACACAAGAACCACCACGTGGCAGCGTCCAACAGCAGAAACAGTTAGAAATTATGAAAACTGGCAGATGCAGCATAGAGCTTTAATAAACACAGAGAGACAAAACTTTCAGCAGCGGTTCCTTCTCCCAGTTAGTTTATATTTATATTTCAAGGAAAATTATGTTGTTACATCCTGTGAATACTGAGAATTTTCTTTAGGTTTACTTAAATTGGAAGCACCTAAATGGGACAATAATAATATCATAAAAGAAATAGTGATGTTTTTTTTTTTTAATTTCTGCATTGTTTGGTAAAAGTGCACACAAAATTAAATTTGATTTAATAAGGGAATGGCAAAAAGTTTAGTACCTAAAGAAAAACCTTGAAGAGCAGAATATACAACTTACATGTACACATTATGTGGTTACTTGGAATTGAATTTCAGCTGCATTGGTGGAAGCTGAGTACTGCCACATGTCAACCCTGCTTCCCATAGATACAATTCTTCTGCAGTGTAGTCTTGTTTTGGTTGTTTTTATGACATCTCACACTTTATTTCCAAGTATTAGGACAATCTAAAAAGGCTTACTCAAATGATTCCTATAATATTTTTCCAATGTTGTCTAACTCAGCAACTTTATTCTGTACTCTCTGACGTTTACACACAGTGAATAATATATAAAGAAAAATGTAAATTTGAATGAAACGCAATAATAATTAGTGTTTAAAATTAATAACAAAAACAAAGAAATACCTTTTGTGCAATCATTGGCTTAATCAACAATTCCTGTGAAATAGATGCAATTCAAATAATACCACCAAGCTATTTTGTACAAACAGCGTACATGTTTCATGTCTATCCCTGCCAGAGAAATCCCAGAACCTTTTGCTTCCAAACTTGGGTTAGCCAAGGCCTCAGAGCAAGATTTTAGAAAATTAAATAAGGGAGAGCATTGTATCCATGTTTAGTTTGCAACTTAAGCATTGTCATAGGAATGAAAAAGGAGGGCTGTAATAGTTCACGGCACCATTTTCTGCAAGTTAAACATGTGGAGTGCTTTTTTTTTTTTTCCATTCAGACAGCCTGTACCGCTGAATCAGATCCCCTTGGTGCCCTCCCAAGTGGCTGGGGTGAGTCTTATTTTGTCTACTTACCTTTGCTGAATTTTATCAATGTTAACTTAAAGAAATGTAATAATTTGCAGAGAAAAGAGTTGAAGGCAATGGAAGAGTTTACTTTGTCAACCATAATACAAGGGCAACTCAGTGGGAAGATCCTAGAACTCAAGTGTAAGTACAGCTATAAAGAGTGTTTTTTAGGGAAGCTGGGATGGTGTAGTGGGTGATTGCACTCGCCTCCCATCATTGTGGCCCGAGGTCAATTCCGGACTTGTGGCCAGATGTGGGTAAAGATTGTTGTTGGTTCTTTACTCTGCGCTGAGAGGTTTTTTTCCGGGTTTTCCGGTTTTTCCTCTCCTCCTCAAAACCAACATTTTTAAATCCCAATTTGATTGGATTGAGGGCCATGTAGAAAAGTACTGGGTCACCAAGAAATACGTTAGCCTCCATAATAAAGGCCTTATTATTATTATTATTTTATTATTTTTTTATTATGTAATTCTTGTATTTGTGTATTATTTCTTTTGCAATTAGAGGAGCAGTATATGACTGGCACGATGCACTGAGGTGTATTAAATAATTCGCTGTTTTTTTTTCTTTGATCAGCATGGTGGGTTCAGACTCACCTCTTCCAAGTGGCTGGGAAATGAGATTACACAAATGAAGGCATTCCTTACTTTGTTGATCACAATACACGCACAACAACTTTCAATGACCCAAGGACAGGGTTGCTGTTGGGTAAGTGAAACGTAGAATATTATTGCCAGTTTTTAACAGCATGACTGTCGTGTACATGTTAATTTGGGATGTTTATGTTCCTCAAAAGTGCTGCGAGGAGCCACATTTGAGGGAAATGTGAATGAAATCATCAGTGAGAATAGTCAGCTGTTTGTTTGAGGGTCAGGCTCCTACTCCTCGACCACCCTCAGCTAATCAGTTGTCTTTTATTTGTCTCTGATTTGAACCAAGGAAATGATGTATTTTATCCAGGTTTCACTTTTGTTGTAAGGTTGAGACAGCTACAATACTAGTAGTCTTGTTTCAAAGATTAAAAGTACTGCCATTTTGTTTGTAAGGAGGTAATGTTTTAGTGTGACCCGTTTTCAATTTAGATCTTTAATAAGACTAGGAGACTTACGGCACTTTTTATTAAGTTAAGGAATGCTTACTTTGCTGTCTTTGTTTTTGTAGCATGAAAGGTGCTGGTGGTCCTGCCTATGAAAGAAGCTTTAGATGGAAAGTTGGGCAATTCAGGACATCTTTGCCATGTTACTTTTCTATTTTATGTGGCCGGTAGGTGGTAATCTCATAACAGTATCATTGATTGGTTCAATTGAGGGGCAAAAAATTCTACAGGGATCTCAAGAATAGATGATCTTTAAGTGCATTTTTACTCGTGTCAAGCATGGTTTCTAATAATTAACTGCTTTATACAAATAATGATAATGTTAAAGGAACGATAATACAGTATCTCAGTGTGCAACAGCAATTCAGAAATATCCCAGTACGCTTCTTTAGGCTTATTTTATTAAAATGCGGAGTTTTCATTAGGCCGTACATGAGAGAGATTTTGAAGAAGAAGCTGGCTTCAACAAGGTCCTGCAATTA
>NC_090869.1:42944350-42969350 GCF_036669935.1 Montipora foliosa
GCCACAGAATACCAGGGGATAAGCTCTGATGGGCCGCTTGGCTCGTAAGCAGACTTTGACTTGCTACTTTACTTTTAATATAGCTTACATATGAAAGAAATTCATAGGGAGCACAGTTGGCACAGGGGTGTGAAGCTCTCCTTCCACCAGTGTGGCCTGGGATCGATTCTCACATTTGATGCCATCTGTGGGTTGATTTTGTTGGTTCTCTATTCTGCTCTGAGATGTTTTTCCACGGGTACTCTGGTTTTCCCCTCTCTTAAGAAAAAAACAATATTTGATTTCAATATTTTGTTCTGATTTCAGTTGATTTGTAGTCTGCCCAATTAGCAGAGCACTTGTGCGTGGCTTAATAACCTTGAAACTTAAATGAAATTGATATTACAGGGCTCGAAATTGCGACCAATACGGTCGCATTTGCGACTAAATTTTTCCCTTTGCGACTAAAATATCTGGAGAAGTCGCAAATTTGCGACTTGTTGTCACCTTCGTTCTTTCGAAACAAAAGGTTTAGCAGTTGCCACTTTGCTGCTACTTTGCTAAAATAAACAAACAAATAAATGACAAAATTATTTTGTTTCTTGCTGTGAATTTTCTCTGAAGGTAGCGTAATTGTATAGTAATTTAGCTGCGATGTTACGTGCACAGCTCCATTCCTTCGATCATTCGCGATTTTCAGCAGTTTCTTTACACACAAGTACTGCGGGCTCATATTTTTCTGCTAAACCGCTGACAACACAATGCAGCGCGGCGATTTTGCAACTAAAATTTGCGAAATTGCGACTAAATTTTCGTATCTTATCGCAAAATGCAACTGGATTTTTTCGTTAATTTCGAGCCCTGTATTAAATTGTTATTACTGAAAGTGTTTTGGTTTCTATGAATATCATTGGGAAGGTCATGTGCCATCTACAAAATTAATGTTTCTGAGGGTGAGGGTTAATCGTTGCATTTATTCTTATTGCAGTGGAAAATTACAATTTAAAACTTAATATTGTCCTTGACAAGAATGGCACTCCTTGCCAAACAGGAGTGCTGGAGGTTGTACTAGATGGAATGAGCGTGAACATGAGACACTTTCCTCGGCGAGCAGTTTTACAAGCACCAACTCCAATAGCTAATGGTCCATCCACAGCAGCTGCTGGGTCGTCATCTTCAACTAATGGCCACCCACCATCCAGGCAGTCACAACAGTAAGAATCTTTACTGTAAAACAATAACTTGTCATGATAGTGCTTCTTATTTAAATTGGATTTTGATCACCACAGCATTATGCATAAGATTTGTAATTATTATGGAAAAATCTGCAGAAACTATCCTTGAACCCTTTAGAGAGACTGTCAGTCAAGGTTTGTACAATTTGATGAGGACTTGGCTAGGTCTTTCAAAGGTTACTTAATTAAAGTACTGTGCAAAAGTAATGCAAGTGAAATGTGCGACTTCATTGAAAAATTGAGCGAAAATTCGAGGGAAAATTTGATGTGTTTCGAGTGATAATTCGCTTTAACATTAGGGGAAATTTCATTGGGTTTTCAACACCTCAACGAAAATTCGTGATCAATAACGTTCTTTCGCCATTAAGTACGCGAAATTTTGCTACGCACAGAGGCGGAGTTCGACAGCGTATTGAGCAAAGTTAACAACGTAATTCATCCAATTGATCATCATGTAATTTACATGAAATATATTTTGATAACTGTTGTATGAACTGCGTGCCGAAGCTTGCCGTATTTACTTACGTGTATCGATCATTGATTAGAAGGAAATTATAACACACTGCAAACACAAGGTTTCTTTTGTCTTGTGCATGTAAAATTCTAATTTTGCCAGCCTAGAACTTAGTTTGTTCCAGGAACAACAGTTGTTTTTGTTGTGATAAATGCATTTTTGAAGCTTTGGCCCCTGAACAGTATTCAATTTGTTGTCTTCATAGGGCAAAAAACGTTTCTTTTATTCCTCTTGTCCATTGGACGAGTAACGTTCAGATTTTGGTTGTCCGAAAATTTAATTCAGTCGTCCAAAATAATTAAAGTGAATAACAAAATATCATTAAAAAACATAGAAATTGGATAATCTGTTTTGTACAAAATCGCAAGTGTTTATTTTAACAGTGAAAGTTTTAAAGGGTCTTTCTTTAGCACCTTTTGTATACGCAGAATGGCTTGGAGTGTTTCACGTTGTTTAAATGAAATTATTAGACCGACAGCAAAGACATTAAGAGGTTTTATTGCTTCTTTAATGATTACAAAACTTACCTCAACTACACATATCTTGCCACAATGGTAATAACCTTGTTCAAGTGTTAACGAAGCCTTGTGTCAAACGAGGTTGTCATTTCTGTGGAATGACCCCGATTTACCAAATCACTGCCCCGCCCACTTGCATTAAACATTTTGATGAAATTCCTTTCCCACGGGCTTAAAGTGCCCCTAACCCCAAAATGTTTTTTTCGCTAAAATGAATCTTTGCACTTGTTCGAAACGCATTGCGGCAATTTTTTCCTTTTTCTAACAAATTCTGCCATTTTATAGGCTTCGAAAGTTGCGAAAATCCAAGCATCTTTAGTTCACGACCGAGTCAGAAGGGGAATGGGCCTATTCCTGATGTGACGTCACAATCTACTTTGCATGCATGTTTACAAAGAGTTAATGCAATGTAAATCAGTTTGTGACGTCACATCAGGAATAGACCCACTCCCCTTCTGACTCGGTCGTGAACAAAAGATGCTTGGATTTTCGCAACTTTCGAAGCCTATAAAATGGCAGAATTTGTTAGAAGAAGGAAAAAATTGCCGCAATGCGTTTCGAACAAGTGCAAAGATTCATTTTAGCGAAAAAAACATTTTGGGGTTAGGGGCACTTTAACAACTGCAACAATGGAAAAACACATTTTCAAAATTTATCTCTGTTTTCTTTGGCAATCTCGGAAAAACTTCCCACGAGGAAACATGTGGTGAAGTCTCTCCCTTTTCCGATAATGTATTGTATACTCTTCATTCTCAAGTCTTCTCCGAGAGCTTTTCCACGATTATAGAGCTTTCTATACACGCACAGTTCTGCCAATACCTCTTAAGAATTTGAACTATTTCCAAATGAAAGTGGGCGGGGCAGAGACACGTAAATTCCCAGCCATTCCACAGATCGGTGGTTTTCGTAGTAGTTTCAAGGTCCTCATGTTAGCTACCTTAGAGGAAGGTCACTACATTATTCACAATGCTGATAATTTAGAAACTTTGCGGCTGGTTACCAGTGTAGCTGAGGAGTGCTAACAATAATTCAGTTATTCCAGGAATGGTTTATTATTCTCTCTCGCTACATTAGTGTTTCACCCTCCCTTGCCTTACTGGTTTCGCTATGATGTCATGCCCCGTCTGGTAGACTCACATTATTTTGGAACCAACAGCCCAATCCCTATGACTGGGTCACCCATTGAATTTATTTGTAAACCCTAAGCATGTTCACCGATACGTTGTATGTTGTTATGAATGAGCCAACCAGACTTCAATGGCCTCAGAAACACTTACTTCCTTTGTTCCGTATTTAGCAAAATTTAATGGGAGCAAATCTAGAATACCGGGCCACTATTGTATTTTGAATATCAGAAGCAAGCATCGCTTTAGTCTATAAAACATAGAGCACAGACATATTTCTGGCGGTCATTTCCTTTGTGCTTGTGTTTTTCATGAATTCCATGGAATTCTTTCCACAGTCAAGAATTTTGTACAAGCTTCCTGATTTTTTTTGTGCTTTCTTCAGTAAAGCCAGTGATGGAGAGGTGCAGAGGCGACATGGTAGGCAGTCATCATCTCGACAGAGGCCTGTAAGCACTGGAGCTTTAGGGACATCATCTGCAACTACCACCACCACTCAGAATCCCTCGCCACGAGTTAATACCAGGCCCAATGCCACATCATCAACTCCACCAGCGCCCCCTACATCCCAGCCAGGTACATTTGCTCTTGTTAGTAGACATATTTAATGAAGCGAACTTGTTTTTGACATCATAGCTGGATTGTGTTATGTAACTTTTTTTATAGATTTCACTCTGACTGGGATTATCTCATGTCCTAGCATACTTTATGGCAATCTATGATTAGACCTTGATGTAATGTTCAATACATGTAGGTACTGATAAATAGACCTTATTGAATGGTTTAACATCTAATACATGTGGATATTTTTAGAATTGCGTAGTATTTGTCCAAGCACCGATGGGGCAAGGAAAAATCTGCACGTTATGTGTTAAACATTTCAACAATGGGTTTATTTTCCCACTATCAAGGATGCTGCCTAAGAAAATTTTTCGGAAGCCCTTGGGTTTCCAACATTAAAATTTAGTAGCCTGAGTCATTTTTCAAGAGCCAAGAATTGCGTGCCACACATGACTTACCAAAAACTGGTGTGTATGTTATGACAGTGAACGTTGTATTTAGAAACGAAGTAAAAAATAGCAATACTTGAGTTCCGAATGATGACACGAGAAGCAAAAGTATTGCTTACTTGTTGCAAGAGCTCCATTGCTTGGTCACCGGGAAAAAAACCAAGTAAACCTTCAGCAATTAAAGCGGGGAAAAGGAGATTCGCACGTGCAGCACGTTAAGATTTTTATACATAGTGCAGATATCACGAAAACAAGTAATATTTTCTTTCAGCATTTAATTCAAGTTTAAGAAATCACATTTTATACCACGTTTAACTAAGGTCCTAGGTTTTCTTTGTCGCGTAGCTTTCTGCAACAATACATCATGTCGGTTTTCCATATTTGGGAATCACATTGCAACCTGGTCTCCATACGTTAGAAGGAGGAAATGCAACGAAAGCCCTTAGCAATATTGAACACGTTTACAAGTTAAAGAGTCGTTTATATGTGGAATTTGCTTAGCGGCTGTTCTCATCAACCATACATATCGCCTTTTTCTCGTTTAATCTCCAGCTGGGATCAAATTTACAAGAAAGTGAGGATGAACCACCTTGTGATAAGTGAGGTGCCCATTTCAGATATTTGGTAGCCCATGCTTGCAAATAAGGTGCCCCAGGCGACCGGGCGACCATTATGCCATTCTCTAGTACTTATCTTGGCTTCTTCTTGCATTGACTGGGAATCATATAGATTGCATAATAAGGCGGTTGTGAATGGCAAAAACAGCAGAGATAAAACCATTCAAATACATGTCCTTATTTAACTGGATAAACAAAATTATGAGCGACAAGCGATGACAAGGTAACTTCTCAAGCTTTGCATCAAACAGTTCCTTTTATTCAAAAACTCCCATTTAAGCTGTTATGTGCTCTGCTCTAAATCTGTCAAACAGGGCACTACAGCTCTTTTGACCAATTATGGTAAAATGGGGTAATAGTGGAATGATAAAGTTCAGATACTTTATCACTGTGGGAGTAACAGACCCAATACCAGTAACAATCTCCTTGACCCTTTCAGAAAAGATGAAAATCCATTTTATTACTTTGTTCATAGAACAAAGTATAGAATTTGGCTCTGACTTTTTTTATTTATTTATTTCTTTTTGGGTTTTGATTTGCCTGCACATGTTTAAGATTTTTTTGCCTTGTATACACACTTTTCAAAGAAGGCAGCCCAATAAGGATTAGAACTTGATATCTCTTCATTCAGAGACATTCACGATGACCACTAAACCACAGAAGACTATGTGGAAGGAGACAACTGCTAAAAACTTGGCAGCGGTAATCTATGTCAAGTAAGGCACAAAATGATACCCTCTATGCTGTTTCCATGGCAACCATTTGCTGCTGGGTCTATTTATAGCAGGATTGATTTTGTCGTTTATTGTCGTAATAAGACATTTTCACTCTCGGTAAGCTTATATAGTGGTGTAAAGCATTATGGGCAGCAGATGCATTTCAAGTCAGACCTTCAGCCTGTACTTATCTGTTCAAAACCTGAGATATTTGGTTCATTGCAAAGAGGGACTGGAAGCGAGAGTGTTGCCATGGAAACATCTTAATGGGTGTCACTTCATGCCTTATCTGATGTAGGTTATTGTAAAATGTGGAAGTTAAAACAACACCCATCCAATATTTTCAGAGAAATTCTCAATTTTAGGATTAAATACAGGCAAGTGTACAGTTTGTGACGTCATCAATTTTGAACAAAAACTTATTATAATTAGAATACTATACTGTTACCGTAAGTTTGATATCTTGAAAGAACTTGGAACTTGGAACTTATACTCCCAAAATAGCTGGGCTAACACTGGGAGATATAAAACAACGAATTTAATAATAATAATAATCCGCAATAAATCTTTAAAGTATAAAAGAAACAGTAAATTAATGTAAATAGTTCAAAACTTCTTTTCAGGTGGTTCGGGGTCTTCATGTTCTGAATGTCCCACATGGCTAGTGGCTTAAAAGAAGTAATGTTCTTAGCTTGGACTGTTTGAGTTGACAGTTTGTTCCATACCCGAACAGTTCGTACAAACGGAGAATAACTGTGCGGCAAAACACTTGAGTAGGGCTGGAGCATAGCATGTTGGATCCTTGATCTAGGAGCTGGTTGGATAGAAGATGGGAATTCAAGATCTATGAGATTGTTTTTGATTTTATAGAAAAGAGTCACTTGAGTCAGCAAATGTCTGGATTCCAAGGAGTCCCAACCAAGTTGATTTACAAGATCTTGTGAGTTTGTAGATCTCTTGTAATCATGCGCGACGAAACGAGCAGCCCTCCGCTGGACTTTTTCGATAGTTTCAGTGTCCCTGTTTGTGTGTGGATTCCAGGCAGCACTTGCATATTCTAGTAAAGGTCGAATAAGTGATTTGTAGGCTCTTTCCTTGACTTCAGGCGTACACGGTTTTAAAGTCCGTTTGACCAGCCCAAGAGACCTGTTGGCTTTGTTGGAAGTTTTATCACAGTGTTCTTTCCAATTTAACTTGCTCGTTAATCTAACACCCAGTTAAACATAAGAGGTTACATGTTCCACGACCTGACCATGCATGTAGTATGGTAGCATGACAACGGCTCGCTTGTTGGTCAAGGAAATGTGGTAGCATTTCTTCACGTTAAACTCCATCTGCCAAAGACAGGCCCATGAAGTTAGTCTGTCAAGGTCTTGTTGAAGGATAAGATGATCTGCAGGCGATATAACCTGTCGGTACATAATGGTGTCATCAGCAAAGAGTCTAATATTTGACTTGATGTCACCCATGATGTCATTTATATACATCAAGAAAAGCATGGGGCCTAAGACAGACCCTTGTGGACCACCTGAAATAACCTTGCACGGGGTAGGGTGCATGTTATTTACACTGACACTTTGGGAGCGGTTGCATAAGAACCCTTTATCCACAATAAGGTTTGACCTTGAATACCATAGTGACTTAACTTATGTAAGAGCTTTGAATGGGATACTTTGTCGAAGGCCTTGCTGAAATCCAATTGGATAACATCAGCTTGACCCTTGATGTTAAGAATGGAAGCCCACTCGTGAATGGCTGAGACCAGTTGCGTTTCACAAGACAGTCTGGACGTAAAGCCATGTTGGTGTTTACAAAGGATGTTATTTGTGGACAGGTGCTTGTGGACGTGGCTAAGTACTATGTGCTCCATAATCTTGCAACATATGCAAGTCAGAGAAATAATCCTGTAATTTTATTGGATCTTGCTTGCCACACCTCTTATATACTGGTGTAACCGAGGCCTTTGACCAGTCATCAGGTAGTCTGCCGAAATCGTAACTTTGTTGGAAAAGAAACGTGAGTACAGGAGACAATTCATCAGCTAATAACTTCAGTATACGAGGTGACAGGTTATCCGGGCCACATGCTTTGTTTGGATTCAAATTGCAAATTTGCTTCTTGACACCATTTACATCAAATATTATGACAGATTTGGAATTGGCGGATAATTAGGTAAACCAATTTCAGGTAGAATACCGTCATCATCCACGAATACAGATTCAAAATGATTGTTTAGGGCTTGTGCTTTGTCCTTACTGGAGACATAGAGGTTATTATTGCTCTGAAGTGTTGGAACTTCTATGGATTCAGATCTACAAGACTTGACATAATTCCAAAACTGTTTTGGGTTAGAATCCAAGCTCCCTCCAATCTTATTGTTGACATAGTCAGAATGTGATGACCGAAGCATATCCACAACTTTATTGCTCTGTTTTCTGTATGATGCTTTAATCGAAGGGTTGTTCGAATGGGTGGCTAGCGAATGTAATTTATCCCTTTTTCTCATTTGGGGTTTGATAGCCTTGGTCACCCAAGGTAAGGGGGATTTAGCTTTGGTCATCTTCCATGGAATAAAAGTGTCAACAGCTGTAGCCAGAGAAGTTTTAAACATGACCCAGTTTTCATTTACAGAGCGGGCATCTGGATTAGAATTGAAGAATTCCTGGTTGATACTTGCAGCTGAACCCTTAAAGCCCTCAAGGTTCATGTGGTTATAAGGGTGGACCTTGTTGGCAATTTATTCAGACGAGATGGTTTAGTGTTGATTGTAATCATGGTCATCATAGTGTTGATTGTAATCATGGTCGCTCATGCCGGAATGGATCTGCACAGTGACACCAGTGAAGGTGCCAAAGACAAGACCAGGTCTAGAGTCTTACCAGAAGCTGGGCGAGAGACTTGTGTCGCTGACTGAGTAAGAGAGTAGTCATCTAGGAAGTTTAATAGATATTCAGCATCCGCTATTGAAGGTATTCAACATCATAGGTGGATCGGTGGACCAATTTATGTCACTAACATTAAAATTCCCAGAGACCACAACGGACGGGCAGCTACGTCTTGTTCTCTGGTAAAGATCAGCAAGAATATCTGCGATATAATCAGTGCGTGATACTGGGGCACTTGGTAGTTTGTAGAAAGAGCACAAATGCAGGAGTTTATTTCCACGTAATTTGATTGAGGCCCATACACTTTCGTTACTATCATCAGTAAGAGAGCTGGATCAAGGAGAAAATGATGTTGAAGGCCTCAGAATTAATATGCAGCACAGGAGTTTTAGGCTTTCAGACTTAAAAACTTGCATTTTGCATGTATAATAAGCTGCGCTTACGCTATAATGGCGGACTGTGAAATCCAAAAGTTACAGTACACTCAAAGTAAACGGCCTTTGGAGAAAGATCAATGGTCAAAATTTTGCCAGTCAGGGCTTAAGCAAACACACTTTCAAAATCTGAAGACAAAAAGGAAGTGATTGTTGTTATCACTGGGGCACTTTTTTACTTTATAGGCACTTTAAGAAAAAGCATTAAATATTTTTAAATACCATCGTAGAAGCTTGTAGAGGGTCTGTTTACTGGTTTTGATTGGAATCTATTCCATTAATAAATGTAAACAACAATTTTATGTGGCTCATGGATTGTGGACTTTGGCAAAACAGAAGATGTGGGTTGTGAAAAAGTTACGTTTACACTGTAGAACACATTTATTTGGGCTAATATTTTAAAAAATAATGGAGGCTACCTGTTAAACCACATCATGAACTGCGTACCTTGGTGGTTTATTGCAATAGTAATTTAATTACATATTATACTGTTGTTAGTAGTTAATTGAAATAATAATTATTTATTATGGACAACTGCTGGTTACCCATAGTTGATGGGTAGCACTTAAAATTTTCTTTTCTAACTTGTATCTACTTCATCAAAAATTCATATTTTTGTTTAACCCTGATATGAAGATTATGCAAGAGAAAAGTGAAAAGTAGAGATTTAAATAAATATAAAAAATTACTCTTTTTCAGTTGCAAACAGCCTGAACTCTTCATCTACACCAACAACAAGACAGAGACAAGCAAATGAGGAACCTCTCCCTCCGGGGTAGGTTGTCAATAACTTTTGTAGGCAAGAAGAAATTGACTGTTCTTAATTTAAGGAAGACTACCTTTGCTGTTTCAGTTGGGAGCAACGTGTTGATCCACACAGTAGGATATACTACGTTGATCATAATACACGCACAACTGCTTGGGAGAGACCTCAGCCCTTACCCCCTGGGTAAGTCTGTTTTTAATAATACTAGTCGTAAATAGAGGATATTACTCATGGCCATGTGGAGATACACGTTATACCTGAAGTGCTGATAGTATGTCTTATGATTGATTGCGAGATACTGTCAGCGTGAGAAGATAAACTTCATATCCCCAAGTGGCCATATAATGTTTTGTTTATTACAGATGAAAGACAACTTTTTTTATTCAAAATGGCAAAAAAGTGGTCATCAACTGCTAAAACATGCATGTTGTGTTTAAGCACGAAACTAGATATACAAATACAAATCATGAGATAATGTCAAATAGAGTCAAAAATGTTAATGTAGTAGAGGAAAAATTGTATTAATTACAGCAGAAAAGTATATTACAAGGAAGGCGAATATCACTTTTTATTGGCTTATCATGTTAGTTACATGTAGCATGACAACACCTATATCCTCACATGTGTAACATAAAAATAATACCCCAGTATCTTCACTGCACGCATTGAAGATATGATTTATTGCAAAAAGGAAATTCCTTGTTTTTCATAAGTATCTATATAATAATCTTGGATAATGAAAGTGAGAACTTGCCTGCTAGCTGGCTTCTTGAATACTAATACTTCAATACATGCAATCATAATTCTAAGGTAAAAATATTGAAGATCCGTTACCAGGATTCATGATAAGAAATAAGTATAATCGTTCTCTGGTAAAAAGTTTAAAAAGGCTATGAGCTTTCGACAGGCTGAACTGCTGTCTTCAACGGATAAAAATGTGTAAAGAAAAAAAAACGAAAGAAGTTTTAATATAACGAAAAATTCGCATAAATTAAAGGATAAAAGCATGTGGTAGAAAGAATGTTAAAAATGCTAAGAAAATTAGTGTTTCTTTAAGAGAATGTGATATTGTCTAGGGAGCGGACAATTCGTGCCCGCTCCCTATGCAAGATCACATTCTCTTAATTAATTAAAGAAACACTAATTTTCTTAGCATTTTTAACATTCTTTCTACCACATGCTTTTATCCTTTAATTTATGCAAATTTTTCGTTATATTAAAACTTCTTTCGCTTTTTTTCTTTACACGTTTTTATCCGTTGAAGACAGCAGGTCAGTCTGTCAAAAGCTCATAGTCTTTTTAAACTTTTTACCAGAGAACGATTATACTTATTTCTTATAATTCTAAGGGTTTACACTGTATTTGAGATGAAAGATTTTGTCACCAAATCTTCTATAAAGCTTTCTTTAATTAAACATAAGCCATAAATAACATAACTTTCAACTCTTAATTTTTTTGTCTTTCAGTTGGGAGCGAAGAACAGACCAACGGGGAAGAACTTACTATGTTGATCACAACACAAGAACCACCACGTGGCAGCGTCCAACAGCAGAAACAGTTAGAAATTATGAAAACTGGCAGATGCAGCATAGAGCTTTAATAAACACAGAGAGACAAAACTTTCAGCAGCGGTTCCTTCTCCCAGTTAGTTTATATTTATATTTCAAGGAAAATTATGTTGTTACATCCTGTGAATACTGAGAATTTTCTTTAGGTTTACTTAAATTGGAAGCACCTAAATGGGACAATAATAATATCATAAAAGAAATAGTGATGTTTTTTTTTTTTAATTTCTGCATTGTTTGGTAAAAGTGCACACAAAATTAAATTTGATTTAATAAGGGAATGGCAAAAAGTTTAGTACCTAAAGAAAAACCTTGAAGAGCAGAATATACAACTTACATGTACACATTATGTGGTTACTTGGAATTGAATTTCAGCTGCATTGGTGGAAGCTGAGTACTGCCACATGTCAACCCTGCTTCCCATAGATACAATTCTTCTGCAGTGTAGTCTTGTTTTGGTTGTTTTTATGACATCTCACACTTTATTTCCAAGTATTAGGACAATCTAAAAAGGCTTACTCAAATGATTCCTATAATATTTTTCCAATGTTGTCTAACTCAGCAACTTTATTCTGTACTCTCTGACGTTTACACACAGTGAATAATATATAAAGAAAAATGTAAATTTGAATGAAACGCAATAATAATTATTGTTTAAAATTAATAACAAAAACAAAGAAATACCTTTTGTGCAATCATTGGCTTAATCAACAATTCCTGTGAAATAGATGCAATTCAAATAATAACCACCAAGCTATTTTGTACAAACAGCGTACATGTTTCATGTCTATCCCTGCCAGAGAAATCCCAGAACCTTTTGCTTCCAAACTTGGGTTAGCCAAAGGCCTCAGAGCAAGATTTTAGAAAATTAAATAAGGGAGAGCATTGTATCCATGTTTAGTTTTGCAACTTAAGCATTGTCATAGGAATGAAAAAGGAGGGCTGTAATAGTTCACGGCACCATTTTCTGCAAGTTAAACATGTGGAGTGCTTTTTTTTTTTTCCATTCAGACAGCCTGTACCGCTGAATCAGATCCCCTTGGTGCCCTCCCAAGTGGCTGGGGTGAGTCTTATTTTGTCTACTTACCTTTGCTGAATTTTATCAATGTTAACTTAAAGAAATGTAATAATTTGCAGAGAAAAGAGTTGAAGGCAATGGAAGAGTTTACTTTGTCAACCATAATACAAGGGCAACTCAGTGGGAAGATCCTAGAACTCAAGTGTAAGTACAGCTATAAAGAGTGTTTTTTAGGGAGCTGGGATGGTGTAGTGGTGATTGCACTCGCCTCCCATCATTGTGGCCCGAGTTCAATTCCGGACTTGTGGCCAGATGTGGGTAAAGATTGTTGTTGGTTCTTTACTCTGCGCTGAGAGGTTTTTCTCCGGGTTTTCCGGTTTTTCCCTCTCCTCAAAAACCAACATTTTTAAATCCCAATTTGATTGGATTGAGGGCCATGTAGAAAAGTACTGGGTCACCAAGAAATACGTTAGCCTCCATAATAAAGGCCTTATTATTATTATTATTTTATTATTTTTTTTATTATGTAATTTCTTGTATTTGTGTATTATTTCTTTTGCAATTAGAGGAGCAGTATATGACTGGCACGATGCACTGAGGTGTATTAAATAATTCGCTGTTTTTTTTTTCTTGATCAGCATGGTGGGTTCAGACTCACCTCTTCCAAGTGGCTGGGAAATGAGATACACAAATGAAGGCATTCCTTACTTTGTTGATCACAATACACGCACAACAACTTTCAATGACCCAAGGACAGGGGTTGCTGTTGGGTAAGTGAAACGTAGAATATTATTGCCAGTTTTTAACAGCATGACTGTCGTGTACATGTTAATTTGGGATGTTTTATGTTCCTCAAAAGTGCTGCGAGGAGCCACATTTGAGGGGAATGTGAATGAAATCATCAGTGAGAATAGTCAGCTGTTTGTTTGAGGGTCAGGCTCCTACTCCTCGACCACCCTCAGCTAATCAGTTGTCTTTTATTTGTCTCTGATTTGAACCAAGGAAATGATGTATTTTATCCAGGTTTCACTTTTGTTGTAAGGTGAGACAGCTACAATACTAGTAGTATCTTGTTTCAAAGATTAAAAGTACTGCCATTTTGTTTGTAAGGAGGTAATGTTTTAGTGTGACCCGTTTTTCAATTTAGATCTTTAATAAGACTAGGAGACTTACGGCACTTTTTATTAAGTTAAGGAATGCTTACTTTGCTGTCTTTGTTTTTGTAGCATGAAAGGTGCTGGTGGTCCTGCCTATGAAAGAAGCTTTAGATGGAAAGTTGGGCAATTCAGACATCTTTGCCAGGTACTTTTCTATTTTATGTGGCCGGTAGGTGGTAATCTCATAACAGTATCATTGATTGGTTCAATTGAGGGGCAAAAATTCTACAGGGATCTCAAGAATAGATGATCTTTCAGTGCATATTTTACTCGTGTCAAGCATGGTTTCTAATAATTAACTGCTTTATACAAAATAATGATAATGTTAAAGGAACGATAATACAGTATCTCAGTGTGCAACAGCAATCAGCAATATCCCAGTACGCTTCTTTAGGCTTATTTTATTAAATGCGGAGTTTTCATTAGGCCGTACATGAGAGAGATTTTGAAGAAGAAGCTGGCTTCAACAAGGTCCTGCAATTAATAACGTACCGGTAAACATGGTGAGATTGATTAACTTTTATTCATTTTTTTGGTTTCTTAGGCCAATACTCTTCCAAGCCATGTAAAAATTACTGTCAACAGGACCAATATCTTTGAGGACTCATTTCAGCAGGTTGGTTACAATGGTGTCTCTTGTCATTATGGTATTACTTTTGTCAGTTATGTGAAAAATAACACAGAAGATGCTTTGTCTAATCCTTTTTGTCTTTGTAATAGGTCATGCGTTATGCGCCACATGACTTACGTCGCAGGCTTTATATTATCTTTAAAGGAGAGGAGGGCTTAGATTATGGCGGCGTTGCAAGGTGGGATTTCACTGGCTTTTTCATGCCATTACAGTTTGAAAAATAATCTTGACTGCCTTCCTTTTGTTTTGTTTTCTTTTCAACAGAGAGTGGTTCTTTTTGCTTTCACACGAAGTCTTAAATCCAATGTACTGCTTGTTTGAATATGCCAATAAGAGTAACTATAGTCTTCAGATTAATCCAGGTAACGAAGATCTTCGCTATTCTTTGATGTCACTATTTGGATGCATGAAAATCTTGCCATCTGGGTTGGTATTTATCAGGAAGAAGGTGACTGGGTGGTATCTCTTACGTTCAGTCTTGATATATTTAAACTTATCGCCAATAGATGAGCTTGGAAACTGGTGCAATCAAAGGTCGCTGGGGGCCCCGCGAAAATACAAGGCATAGCAAGAGGGTTTCCATGGCAACCCTGTGAGCAGGAGCCAGCCCTGCAAGCGGCCACCAACGATCACTGTCACACTGAAGGAACTTCAGTGGAGATAGCTACCTTGACCCGACTCCTATGAGAGTTGGAAAGGGCTGGGTACTAAATTTGCAAAATAAGGCTACCAAAGCAGTAATCTGTAAAGATCAGCAGAGCAAGCTACAGCAAATATGGTGACTAAAGCTCACATAGCAAGGCAAGCCCCTGCAGCCACCCCACAGGTCATAAACATTTGTTGAGAAGACCGTTTGGTGCTGTGCATTGACTCAACATTAACTTAGCCTAAATTGCATTTAGCCACCTACTGGTATATATCTAAGGGCTTTATACATGCAGTGATTGTAGTTTGTGTTTCCGCCAACAAAAGAATGATACTCGCTCAGTGGTACTTAAAAACACAAAACCGTCTGTTATCTGTTCCTTTTTTATATATAATAATACTGACTGCTCGTGAGCCAACCCCGGAGGGCCAGCACCCACAGATTGTTGTAAGCTGCCAAATCGTTTCCACGTGTTTTCCAAACATGTTGAAGCGCGTATCATTGCTTGAAATTTCCGTTTAGTTTTCCATTGCTAAGCTAAATGTCAACATTTCAGGGAAGGAGAAGACCCTATCCGATTGCTTCCCTTTTTCCACCACACCAAGAGACAATCTGCGCACAGCTCGTGCCTTGTAATTTCAGACCTGTCAAAAGCATTTCTTTTTGTCTTTTATAGCATCGTATGTGAATCCCGATCATTTGCAGTACTTCAGATTTATTGGTCGTTTAATAGCAATGGTAAGAAATGTCAATCTTTTCTCTTTGCGGAGGCACTTGGTGGTGGTATTGGACTAGTTTAAGGGAAGTGGTAGATCGAAAGTAAGTAACCGTGGTGTTGTTTTGTTGTCTGCAGGCACTTTATCATGGAAAGTTCATTGACAGGGGATTCACTCTTCCCTTCTACAAAAGAATGTTGAACAAAAAGCAAACTATGAAGGATCTTGAGTCCATTGATCCCGAGTTTTACAACTCTCTGGTTTGGATTAAGTACGTAATTGTATTCTTTAACTGAAAATTGTCCACAACCATCATAAGTGCAGTTAAGTCGTGAATATGTTAATATAGGTGCTGTGTATCTACTACATATATACCATTTACCTTTTTTAAAAAACCTTAATGTACATCTTATTCGCCCACAGCTTGGCGTAAAGTACGTGCAGATAATTTTTCTCTTGTTAGAATTTTTCGAGTCCCGAATGCAAGGCAACATCCGAATTGTCTGCGCCGCGAGAATTAATAGTCAAACCATTGAGTAAGAGATTCACTGTTTTAACGTTGCGGTTGGCAAACGAAAGACGTAGCGAATTGGACATTCGAAGAGACCCGTAAGCAACACGACTACCGTAACCCGAATGCGTAATTTTGAAATGCTGGTCAGTACACAGTATTTCCTGGAAAAGTGAGGCAGGGGAAATGGTTCAATATCCCAGACTTTTGCTAGACCATGCTGGCTTGGAGGTCGCATACTGTTTAGTGAATCCTAACACTGTACTCCGCAAAGGAGCGTGGCAGACTGTAGACTTTAGAGACCTTAGGTTTCACAGTGATTTATGATTCTAACAGTCTTCTTTTTTTTCATCACCAGAGAAAACAATATAGAGGAATGCGGTCTAGACATGGAATTTACAGTAGATATGGAATTATTAGGGAAAATAACTTCCCATGATTTAAAACCCAACGGATCAGAAATCAAGGTTACAGAGGAAAATAAAGAGGAATACCTGTCGTAAGTGCAAGTAGTATATTCCCTGATGTTTGCTTCTCCATATACGCCTACAAGTGGCTAAAAGACTTCAAACTTACTAATGCGGAATAAGTATATTTTGGATTGTTTCCCGCGCCCAAAATTGTTATGTTCTTTCTTTATGGAAGCTGTTTAAATAAATGATCAGTTTAAGATTGGCCGCGTAATGCAAAGAAAGAAGTTCGAAGTGGATTTCTCGAATGATCGGGAGCGTTTTGTTGCCTTAACTTAAGTTGCTTTACTCCAGCTGTAATGCTTGGTTTAGTATTTTTGAAAAGCTAATTAACTGTTGTTGTCATTAGGCTTATGACCCAGTGGCGGTTTAATCGTGGTATTGAAGAGCAGACAAAAGCTTTCTTAGATGGATTCAATGAAGTTGTTCCTTTATACTGGTTGCAATACTTTGACGAGAAAGAAATAGAGGTATCTTGTGCTTGACATATTTTAAAGGGGTCATGTCACGCAAAATGATGGGATTTCATGGCACCCAAAATGCCCAAAACGTAAAATGAAACATTGCAATAACCACTAAAACCGTTGAACAACGAAAAAGAAATACAGCAAAAGGAAAAAGAAGCATGGATGGACTCAAATGGGCAAAATTGAAACGGATTGTGTGTGGTTAATCTTGAACAAAGTCGGCCCGACGTTTTTCACGTTTATGGCAAATCAATTGGATAAAGGCCTTTTCTTGCTCAGAATCATCTTGTTTGTGATCTAACGATAACTTGATCGGCAAAAGAATTCCACATTACCATTTTGGAGGTCAGTTGTAATTCGTGATAACCGAAAAGATGTCCCCTAAACACCCTAAAATAACGTGACATCGCCCCTTTAGTTCATTGTGTTTTTTGCCTGCAATCATGGTGTCAAAGATAAGCAAAGGAAGACAGGGGCACCCAATAACAATTTCTGCTAATCTTGGCCGAGGGACATTTGCAAGTTCCTTGTAATGGCTAAAGACTGTTTAAACTGATAGTTTCATCTGCTAGAATAATTCGACGACTTTCAGATTTCTTCCCTGAAGTGCCCGCAAGTTTTAGGGAACGTAAATTGTTAGCTGAAAGTTACATTCCTCGAACTTTCTAGGAAACCATTTTCTCCCCGTAAAAGCTATCTGGCCTTTTCGATTGCTTAAAAATTGAAGACATATTCTTTTCGGAAACTCGGGGGACCATTTTCGACAAGCCTCGAAAAGTCTAGAGGATCTCCAGGTGAAAATTAAAGAATTTGTTGGCATTTCGTCCCAAATATATTTCACGTTATCATTTGTTGGGTGCTCCTGAGAAGGACGAGTGCAATTTATGGTCTTGAGGAACGTATGAGTCAGTCTCCTCGTTTATATTACTTATTCTACCTTTCTTGTTGTTAAGTTAATGCTATGTGGAATGCAAGAGATTGATGTTGATGACTGGCAGGCCAACTCTGTGTACCGCCACTACACCAGGAACAGCAAACAGGTCACGTGGTTTTGGCAGGTATGCCCTATTTCTTTGCCTGTGCTGCTGTGTAACCATGTATACCAAGCATGATAACATTGTGGCATGAAAGAATTTTAAAAAGAACCAAAATTTTAATAGGAACCGTCATTGACGGGCGAAAGCACTACCACGTTTTGTGTTGCAAATTGTTCCGCATAGCGAAATGGTCTACATGTTTAACGTTTTGGCGGTGTTAAAAATGATGGAACTTTCTTTGGCGCTAACCAGTTTATTACGGTCGGGAGTGCACTGCTGCTTTGACGAAATTTATGTAATTTCATTGACTGTTGTTTGGTCCTGGATTCCCGCAGGCTTTGCGTTCCTTCGACAATGAGAAAAGAACTCGATTGTTACAGTTTGTGACCGGAACATGTCGTCTGCCTGTTGGTGGCTTCGCCGAGCTAATGGGTGAGTGGCTTGCAACTCTTCCGTCCCGACGTTTCCTTGTTCTCTTAAACTTACTTCACTCGGAACTTCTGCGTTTGATGGTCATTGTCTTTACTTTGAATGTAAGAACTGCTCTTATTTTGCACTCGGATGCTGTTCGAAAAAGTGGCTGAAGCGAACTGCAAAATACCCTGTTAAACCAAACTACAAGTGAAATTGAACAGGGGTCCCTACCCGTACGATTGCCGAACGGGGAACCCCCTCCCCCCTCCCCCTCCCCCTCCCCCCTGCCCCCATCCTGTCATCGTAATAATATCCCTTCCCTTATGATGGTGTGATGGCTATTTTATTTGTCGCACAACATCCAAAAACCAAGGTTTATTTACAGTCTCGTCCTGGGAATAAACTTCAGCCGAGAGGATTATTTATATTTAAATTGCATGTTTAGCATTTCTTTTTTTTTTTTATAAGGGAGCAACGGGCCGCAGAAATTTTGTATTGAAAAGGTTGGCAAGGAGACATGGCTGCCGCGTAGTCACACTTGGTAAGAAACAGTGCAGGCCGTTTTATTGCTTTGGCTTATATGACAGTAATGTTCAATAACTCAATTTATATCTTTCCTTCCAGTTTCAACCGCCTGGATCTTCCACCTTATAAGAGTTACGAACAATTAGTTGAAAAGCTCACCTTCGCAATTGAAGAAACAGAAGGATTTGCTCAAGAATAAAAACGTCGGATGGAGCTTAGCTTTCACGATCACTGCATCCCATTGCCTCAGTATATGGAATTTGAAATAAGAGTGTGTCTAAAAGTACTCATTCTTAGAAAGGGTGGAGAAGAGGAGTTGTGTGCACATAGTTTAACAATTCTGAAGTCTCCCCTCCCTTGCAGGTAATAAGACATAGCAGTTGGCTCCGATCAACTGCTGGCTTCACATTTTGGGCCTGGTTGTTCGAAAGCCGATTAACTTAAACTCTGATTTAATTTTTTTAACTTTAGGTGAAAGTTTCTTTTGGTTATTTTTGGTTTTCAAGATTGGCTTTCTCATGTAAAATTTTGCCAAATACCAGCTTTGTACAACATTTGGGAGAAGAGAAATAAACTCCGTGGTTAATTGTTAATCGGCTTTGGAACAACCGGGCCCGGTAGGTTAGTTAACACCAGTGAGGAGACATGCAGGGAAGTACACTACGAAGTTTTATCTACGCAATAGGGAGTTTAAGATCTACGACGCGACGGCAACAAAAACGTCACAAATTTAACGAGCAAAAACAATAGCTTTGCACGCTCTGCACGTGCATTTTTCGTTTTTGTATATTTCTTTCACGTTTTCGGCAAATCTGCATCGTGAAATGACCAATTCTCAAGTTTTACGGAGAACGTGAACACAAGGCAACGAATTTGAATTTTCTGCCTTATCTTCAACACCGCACCTCCTAATTCAATTCCTGGAATGTTGCGCTAGTTTTTAGGAGTTAGACAAACCGACACAATGACGAAAAAGATTAATAAACCTGAACTTGCAATTTTAAATGAAGTTTTCGTTACCGTCGCGTCGTAGATCTTAAACTCCGTAATATCTCAGAGACTAACTCTTAAATGATAACTGGAGTTGAGAAATATTGTTTTTATTTCAAGCATTCGTTTATTTTTATTTACATTTAAAACAGAGCAGTTCTTGTCCAAATAATAGATTTTTGTGTCATGAAGACACTGTGTGAGAGTCACTCGAGGAGTGAAGATTCAAAGCAAATAGTGGAATGATTAGCATGGCTTCTTTAATAAATGTCTCACTTAGCTTGAATTTTACGCGCACAAGTAAATCAACTATTTTGTACTACAACGATGGAATATTTGCTGTGGATATTAGGTGCTACGCGGTTTCGATTGTGGTCAATTTGGTTTTGAGAGGTGTAACGGTTTTTAGTATTATTTTGGTATGATGTAAGTGATTATTTCCCACGTTTTCTCTGTATTATAGCTCTAACCTGTTCCATTAACAGTCGTACGATAATTGTAATAATTAAAAGCGAATTTATCTATAGATGTTTTTGGCGATTCTGAGTTATGCAATTGCTATCTCTATGGGGCGCCAAATGTAAAAATATTATTTAAGTACTTTTCCCCTATATTTTGTGTTATTTATAAATAACACATTAAACTACCTTTGCGATTTATAAATCACAAGGTTACGAACTTCGCGATTTATAAATCGTAAAGTTACCAACTTTGCGATTTATAAATCGCAAGGTTACGAACTTTGCGATTTATAAATCGCAAGATTACAAACTTTGCGATTTATAAATCGCAAGGTTATCAACTTTGTGATTTATAAATCGCACAGTTGGTAACCTTGCGATTTATAAATCACAAAGTTCGTAATCTTGCGATTTATAAATCACACATTGCGATTTATAAATCGCACATTGCGATTTATAAATCACAAAGTGCGATTTATAAATCGCACTTTTGCGATTTAATAATATAACCGCAAACACATGAAATTCATGCCGCGGGCTCGTGGTCCAATGTTTTGATTTTTTGGTTCAAGACAAAACTTGACAAGACCGCTCTCCTCAGCCGTCTCAGGAACAATTTCTGATGCATTAAGTGCCCAGGAATCATGACAGAAAAGTGAGGTAAGGATAGGTTTTATTTTCTTCGTCAATTTTATTTCGATTTATGGCGAATCGGTCTGAATTGTAAGCTTCGTTTTATTGCCATGTTTTCAATTTTCAGAGCTCGAGATTACAGCATCTTCAACGTAGCGCATCCATCCCACCAACCGCTCCTTCTCAGGTTTGAACGATTTCATCTAGCTTCATCTTTACCTGTGTCGTTGCGAGTTATCATTAACGAATGAGAGAAGTGATCCTCGGACTTCGGTCGACAATTTTAGCAACCATTTTTGCTAGACACCTGAAAAATACAGGTCGCTCTAAGACTCTAACGGAAGTCGAACCCAGGACCTCTGCAATACCGATGCAATGCTCTACCAACTGAGCTATGAATCTTTGAAGCAGAATACTTCAGAGCAGGTCAATTTATTGGGCTCATTTCTTTCCGTGAAGGAGTCAATTAATGAAATGAATCTCTATTAACATTAGCAGAAATTCCATCAGTGCCAAGATGCAAAAGATGCTGACAAGTGCATATTACATTACATCATTTCGCTCGCAAAAGTGTCTATGTCGGACGTAAATATGAAATTCAGGACAAAATGATTTTCATCCTACTTTTTCAAGCTCGGCCAATTAAAAAAAGAAGCTTACAACTCAGACCGATTCGCCATAAATCGAAATAAAATTGATGAAGAAAATAAAACCTATGCTTACCCCACTTTTCTGTCATGATTCCTGAGCACTTGATGCATCAGAAATTGTTCGTGAGACGGCTGAGGAGAGCGTACAGAGCGGTCTTGTCAAGTTTTGTCTTGAACCAAAAAATCAAAACATTGGACCACGAGCCCGCGGCATGAATTTCATGTGTTTGCGGTTATATTATTATTAAATCGCAAAAGTGCGATTTATAAATCGCAATGTGCGATTTATAAATCACACTTTGTGATTTATAAATCGCAAGGTTACCAACTGTGCGATTTATAAATCACAAAGTTGATAACCTTGCGATTTATAAATCGCAAAGTTTGTAATCTTGCGATTTATAAATCGCAAAGTTCGTAACCTTGCGATTTATAAATCGCAAAGTTGGTAACTTTGCGATTTATAAATCGCGAAGTTCGTAACCTTGTGATTTATAAATCGCAAAGGTAGTTGAATGTGTTATTTATAAATAACACAAAATATAGGGCAAAAGTACTTAAATAATATTTTTACATTTGGCGCCCCATATATCTCATTGTCTGAAAACAAGAGATTACAGTTATGTGATTTCCGGTCAGTCAAAGGTTGAAACTAGAAGCTTGTTCTGGACGTATGGCAAATCGGAATGTTGCTCTTACGTACAGTTGTAATTTTTACTACAATCTATTTCTTCTCCTTCTTTCTTGCATGATTTCCCTTACCAAAATAAAGCACCTGTGCGAACGACAACACTGCTAGAAGCCAGAGAACCATATCATAATTTTGTCTGCTTCTATGTGCTCACCGGAGGCCAAACGATCCAAGGGTACAGAAAAAGAACTAGCGGCAAAGCCCCTACAAACTCAATAGGGAGTTTAAGAAACGACAACGCCTAAATGCATTAATATTATTGGGTAAAAAAACCAAAATGATCGTGCGGCACGTTTTTTTGAACATTTCTCTTCCGTACTCGTCAAAACTACTACGTGAAATGACCAAATTTAAGGTTTTGACGACAACGTGGACAAACTACCGTGAATCTTTCAGTCTGACTCTTTACTTCAAATCCGTCCGTACAATCCAGTTTTTGGACACTTCGCTCATATTGAATAATATAAACAAAATGGAATAAAGTGTTGATGCGTCCGTCCTCCAATAGATCATAGGTGAAAACGAAAGGCACGCACTTTTAAGACTATTATATGAAAACGAAATAGATCCTGGAAGTTTGATTCTTCTTTACAAGAATGTCGTCGTCTTCTATAGTTTTGAACAGTTATTTTGATATTTTAATTAATTCTATGACCATTCGATCAGTGCTGAAATTGCCTAAAATTGCGTGACCTAGCCCCTTTAATTGTTAATTTGCTCTCAATTTACTATTATCCTTAATTTAGGACACTGTGTCCCAGGACTTGTGGTAGCAGACAAAATAAGGAAATAAAGGAAATAAAAAAAATCATATCCGTGGATTGGATTCCAACCTGGAGCTTCTACTCCATGGAACCGCTTCTTTCCGCTTCACCACTGAAGATCAATACAACGCGTTTTCAAAAAAACATTTTTTTAAAGTCTACCATATAATATCGCTGCTGAAAAAATTATTAGGCCTAGGCTAGGTTAATAATTTAAGCTTAAGCTTGCATTTAAAATGTTTAGCTTTGTCGTGAAGTTTGAAAAGCGACCTTACAGAGTGTAATATTGTTTGTTGTCGTTTGATAACACAGAATTATCAAATAGTGTTTAAAATATTGTTCCTGAGCAGCTAGCGGTGCGGTGGTCAAGTGGTTAGGTGACCGGTTAATAATGAACATTGCCAGGTTTGAGTCCTACTTCCTTACACTTGGGTTCTCTTTTAAAAGTATATGACCATCTCCCATAATCCATATCAAGATTTCAGTCTTCTAAATTAACGATGATAGTAAATTCAGAGCAAATTAAGAATTAACGATAATCGTTAATTCAAAGAAGAGAATGGGTTGTGTCGTTGAGGAAGACAAAGGAGGTAGAGAAGAGAGACCCTGGAAACGAGGTTGAATTGTCGATGGTTTTCACAACGACGTCATCAAATTGTAAAATCAAAATAAATCTTTTTTCAAGTTTCCAGTTCAATGATTTCTTTCGTTTCGAAAATAAACCACTTTCATAAATGGAGACAAATTTAATATTCTATTGTATTTATGTCAATTGGACCTACTAGCCTCATTTTGGTTAACATATTCTTTTGAATTTTGCGCATCGCAGCGAGGTTAGAAAGGCTTATTAGCATTAAGACAAAAGAATATTTTATTGGACCACCATTATGAAAAAGATCTATACAGCATTTTGAATTTCAGAATGGGTGTACCGCATAGACCTGAGAATTGGTGAGGTGATTTATGAATTTGTCTCCTACAACAGTGCCAAGTTTTTGACTTGTTTAATTGAACGGTTTTGATTTAATTTTTTTGTTGCGTGACAGTGAAAACGATATACAGAGCAAGACAGAAATTTGAGACAAAAACACGCATAGTGGAACGCTTATCTTTGACAAAACACCAGGGTCCAGTTCTTCGAAAGCTGATTAACTTAATCCAAGATTAGCGTAAACTTTTGTTTCATGTTCTCAACTTTTTGGTGAAAGTTTTTGTTTTCAAGGTTGACTTCCTCTAATGTAAAGTTTTGCCGAATATCAGCGTTGAACAGGAATTCAGAGTAGAGAAATAAACTTCTTGGTAAACTTTTAATCTTGGATTAGCGTTAATCGGCTTTTGAACAACCGGGCCCAGACCGTTAACCCTGACCACATAAACCAAATTGGTCACCAAAACCAGTGCCGCTTGCATCGGACACAGCGCCAACAGCACGAAATTGAAGCCGGTTACATGGGCTTCCCATTGATGGGGTCGATGTTGTCCTACCAGAATGAAAGCGAGGAGTCAGGGATGGCTCAGTGGTTATCAACCGCGCCTGCCACCTCTGCGATCCAGGTTCAACCCTGGCCTGGAGGTCGTATGTGGGCTGAGTTTCAGTCGATCTCAATCAGACTCCGAGGGTTTTTTTCCGGGTTCTCCGGTTTTCCTCCCTCCTCAAAATCGACTCTAGATCAATAACATCCGGGCGGATACCCTCATATAAGGATAACCTCTGGTATCGCTCCCTTTCATTGTATTGAATGAATTAAGCTGGTATTAAATCTCAAAAGTAGTCCTGCTTTCGGGGCAAGTGGGACAAATGACTAAAAGGTAAGCTCCAAAGATTTCAATCGCGTGCCGCTAGAGTGCTTACTGGT
>NC_090869.1:42974350-42994350 GCF_036669935.1 Montipora foliosa
AGCAAAAATGTTTATAGTAACCAATTTTTAAAAAAGTTAAAATTACAGTGCCAGTTTTATGAAAACTGCTATTTTGCAGTGTTTGCAGCAGTTTTCCAGTAAAAACAGCAAAAATGTTTATAGTAACCAATTTTTAAAAAAGTTAAAATTACAGTGGCAGTGCAAAATTGTGCAAAACGTTCGTTTTAGCCTCTAAATAACACGTTTTATGAAAACTGCTATTTTGCAGTGTTTGCCGCAGTTTTCCAGTAAAAACAGCAAAAATGTTTATAGTGACCAATTTTTAAAAAAGTTAAAATTACAGTGCCAGTGCAAAATTGTGCAAAACGTTCGTTTTAGCCTCTAAATAACACGTTTTATGAAAACTGCTATTTTGCAGTGTTTGCAGCAGTTTTCCAGTAAAAACAGCAAAAACGCTTATCATGACCAATTTTTAAAAAAGTTAAAATTACAGTGCCAGTGCAAAATTGTGCAAAACGTTCGTTTTAGCCTCTAAATAACACGTTTTATGAAAACTGCTATTTTGCAGTGTTTGCAGCAGTTTTCCAGTAAAAACAGCAAAAACGCTTATCATGACCAATTTTTAAAAAAGTTAAAATTACAGTGCCAGTGCAAAATTGTGCAAAACGTTCGTTTCAGCCTCTAAATAACACGTTTTATGAAAACTGCTATTTTGCAGTGTTTGGAGCAGTTTTCCCGTAAAAACAGCAAAAATGTTTATAGTGGTCATGATAAGCGTTTTTGCTGTTTTTACTAGAAAACTGCTGCAAACACTGCAAAATAGCAGTTTTCATAAAACGTGTTATTTAGAGGCTAAAACGAACGTTTTGCACAATTTTGCACTGGCACTGTAATTTTAACTTTTTTAAAAATTGGTCACTATAAACATTTTTGCTGTTTTTACGGGAAAACTGCTGCAAACACTGCAAAATAGCAGTTTTCATAAAACGTGTTATTTAGAGGCTAAAACGAACGTTTTGCACAATTTTGCACTACACACCCCCCCGTGTGTAGCGGCTTTAACCCCGTGTCTTCAGTAATTTAATTGGCTTGTGCTGTTGCGGTGTCCCTGCCCTTACATCAATTTGTTGTCCTTATGTATTATGCATCTAGTTTGTTTTTTTTTTAGGGTGGGAGGGGGGGGGGGGGGGGTAGGCAAGCCAACGAATCGCAAAAAAGCGAAATATAATAGATGAAATACCATAAAATGCAGGAATTGAGTTCTGGTCACATTGGCGGGGGCCTCCCCTGGAAAGGAATATTAATATTGACTTCAAACGTCACCTTCCCCTCACTACCTCTCGAGTGTTGGTCCATTCCTTTCCAACTTCGAGATACTTCGATTACCTAACAGATGTTGAGTATGCTTTCACGCTTCACATACTTTTTTCCTTTTTGTTTTTGCCCTCAAGGTACTATTCAGAGAAGTACTCCAAGAAGAAATTCATAATATTATTGCATGTACCAAATACTAGAATTATAGTCGACAAATTGTAGATTTACCAAACAAACTTTCACGCTACTCCGGCGTAAAATGAATACAACTTACTACGTTACGATTCAATTTGGGTCTTTAAGTCGCATTAATTTTAATCCGCATTTAATTGCATTCCTTTTTTTCCATTTGTGAACGGTTATGTGAATGGTAATCTACCTAACTGTAGATTTTATGATTTCACAGTCTCTCGTCACTGTAGGTAATTTAAGTGAAGCTATGATCCTCGCAGTTATGATCGTAATTTTTGCAATTGCGTGGCGAAGCCTGAAAATTTCAAGACTTCAACGAGGTTAGAAACCGTGACCTCGCGATACCGGTGCGACGCTCTAACCAACTGAGCTATGAAGCCACTGACGTTGGGAGCTGGTCATTTGTGGGTTCTCATGTTCCCGTGAGGAATGAATCAACAATGAAGTGATATATGAAATGGATCCTATCTGCAGTTCAATATATGATCCATTTCATATCCGCAGTTCAATATGTGATCCATTTCATCTATCACTTCATCGTTGATTCATTCCTCACGGGAACATGAGAACCCACAAATGACCAGCTCCCAACGTCAGTGGCTTCATAGCTCAGTTAGTTAGAGCGTCGGTATCGAGAGGTCACGGGTTCAAATCCCGTTAAAGTCCTGAATTTTTAATGCTTCTCTAGCCTAGGCCATTGCAAAAATTGCGTTCATAACTGCGAGGATCATAGCTTCACTTGATTCCATCATCCGCAGTTCCAACATATAATCCATTTCATATATCACTTCATCGTTGGTAATTTGATACTAAAGACTGGACAATTGAAGCAAATGTCACTCTATAGACACCTGAGAAATTCTGGCAGTTTCAACGGGATTCGAATCCATCACCTCTGCGATGCTGGTGCAATCGATGCTCTACCAACTGAGGTCACTGAGCCATTGGGCTCATAGTGTCCCCTGCGATGCGGGTGAGTAGTGCATTGCATTCAGGCATCGCACTGGTCATGGGCTTGAATCCCGTTGAAGCTCCCTCAAATTTTCATCTGTGTATAACGTGACAATTGTTCTTTCGTCTAAAACCAGCATTTCAAATATACATTTCTTTCGATTTTTAGAACATGCTAAATTTCATATAACTTATTTGAACTGCAGAATGGACATGAAAGTTACCGGATAAGCAACTACTTATCTAACTGCAAAGATCATTTCATAGCATAATTTTGCACTCCTGGTTGTGGATCTTGGCTAACACACTTGTGACTTTTTTAATCACTGCTACTGCTACCGTCACTACTGCTGCTTCCAGAGATTTTCATGTCTACAAACAAATCAGATTTTGAAATGTCAGAATTTCTCTACTGAAGAGACCATATATGAAAGATATCTTTGAGAAATGAACTGTGAAAAGAATTCTGTTAAGATTTCAGATCATTGCAGTTAAGAACGCGCTCCTTACACAGCAACCACAAAAAGCCTGAAGAAATTTAGTATTGAACAGGATTTCAACCCAAGACCTCTGCAATACTGGTACAGGGCTCTACCAATAACTGAGCTATCAAGCAAACAGGAAACTGGTCCATTGTGAGTTCATCTTGTACCAGTTGAGGATGTGGAAATGATGAGACTACATTATGAAAACATATGAACTGACAAATATATTCCTCTACAGGTTTAATAGGAACTCACAAAATGATCAGATTCCAATAGGATTGAGAGACAATTGGGAGTGGTCAACTTTTTTGTCACTTAATGATAGGAGCTGACATATAAGATATCTCAATTTCATTTACCAAATGAATAATCTACCTGCAGTAATCACAACTCTTTCCCTTAATCTCCTCGTCATCTGCACTCTGTAATGCAGCCCATGATTCAATGCAAAGAACTGCTTGTTATGCCTGGGGTCACAGCAGACCCAGCAATGACCTTCCCAAGAGGTAGTTCGCCAGCAGCGGCCCCTTGGCAGCACTTTCTTTTTGTCCCTATTGCCCTGTGGAGTAATCCAATCTAACTGAACCTCGCAGCGTGTGCGATTCACAAATTTCACTTCCACTGGAACGGTTACATGTGTATCTGATTTTAGTTTGTCCATGGAACTGGCTGCAAAATGAACACAGAAGTAGGAACTATCATTTACCTGCAATAATGAACCTTAATTTGCAGAAATGTAAAATGAGGGCAAAAAGGGCGTAATCATCATTCAATCCCACAAACCACCCATGCTGCATTAATAACAGAGGGTAATAATATTATTATCCCACCAATCCAAACCATGTACATGTAAAAGCCCTTTAATTATTAACATACATGCTGTACTGTCAATGAGCTAATGGGCGGTCCTCCACATTATTAGCATGACTACAGTTAAATAAGTTAACAATACAGAAAGATGTCCTTGCTGCTAAAGGATGACACAGTGATGGGTTTATCAATAAAAACTAATTTAAACAATTGCACCAAGGAAGGGGTAGATGGAACTCAAATAAAGATGGAAGTGGAGGCATTTAACAACCTAAGCCTGGTACATGTATGAAGGGAAATTGACCTTTTCCAGAGTGGGGTGGGAATTTGAATGTACAGTATGTCTTATTTTGAATACCCATTTTTTCCCAGTGCCAAGAGATCTGAGGCATGAGATAGAGGACTTAAATGGAACAACCACTTATGAATATACAATAATTTAAACTAGCTTTGCCTGTCACTGATAAGACCAAAGAATGCTTTTTTTTTACTGAAGTTTAAGTGGGATGTTTGAGCACAACAATAGCCCTTTTCAAGGTTACCAGTAGTTTTTCTCATTTGCATTACAATTATTATATAATCTAGCATGTATGTGAGGCAATTTCGGGCTATTTTGTAGTTTTAACCTGAAATTGCCTCGCATCCACATTAGATTACATTGTAATGCAAATGAGAAAAACTAACCGTGAAAAGGGCTATTGGCCCAGAAGGAGTATCTTTGACTTTGAAAACTATGAAAAGTTCAAATGCAAGCTAAGGCAGGTGCAAAAGGGCAGCTAACAAGGTATCGCATTATACAGTAAGGTGAAAAAAATGTGTTTGCAATGATATGGCAAGTAATGTACCTGTTGGTTTTCTTATTTCAACATCCACATGTGTATCGCCTTGCTTTTTAGGAAATGCAAAGAACAACGAACTGCCATTGATTAACAGTGGTTCACGACTCAGTTTCCTGTTCATAGCCATGAAAACATGAGTCTCAAATGTATCTACAGTCTTTGAATTGCTGTCCTTTATCTTTCCCTTCTTCTTTCGCCTTCCTCTTTTGTTGATCCAAAACAGTTGCACTTTCTTTCCTGTTTTGTTGGTGAATCTGACTGTCAGAGGATGTTTATCTTCTCTGGAATATATGGCTGGCAAAAATAAAGAGAAGGTTTTTCAAAAACCATACCATGGTGAGATCTTAAAGTTAGGGAGGCCTTAAATACAAAACAAAGAGTTAAAAAATGGTTGATTTTATGATACCAAAAAATTTCAGGAAATCTTGGATTTCTACAATAAAGTACAGTGTACAGTATCAATGCCAGAATTATTTAATATATAAGATTGAGCTCTTGCATAGAATTCCTTTGCCTTATTACCCAAATGTTTCCATAAATAAAAAAGACTATGATGTAAGGAAAAGAAAGGTTTGTGTCTAAGTATTAGACAGCTTGTCTTAGCTGTCAAATCTCTTGAAGGTTAGAGAATCAAAACAAATCACAGAGAACAACTCACAGTATTCACCAGGATCACTATCATCACTTTCTGCATCCTGCAAAAATACTGAGATTCAGAATAATACATACATACTTAATACATACTTAATTGACCGCTCCCCATAGGGGCTTTTCAGGGCCAATGAAACAATCAACGAAACAACAGAACACAACAACAACAACTGTTAAGAGTCCCAACTGGCCGGAGGCAAACCAGTTGGCTATTTACAAGTGCAGCTGGGAAGTTGAACCAGGGACTACCAGGAACAAATTCATTGAGTGGTCAGAGTGGGTCTTGAACCCGGGAACTCCGGATCTCAAGGCAAGCGCCCTCACCACTGGGCCACACTGCCTCCTGAATGCAATGCTACATGAAATGGAGAGAGTCACAAATAAGGAAGAGTCATTTAGCTGCTGTATTGCTCTAAAAAAAAAGCTCAATACTGTTATTTGAATAAAGCAAATGGACCATCAACAGTCCCTGGAGGGACATAACTAAACAACCAAACATCGAAACAACGAAACAGCAAAACGAAGCACCAAAACACCACGTATGAGATTAGGAGCAATAACTTTTTAGGCCTAATTAGGCCTAAAACAATATTTACCGGTAATCTCAAATCCATCCTTTGTCGGTTAGTATTCAATGTATGGTGGGGTCATACATGGTGTTTTGGTGCTCTCTTTCGCCATTTTGGTGTTTCGTGGTTTCGCTGTTTCGTTGTTTAGTAATGTCCTCCCTGGAGGGTATAAACTGTGCAACATAATGGTAGTAGTTGCTGTGGAATGATTACATGTGGGAATCAAGAAGTGAGTGAAGACAGAGGCTAGCTGTTTCAAGCACTGGTACTTTAGTGACTTGCCCAGTGAGTGTTTCATACTGCAAATGACCATTGATTCTAGAACTAGGTACCCTGCTAGAATCAGTTGACTCACCCAGTACACTAATGCAGATGCTCATGAGGAGAACCTTGAAACACAACCATAGCAATGAACCACATTTGTAAATACATATGACACAATTTAAACCTAAAACTTTCTTCAGGCCTTCTGATATTATGCGATGGTGCGATTTCGCACAATCAACCTCAAATCACATCAGTTCGCACAATTCACAAAAAATCGCATAATTCACAAAAGAAAGCACAAAATTCATAAAATAAAACATAAATCAACAAGTTTCTTAGGAGTTCCTGCATAAATACGCCATTTTAAAGATGATTTACTTTGGAAAACCGCTAAAAAGCCTTTGTTACCTTCAATTTTGTAAATATTCGAAGTTCAAGGCATTATTTTGCATTTGGGGGGCCTGATACGAGTCACATTCTTAAGGAGTTGCCAATTTGTGTAACACAAACACGACCTTTGTTCAGATTATCAAATCTGTTCAGAAATATAATACTGCACAAAAACAAAGTGTAAGAAGCTAGTCATAGCATACAGAAATATTAATAACTGTTGATCATTCATTTGGCATGTTAGCTGTGTCCTTTCAACTTTTAACGTGGTGTAGCAATAGTGCAGAAGACCTCATTTTTTTTACTTGTCCCAGCTAATGTTGATCAAGATTCATAATAGGCCATTTCCGAGTTTACATTTTTCTCCTCCTCAAAGCGAGTCTAAGTGCGAAGGTTTTGTGATGGTAATTAGTTACACTTTGCATATAAAGGCGGACATGAACTCGGAAATGGCTTATTACTGTTCCCTTATGTTCAAAATGTCTTTAGGGCAGTATTAAAAAACATGTTTTTTTAATCCTGAAACCTTGAAAAAAAGCTTAAAATTGCTCAGAAAAAAATTGCATAATTTACAACATTTATCACCTAAATGGCCTTTCTAATCGCAGAATTTGCATTTTTTCATCACACCCTATCAGAAGGCCTGTTTCTTATTATATACAACTACCGGTACAACTTGCCCTTGAAGATCTTAAAATAAAAAAATACTCTTTCTAAAACTCACTCAGTGTGGTTTTATGTGGTTGGTGTCTTGTATAACCAAGCCGAATGAATGTAGTAAGAATTATATACACTTACAACACTTTTCAGCTGAGGTTGAAGGGGTCCAAGTCCAGGGTGGGTTGGAAAATGGCTAGATCCACCAGGGGGTTGGTGTTCGGCACCAAAATATGGGCCTTCATATGGTGGAGGTCCTCCAGGGTAAGGTCCTGGAAAAACGCCTGTAGCTGGAGGAAAGGCTCCGGCAGGGGGGCCTGGGTAGTATCCAGCAGGCGGAGGAGCATGAGCTGGCTGTAAAGGAAACACAAGAGTGAAATCTTACCTTCAAAAGTTACATCTGCATCATTACATAACTTCACTTTTATTATTTCTTTTCCTCCCCCAAATCTAACAAGTTTCACAGTAACTGTACCAGAAATATCGCTCTTAATATATACATGTTATTCACCAGCTGGGAGTTCCGTATAGGGAAAAACTGTGCGTGAGGTCTTGGGTACGGCCCGAGGCCACAGGCCGAGGGACGTACTCAAGGCCGAGGGCACAGTTTTTCTCTATATGTACTGACCTAAGCTGGTAAATAATGTATTTATTTTTTCTGTTTTTTTTCTGAAAATGAACTCTCTTTGCAGAAAGTCTTTCTACGCGCTCTACGTCGCACTGTCACAGTTGCAATTAACTTATAGCTGAGAAAAGCACTCCGTTTGCAAAGCTCAGAGAAAAATGATAGATTAACGATAAAACAGAACTTCAAATATCTCTTGGTACCATAAATATATTTTAAAAAACAGTTTTATTGATAGCAAGCACAGAGAAATGAGCTAAACAAACTAAACAAGGATGTTGGAAAAATTTGTGCCGATCTTGTAACCCCCTCATTTTTCCTGATTTTGCAACTTTATTGGCTTAATTATCTCTGCTTCTGGTCGGTGAATTTAAAAATTTAAAAAAATTTTGTAGGTGAAAAAAGAAATATGCAACACATTTCAAAAAAACTTATTCTTCTGAAAAACTGACCTACAGATTTTGTTGAATTTTAAATATTTTAGAGATTATTTCTAACATTATCTGGTAACGCTGAATGGGAAGATTTCACCGTCCCGTTTTTTCAAAAAAGACTATATCTTGATTTTAAGGCTCAAAGAAATGCCCAATAACGTTGCCATGGTAACGTTATTTTGGAGTAAAATGTGATGTGAGAAATCTGTGATGGCTACTTAATACCCTGGCCAAATTTCGTCTTAATATGATTACCCTACTACGATTCTCAGTTGAGTATGACACTAGGGAAGTTTGATGACAAAGTTTCATCGTTAAAGTTACCATGTTGTCAAGGGCAACTTGCTTCGTTTCCAAGGGTAAGTTTTCAGGGTTTGACGCCATTTAACTGGTAATGGTTGCCAGTTTGAATTTAACCGTTACCATTTGTAGATTTTGGCGGGCTCATCGCTCGCTTGTGACGTCAAGGTCCTAAAAGTTACTTGTAGTAACTGTACAGGTCTAAAAACAGAATATGTTTATTTGTTTGAAAAAAAGGAGAAACTATTTCGAGCCTCCTTAAATCCTACCTACCGGTAGATGAGAGACAACAAAGGGTTATGATTAAACAATATATGTCTGACTGTTTTCATGGGAGTACCTCAGGGCAGTTGCCTCGGACCAGCATTGTTTCAAATGTATGCATCAGGACTATTTAAAGTAGTTGATAAACATCTAACAAACATTCATACAGCTGTACCTATGACGATAATACACAGTGATATGTGTCATTCAAGGCAGTAGGCAACAAAGATCAGTTGTTGGTTCCAAAAACTAAATGCAAAGCGTTTGGAGACTGGGCTTTCTTCAAATCTGGACCTGTACTGTGGAACAGTTTACCTGACAATATTAGACAATTAAGTAACATAAAAAAGTTTAAAAAAGAACTTAAAACATTGTTATTTAGACTTGCATATCAATGAGCGACAGTCATTTATATACATATCCAAAAATGACATTTTACTTAGATAAATCAATACGTTTTTAATTATTTAGATGAGTTTTCAGGTAATACAATTTTATTGTAATAATTATATTTCTAGGTTTAATTTTAATTTTTTGATTTTAACCAATTTCAGCTGTAAACAGCGCCATCCAATATTTATAGTGAAGGCGCTATTATGTATTGTATTTATTATTACCAGTATTATTATTATAATGATTATTATAATGATGATGATTATTATTATTATCATTATTATTATTATTATTATTATTATTATTATTATTATTATTATTATTATAAGACCAACTCACATAGTAGGCAGTCCAGTCAAAATGTGCCGGCAGCCGGCTATTTGGCCACCTACAACGCAATATCTGCCGCTTACTTCGGATTCACATTTGTCAGACTTGCATTCAGGATGAGGTTGTTCACGTTTTTGTTAATCACTGAGTGGTTGTTAATCACTATGTTTCGACTGCATACTGCTAGCCTTCATCCTTTCTCAGGCAATAAGGTCTCTTCTAAACTTCCAGTTCAAATTGTAACTAAAAAATACACCACGTAAACCCTAGCCGCACTCGATCGCTTCTGCAGGAACACGCTCATTGCGTGGGAAAGTGAGCCGAATGGATTGTCAGCGGTCATGGTTATTGCAGGTACAAACAAGACGGTGTCCAAACCATCTCTTGACGTTGGCGCAGGGACTCCGCAAATTTCTAAATTTTTTCGCACGGTATCAAGTATGTAGCCCCGGAAACCCATAGCTTTGCATTGAGATTATATAAAGCTCAAATGATTTGAGGATCTGAAGCCTTTTATTTAACTGAATGGCTGATGTAGATCCTTGTAGGATCATTACTCTTCATCTCTGTTGTTGATTCTGATGGCATCTCTGCCTCTTCGCAGCCTGGTGAAGATGGTAGCTGTCGATGTCATAATCCAAGCCGGTACGAAGCCTAGCATGCCAGGCAGGCCTGTCCTCTGCAATAGACTCAAATGTTGAAAAGTTGATGTCGAAGTCTCTAAGGTTAAGCTTGATTACACCCCTCAATCTCAGGTTTGGGTATCCAATCTTTCTGGGTGCATTAGCTAGCTCCCCATACAAAATGACTTTCGGAGGGCAATCATTTGGTATTCTACGCACATGTCCAAGCCATCTCAAGCACTGATGCTTTAGAGTAGACGTTAGTGGCATTGAGCCAGAGCGAGATAGTACCTCAGTGTTCGTGATCTTGACACGCCAGCTTATGTTCAGGATCTGTCTCAAACATCGGAGATGGAAGCTGTTTAATTTCTGTTCTTGTTTCCTGTACATAATCCAGGACTCAGACCCATAAAGTAGGATACTGAGGATACATGCTTTGTAAACTCTAATCTTAGTCTTGATGGTGAGTTGTTTGTTGTTGAAAACACGTTTGGTAAGATGACCAAAGGCAGTGCCAGCCTTACCCAAACAACAGTTGATCTCATGGTCCAGAGAATTGACACTGGATACACTAGAGCCAAGATAGGTGAAGTCATCAGCATTCTTCAGGGTAGCATCGTGGACTGTGATATTTGCTATGCAGAAAAGCAACGCGGGATTTCAGCTGATTGTCAGGCCAAAGTCAGTGCAGGCCTGAGAAAAGCTGTTCATAATCAGTTGAAGGTCTTCAAGACTGTGCGCACAAAAAGCTGCATCATCAGCATAGAGCGTCTCACAGATGTAATGAGTGGAGACCTTTGTTCTTGCTTTTAAGCGAGAGGGCTTAAAGAGATTTGCATCAAGGCGTGTGTTGACAGCAAGTGATGGTAAAATAGAAGTTGCTTTCAGACCAGGATAGAAAAGAAGATCCTAAACAAGGTTGGGGCCAAGATGCAGCCCTGCTTGACACCACTAACAACATCAAAAGGTTGGGATATAGAGCCATCAAACTGTACAAATAGACTGTACTGTGCTTCTCATGTTCTCGTGGAAGGCAATGATCATCTTGAGCAGGATAGGAGGGCATCCAACTTTCTGGAGAATCAGGAAGAGAGCCTTGTGGTTGACGAGGTTGAATGCTTTTGTTAGGTTGACTAACGCAATGTGGAGGGGTCTCTGCTGCTCCCGACATTTCTCTTGCAGCTGTCTCAGTGAGAAGATCATATCCACAGTTCCACGGCCAAGACGAAAGCCACATTGAGACTCGGGGTAAACACTTTCAGCCATTATTTGCAGACTGGATAAGAACGCTTGGGCGAAGACCTTTCCAATCTGTAATTATTGCCGTCACCACGGTTGCCTTTATTTTTATACAGTGATATGATATTTGAGTCCACCATCTCTTGTGGGATCCTACCAGCTCTCCAGCATTTGACAAGGAGGGAGTGAAGATAAGGTAGCAGTGCAGTCTGGCCAGCTTTAAGGAACTCAGCGGCAATTGAGTCCAAACCTGGGGCTTTACCAGTTTTCAGTTGGTTAAGAGTGAAAGCAACCTCATCGAGCTCAGGTTCTGCATCCAGATGGAGTAAAGGATCGATGGTGGGGATCTCAGCAGGGACATCAGCAGAATAAGTGCTTTCATTTCCATACAGATTTGAGAAGTGCTCAATCCACCTGTCTAGCTGTTCTGATTTGAGTGTTATTGGGACTCCATCTTTCGATTTGAGTGGAGCAGTCTTCTTACATGTACATGAAGTACCGATGACTGATTTAATGCCATTGTACATTCTGCCGATGTTGCCAAAAGCAGAAGCTGTCTCAATTTCATCACAGAGCCGCTGGTAGTAATGATTAATGCAGAACCGAGTTAGCCTGGTTGTATCTCTGCAGGCTTTGTTGAAAACAGCTCTATGGCTAGCATCAGGATTTGTCTTCAGAGGAATGAGTGCCTTCCTTTTACATTCAATGACAGGAGTGAGTAGATCCAAATTCTCAGCAAACCAGTCAGGGCAATTAGATTTGTGATGTCCAAAAGAGTCCTTAGCAGCTCCATAGACGAATCGTCTGATATCCTCCCACAGGACCTCTATGTCAGTGTTCAAATCAATCGAGTCCAACTTAACACCGAGTATATCATTATTAAAGGACTTGACTGCCTCTGCAGATCTACTGGTCAGTTTAACTTAATTAACTGACTCTATAACATATTATGAGGCAACTTTCAGCAACTAAGTTTCTCACTTTCACAGTTAAGAAGTACTTGCTTGTACTATTATCAGGCCTTCTGACAGGGTGCGCGGGTGCGGAACTGCACAATTTGGCAAAACCCGCACAATTCTGCACAATTCGGGAAAATTTGCAAAATACCGCACAATACGGACTTATCTACTCAAAATTTTAATCAAAACGCGTTTTTCTATTGAGTATATATCAGGAGATCTAGAATATATTTTAGGCTATTTTCAGACTATTTACCTTGAAAACACTCTAGTAGTTCCACGCTTTCAGCGAACAACTTGTCGATTGGGTTACATAAACAACAAGGCGCCTTCACTTCTCATTCTATTTTTCATTGGCGGTTTGTGCCTATCGTTTTCAAATAGCGAAGCACAGGTGTTGCTAAATAAGGCCATGTGGCTTTTTAATGCAGAGCGAAAATAAGATCATTCATGATTAGGGACTGATACAGACTATTTAGATATACATGACGTACATTAGAGGCTCGCTAGGTTTTCTGGGGCAATTACCTAGAGTGGTTTTGTTTAGCACATTTGATTGCTTCAACAAACATAAAATCAGTTTTAAATAGGTTCTAAACTTCAGTCAATAATATAAAAATCATTCAAAGTAAAATGTAGAGATAAGTCAGCCATTACAGCAGGAATTTCACTTTGATATGGTTAAAGAAAAGGTAGACAAGGAGAACACGATGTTTGCAAGATTGCGCACTCCCACACAATTTCCTGCACAATTGACTTTTTTCCCGCACAATTGGCCTCCAAAATAGCGCACAATTTTAATTTTTTCCTGCACCCTGTCAGAAGGCCTGTATTATAGTTATCCTTTTTTGCAACAATGCTTCTGGCAGAATATAACTTAAATTTGAAAACTGAAGGTCTTGTGTGGTTCTTAATTCATTACTGTTATCTTAATGCCATCTAATAGGAGCTCAGTTTACCCTAAAATGCACCAGATGCAACCATTTGAAGCATGCTCCGCCGGACCCCCTAGCATGCAAGGGCCCTTGAAGCAGTGGCCTTGGGCCTCTGCTGCCTATTACTATAGCCAGCTTGCCTCCTTCTCAAAAACATTTTGACTGGGCTGAGTAGGGACGTGTGTGTGTGTGACAGCCAACCTTGGTATCGAAGATGGCACTTGACGATGACATTGTTTTTTTCCTGGTTTTAACAAAAATAACTAATGCTACCATGACATTGTCATTCAATAGTATCTGTTATAGGAAAAAGGTATAGATGGTAGATCTAACTATATGAAACAAGTGCATTTCCCAATAATAAAAGAAGAGAAATTGTTCGGGTGATCCTACCAATACTGACCGGGTATGCTGCCTGTGCTGGTGTTGGGTGTCCTGTGTACTGAGAAGGGGTACTTGGATAATATCCTGCTACTGGTGGCCCATAAGGTGGTGGCACAACACCCTGCAACAACAGATGAGTCTACCTTGTTCACTTCTTGTTATAGCAATAAATACTTTTTAAAACACAGCAAAAACAGAAAAGGGGAAACCTTTGGAAAATACTAGAGAACTAGAAATTTCCTCTTGTTTTCCATAAAAGCGAGTGAACAATGCTCTATTAATAAAAAGACTCACTTGTGGATATGTTTGAACAGGGGGTGGTGGAGGGTTCTGTCCAGCTTGTCCATAGGGTGAAGATGGGTTATATCCATAAGGTGGCGGTCCACTCATTCTGAATGGGATGGAGTTATAGTATCCTGCAGAAAATACAACTTTGTCCCGTAGCAGTCGTGTAAAACCTAAAACAATACAAGAGGCCACCTTGGACATGCATGATTCACAATTTGCTCAAACATCTGAGGTTCACTACAGCAAAGCCTGCGACGTAAGGGAGATCCACCGACAATCTGACACTGGTGAGCCTCAACATATTTACGTAACCAGTCTCTCCTTAATTTTAAAATATAGTTTATTATATACAGAGATCTACCCACTGAAAATGTGCGAAATAAATTTGGTTCACCAGCTGGTCTAAGAACCCAACAGCCAATCAAATGGCGCGTATTGCTTTGTCCACCTGTGAGGTGTCAGGTGCCGTGTATTCTGTCTTTTGATGTGTGAGCCGTAACAAGGTGATTTTCATTCAGCTGGCAATATTTTCACTTTTTAAGAAATCTGAAGCTTTCGCAAGTGTTGAAGCTTAAAACCATGAGTGAGAAAAGGTTTGTTGATCATGATACTTTGGTCAAGGATGATGTGGAAAGTCTCTAAAACAAGAACACGAAAGAGAAAACGAAACGATCCAGATATGAAATTGCTGGAAACGTTTTTTGGAACAAAAAGTGCGGCGAGCGAGAAGTGCAAAACATAGAGGCTACATAATTAAACAAGAACCTTGCGGACTTTATTCCTTCTATGAGACGTGAAGACTGAGAGGATTATGAGCCTTCAAGTTTAAGATGCCTTGTTGAGACATTTGAAATAATATTTTAACCTTCTTTGCTTGCTTTATTGTCAAGTTTCTGGCAAAAATTTAAGCTTATGTTATAACTTAACCTTTGCATGAGTCGTGTAACAGAGTTTGTCCTGGTTTGTAATTAATACGACAAACAAGAATTTAAATCTCAGAATGTATACATATAATAAACACAATACCACATGGAAAGTGGTTTGCACAGAATACGCACTCGTTGTTTTTGTATCAACAACTCGTGCGTAAATACCGTACGCACGCACTTTCCACGAAGTATTCTCCATTCATTCCTTACAAAAATATGCCATGAGTATGAGTATTGATTTCCATGTCCACTGGAAAACTATTCTGGGAACTACTACAACAACCACAGTATCTTGCTCCTCTATGGGCGCTTATCTTATCTTTCGTAAATCATGGAAATAAAGGCATCGAAACTAAGATTACGTTAATTAAAATTAAGTTATATATAGATTACGTACAGTTTGCAGGGTTCTGCCCCCCTCTGCCTGCGGGAAAAAACTGCGAAAAGGGAAGACGAGAAGAACGTCATGCTAGCCCCCATATAGGGCATTAACGTGTATAGGGCACCATGTCACTCGGGGAGCCTGGGGGCAGCTTAAAATGGCGGCATTTCGAAGGGCAGCATTTTCGATGTTGTCGATCCGTACTCCTCTCGCAAGAGTTTCATCAAGATCACTATCAAACGAAGAGCAAAAAGGAAATGCAGCGAACAATTTGGCCGAAAGAGACGAAACTAACACAGCATTTGTATCATCGAATAATTCAGTTGATAGGTAAGGGTTCAAGTACAGTATCAGTTGCCAGTTTCCGGCCACTTTAGTTTGTAATCGCCCTAACTTCTTGTTTATGCACGGAAACGTTCTCATTTTTCTACAAGAGACAGTTCATTTACTTACCTTTAAAATGTACGGAGATCGGCTGCCCACCTCAAGTACTAAAGAAATTATGCCATTTTTTGCAAAACTAGTAAGTTGCCCAGTTTCCGGCCAGCGAGTCCAGTTTCCGGCCATCAATAGAAAGCAGAAATTTCATTCAATGTGTGGTTCCAGAAAATATCCATACCCCCACCACGGAAGACATTTCGATTTGCACCCCCCCTCCCCCCAGGATTTTCCGTTCCAGGGGGTCTTTGATGACCCCCCCTCCCCTCAGGAATTTCCAGAATTTTTTTACTTGTAAAAAAGAAAGTGAATTAGATATGTAATTGCAGTAGAAGTTTATTACAACAGTGTCAAGATTAAGGTTAACTTTTAGAAAAATATAACACTTTGTTAAGTTCATTATCCAGCTAAACTTTTAGCTTCTTCGCCATCAACTTTGCAAAGCTTAAACATTTGGGTTGCACGACGTCAATTGTTTCACGTTTTTGTGCAAACTTCGATGAGAACATTTCACTCGCTTAACTTCGCAAACGATAGTAAATAAAACAGAAACTTACAAGGTTCCTTTGTCTACACATTTTGTCAGTTTCTTCAGGTTGATTCTTATTTAGGGATCACACATGTTGACGCAGTAGGTTTTGTGAACGTCGTCACAAAGGCGATTGTTTTACGAAGAAAATTATTGACCCCAAAATAATCCATCATAATTATTTGTAAACTTAGATATGGCGATTTAAGTGCAGTCTTCAAATTTACTGACTCTCCAGCAGTCATTCTCGCCGGTAAATGACACACAGCCTCACTGTTGCTTGCCTTTGAGCCACGGATGGAATCGAGAGGGCGACTGTTATTGTTTTTGGCGCGATTTACTTCCTCCAATGAGTAGTGAAACTCCTGTTTTAGAATTTCCAGTTTGACATAACGAACTGAACCTCAACAATCGTTTCCCGAGGCCGCAATTGCGTTTACTCAAAGAAGAGAAAACTTGACTCCCGGTTCCTGTCCGTGGTCTAAATGCCACCCACAAAAAAGAAAATGTCGTTGCACACAAGCGTTGAAATGGTGGGAACTTGCGTCTTATCGCATTTTCAATGAGTTACTACCCCCAGAAAAACATGAATCCTATCAAAAATGTGTTTGCTGCATGTGAAGGTAGCGAAAAGCGATACTCAAGTGAACGGAAGTGTTGGTTGGACGAAAAAGAGACAAACGGAAGTGTTGGTTGGACGAAAAAGAGACAAAGCTGGAAGTCTGGGGACGAGACTCTAGTTGAGACCGCCATTTTAAATGTTTTGAATCCGTCCCAAATGAAAGACACATTGTTCTTAGCTTCGGGAGATTGTAGCGCTCGCTAACTCAAAGAAAAAAAACGGAAACATTGAAGCTAATAGTATTAACTTTATCTCAAAACTGACTTTTGTTTCAAAACATCGTCCGATAGTGTGTTTTTGTGCTTCAGATCGATCGTATGTTGCTTTCAGTGGTTCGTGACCCTTTGGAAAAGTAGTTTCCCACGAAACCCCCTACCCCTTGGAAATTACTGCCCTTTGACCCCCCCTCTCCCTCGGAATTTCCAATGATCTTCCGTGGTGGGGGTATGGATATTTTCTGGAACCACACAATCCGCTCGACTAAACGGACTTCCAAGGCTATCTCGATTTGGCTTAGCGACTGTACTTTATGGGATTAGAGCAAAATGGTTACTTAGGGGTGTATGGTAGAGCATAGATAGCTGCTAACTATGGGTAGTGTATAACCTTGGTACCGGCCGGAAACTGGGCAACACACTGTACCCTTCGAGCCTGGCCTTCGAGCATCTTCCTAGATAAGTCGGTAAGAGGAAAGTAGACTCTGCTCACTGACTCCACATTCTTTTCTTTGCCGCTCATTCAAAGAATTGGATGAGTCAGTCCAGTTTCAACTTGTCAAACCTGTTTTTTTAATTTTTGCGCATGATCATTTGCCATGCATCATCAATATTTTGAAATTTACAACAGCGTGGCAATTATTCCCATGGGTTTTTCCTATGTGTGTCGGTTAGGGAAACTAGTCTGACAGAAACCTGAACTCAGAAGTGACCAGCTCCCAACGTCAGTGGCTTCATAGCTCAGTTGGTTAGAGCATCGCACCGGTATCACGAGGTTGCGGGTTCAAATCCCTTTGAAGTCCTGAAAATTTTTCAGGCTTCTCGACCCAATAGAAATTTGCGCTCATCACTGCGAGACAACATGGTTTCATTTGAGAAACCTATAAATTTGTCAGTAAAAAGTGAAATGGCATTTTAAGAGTATGGACTATCTTGAGTTTCCAATGAAATGATTCCTTGATTGTCGTGCGTTTGCCGGAGTTGTTCGAAAATATCCTGACTGTTTGTTTTTGTTTTGTGGTTTTGTGGCTATTGGTCACGCATGACTGACACCAAATACATTTAAATTTTTAGCGAATACTCAATACGAAATGTGGAGGCAGCGAGCAGATTCTACTTTCTGCTTCCCGACTTATCTCGGAAGATTGAAAGAGACTCTGCTCGAAGAATGAGTCAATCAAACCCTACCCCAACACCCTTGGGCATGGTAGGGATTGATGTAGAAACAAGGTGGATGACGTCAAATATATGTGGTAAGCACAAAAAAGTGGCACACAATGCAAGGCAATTGGGGAGTGTGTCACTGATGTTCTTATAGCTTACCACATTAATTTTGATGTCTTCTGTGATCTATAACTGAACAGAAATCATGCACAGCAACATGGGGTCTGTTTCTTTGATATAATAAATAACGTTCATAAAGACATCTCAGCATGTTGATTGGCTGAGAGCACCTCAATTAATCCCAAATAGAATGCAGAAATTATTCAGTATTCATAGAAACTTTGTTTTCAGGCACTTTTGGGGGAGTGTTATTTGGCATAATTTCGTAATGATTTACCGGGGTGTTCTAACCACAAATTGGCTATGAAATCTCATTGAATAGACCTTTTTACCGATATGGCGGCCATTTTGATTTCTATTGTTTCGAAAGACATTATGGGATGCTCAGGGGGCAAATTAATATGTATTTGTGCCCATCCCATAGTAAGTAGTTGAAACAATAGAAATCAAAATGCCCGCCGTATCTGCAAAAAGGTCTATTGAATCACATAAGTTCAAAATCTTTAGCCCTTGTTCAAGGGTGTCAGGTATATTGAGAATACAAATGTTATGTTGTATTGCAATGTAGACTAAAACATTTTGTCCAATTACACGTAAGACATTTTCTGGTGGCAATCATAGAGCTACCAACCATCCAGGAGGGGTTAAAATTCGTATTAATTCAGGGCGCGTTCTTTTGGTACTATTCCGTTTTAGGAATACACGGAATAGACAGTATTTGTGTTCTTTTGGGACCTATTCCGTTTTGGGAATGAACAGAATACTATTCCGTTCATTCTGCTCTCTATAGCAGAATGAACGGAATGACCGGAATATGGTTCACTCCGAATAGGCAGAATATGCATTCTTTTGGGAAAGTTTTGGCGGGAAATGATACGCGACCGGCTGGTCACCCACCGGTGGCTTGAAAATTGTAACAATTTGATTGGAATAGTGATGCAAAATGTCTACTGTGGATGCAGGTGTGCTGGCCTCTCTTCTGTTTCTTTACCGATGCTAGAACAAGAAGTCTTAATAAAAGAAAGTGTCCTTGCCTGGTCAAAAGAAATGACGTTGGCATTAATTGGTTTGTACAAAAACCACAATAAGTCGACAATGACCAAGCAAAGCACACACAAGTACAAAAAATTCTTTGTCATCTTCCCCCTTAAGGTTTTTAGGAAATAAAGCTAACTGAAAAATCCAGAAAACTACTAAAGGACTGGTACATATGGCCATATTTTAACATTCCGTGTTTCAAACTTTCGGGAAACCTTTTTCACTCGCAAGGCCAACGCAATTGGTGCATGCACAGATACAATAGTTCCCAGATCACCTTCGCTAATAGTATGCCGTTTTCAGAATATGTGTTCTTTTGCAAATTGATATTCCGTGTATTTTGTTATTCCTAATCCGGAATGAGAATAGCCAGGATCCTCCAAGATCCTCCAGAATATGGCAATCCAGTCAGAATATGAGTAGAATTTCTCTGTTTGATTTTTATTTTTATTTTTTATTTTTTGTTGGAAAACGGAAACAAAAAATAAGTAGTGTTCTCGTTTCTGGACTGAGCAGCTCTGGGGATGAGAAATATGCCGCATTCGAGCTCGATCCCCTGGCCTGCTTCTTCCATTGTAGGAGCTACCAGGAGCACCTATTGGATTTCTAAGCTTTCTTCTTTTTTAAGATTTTTTTCTTCAGTGTTACCATTACTCCTGGGAAAATCCAGTTTCAGGGTCTTTAATACCACACAACTCAGTGC